>NC_068442.1:7473091-8073091 GCF_023373465.1 Oncorhynchus keta
CATTTACATTTACATTTAAGTCATTTAGCAGACGCTCTTATCCAGAGCGACTTACAAATTGGTGCATACACCTTATGACATCCAGTGGAACAGCCACTTACAATAGTGCATCTAAATCTTTTAGGGGGTGAAGGATTACTTACCCTATCCTAGGTATTCCTTGAAGAGGTGGGTTTCAGGTGTCTCCGGAAGGTGGTGAGTTGACTCCGCTGTCCTGGCGTCGTGCGGGAGTTTGTTCCACCATTGGGGGCCAGAGCAGCGAACAGTTTTGACTGGGCTGAGCGGGAACTGCTTCTCAGTGGTAGGGGCGAGCAGGCCAGAGGTGGATGAACGCAGTGCCCTTGTTTGGGTGTAGGGCCTGATCAGAGCCTGGAGGTACTGAGTGCCGTTCCCCCTCACAGCTCCGTAGGCAAGCACCATGGTCTTGTAGCGGATGCGAGCTTCAACTGGAAGCCAGTGGAGAGAGCGGAGGAGCGGGGTGACGTGGGAGAACTTGGGAAGGTTGAACACCAGACGGGCTGCGGCGTTCTGGATGAGTTGTAGGGTTTAATGGCACAGGCAGGGAGCCCAGCCAACAGCGAGTTGCAGTAATCAAGACGGGAGATGACAAGTGCCTGGATTAGGACCTGCGCTTCCTGTGTGAGGCAGGGTCGTACTCTGCGATGTTGTAGAGCATGAACCTACAGGAACGGGACACCGCCTTGATGTTAGTTGAGAACGACAGGGTGTTGTCCAGGATCACGCCAAGGTTCTTAGCGCTCTGGGAGGAGGACACAATGGAGTTGTCAACCGTGATGGCGAGATCATGGAACGGGCAGTCCTTCCCCGGGAGGAAGAGGAGCTCCGTCTTGCTGAGGTTCAGCTTGAGGTGGTGATCCGTCATCCACACTGATATGTCTGCCAGACATGCAGAGATGCGATTCGCCACCTGGTCATCAGAAGGGGGAAAGGAGAAGATTAATTGTGTGTCGTCTGCTGCAATGATAGGAGAGACCATGTGAGGTTATGACAGAGCCAAGTGACTTGGTGTATAGCGAGAATAAGAGAGGGCCTAGAACAGAGCCCTGGGGGACACCAGTGGTGAGAGCGTGGTGAGCAGACAGATTCTCGCCACGCCACCTGGTAGGAGCGACCTGTCAGGTAGGACGCAATCCAAGCGTGGGCCGCGGGAGATGCCCAACTCGGAGAGGGTGGAGAGGAGGATCTGATGGTTCACAGTATCGAAGGCAGCCGATAGGTCTAGGAAGGATGAGAGCAGAGGAGAGAGAGTTAGCTTTAGCAGTGCGGAGCGCTCCGTGATACAGAGAAGAGCAGTCTCAGTTGAATGACTAGTCTTGAAACCTGACTGATTTGGATCAAGAAGGTCATTCTGAGAGAGATAGCGGTAGAGCTGGCCAAGGACGGCACGCTCAAGAGTTTTGGAGAGAAAGAGAGAAGGGATACTGGTCTGTAGTTGTTGACATCGGAGGGATCGAGTGTAGGTTTTTTCAGAAGGGGTGCAACTCTCGCTCTCTTGAAGACGGGAGGGACGTAGCCAGCGGTCAGGGATGAGTTGATGAGCGAGGTGAGGTAAGGGAGAAGGTCTCCGGAAATGGTCTGGAGAAGAGAGGAGGGGATAGGGTCAAGCGGGCAGGTTGTTGGGCGGCCGGCCGTCACAAGACGCAAGATTTCATCTGGAGAGAGAGAGGGAGAAAGAGGTCAGAGCATAGGGTAGGGCAGTGTGAGCAGAACCAGCGGTGTCGTTTGACTTAGCAAACGAGGATCGGATATCGTCGACCTTCTTTCAAAATGGTTGACGAAGTCATCTGCAGAGAGGGGAGGAGGGGGAGGGAGGATTCAGGAGGGAGGAGAAGGTGGCAAAGAGCTTCCTAGGGTTAGAGGCAGATGCTTGGAATTTAGAATGGTAGAAAGTGGCTTTAGCAGCAGAGACAGAGGAGGAAAATGTAGAGAGGAGGGAGTGAAAGGATGCCAGGTCCGCAGGGAGGCGAGTTTCCTCCATTTCCGCTCGGCTGCCCGGAGCCCTGTTCATGAGCTCGCAATGAGTCATCGAGCCACGGAGCGGGAGGGGAGGACCGAGCCGGCCTGGAGGATAGGGGACATAGAGAGTCAAAGGATGCAGAAAGGAGGAGAGGAGGGTTGAGGAGGCAGAATCAGGAGATAGGTTGGAGAAAGTTTGAGGAGAGGGAAGAGATGATAGGATGGAAGAGGAGAGAGTAGCGGGGAGAGAGAGCGAAGGTTGGGACGGCGCGATACCATCCGAGTAGGGGCAGTGTGGGAAGTGTTGGATGAGAGCGAGAGGGAAAAGGATACAAGGTAGTGGTCGGAGACTTGGAGGGGAGTTGCAATGAGGTTAGTGGAAGAACAGCATCTAGTAAAGATGAGGTCAAGCGTATTGCCTACCTTGTGAGTAGGGGGAAGGTGAGAGGTTGAGGTCAAAGAGGAGAGGAGTGGAAAGAAGGAGGCAGAGAGGAATGAGTCAAAGGTAGACGTGGGGAGGTTAAAGTCGCCCAGAACTGTGAGAGGTGAGCCGTCCTCAGGAAAGGAGCTTATCAAGGCATCAAGCTCATTGATGAACTCTCCGAGGGAACCTGGAGGGCGATAAATGATAAGGATGTTAAGCTTGAAAGGGCTGGTAACTGTGACAGCATGGAATTCAAAGGAGGCGATAGACAGATGGGTAAGGGGAGAAAGAGAGAAAGACCACTTGGGAGAGATGAGGATCCCGGTGCCACCACCCCGCTGACCAGAAGCTCTCGGGGTGTGCGAGAACACGTGGGCGGACGAGGAGAGAGCAGTAGGAGTAGCAGTGTTATCTGTGGTGATCCATGTTTCCGTCAGTGCCAAGAAGTCAAGGACTGGAGGGAGGCATAGGCTGAGATGAACTCTGCCTTGTTGGCCGCAGATCGGCAGTTCCAGAGGCTACCGGAGACCTGGAACTCCACGTGGGTCGTGCGTGCTGGGACCACCAGATTAGGTGGCCGCGGCCACGCGGTGTGGAGCGTTTGTATGGTCTGTGCAGAGAGGAGAGAACAGGGATAGACAGACACATAGTTGACAGGCTACAGAAAAGGCTACGCTAATGCAAGGAGATTGGAATGAGAGACGCACCCATGTGAGAGACGCATGTGAGAGACGCAGATTCAGTCTCAACTTTTAAGTCTTTATTGAAGACTCATCTCTTCAGTAGGTCCTATGATTGAGTGTAGTCTGGCCCAGGAGAGTGAAGGTGAACGGAATGCCACTGGAGCAAGGAACCGCCCTTGCTGTCTCTGCTTGGCTGGTTCCCCTCTCTCCACTGGGATTCTCTGCCTCTAACCCCATTTCAGGGGCCGAGTCACTGGCTTACTGGTGCTCTTCCATGCCATCCCTAGGAGGGGTGCGTCACTTGAGTCACTGAGTCATCTTCCTGTCTGGGTTGGCGCCCCCTTTGGGTTGTGCCATGGCAGAGATCTTTGTGGGCTATACTCGGCCTTGTCTCAGGATGGTACGTTGTTTGATGAAGATATCCCTCTAGTAGTGTGGGGCTGTGCTTTGGCAAAGTATGTGGGTTATATCCTGCCTGTTTGGCCCTGGGTATTGTCGGACGGTGCCACAGTGTCTCCCGACTCCTGTCTCAGCCTCCAGTATTTATGCTGCAGTAGTTTGTGTCGGGGGGCTAGGGTCAGTCTGTTATATCTAGAGTAGTTCTCCTGTATTATCCGGTGTCCTGTGTGAATTTAAGTATGCTCTCTCTAATTCTTTCTTTCTCTCTCTGAGGACTTGAGCCCTAGGACCATGCCTCAGGACTACCTGGCCTGATGACTCCTTGCTGTCCCCAGTCCACCTGGCCGTGCTGCTGCTCCAGTTTCAACTGTTCTGCCTGCGGTTATGGAACCCTGACCTGTTCACCGGACGTGCTACCTGTCCCAGACCTGCTGTTTTCAACTCTCTAGAGACAGCAGGACCGGTAGAAACACTCTGAATGATCGGCTATGAAAAGCCAACTGATATTTATTCCTGAGGTGCTGACCTGTTACACCCTCGACAACCACTGTGATTATTATTATTTGACCCTGCTGGTCATCTATGAAGTTTTGAACATCTTTTCCATGTTCTGTTATAATCTCCACCCGGCACAGCCAGAAGAGGACTGGCCACCCCTCATAGCCTGGTTCCTCTCTAGGTTTCTGCCTAGGTTCTAGCCTTTATAGGGAGTTTTTCCTAGCCACCGTGCTTCTACACCTACATGTATAGCACTTTAAGATATCAGCTGATGTAAGAAGGGATTTATAAATACATTTGATTTGATTTTATGTAACATATTATGTGTAAATATGCAGTGAGGGATTGCAGTCTTCTGGAAGATCTGATGAAGGAGAAGATTGTGGATAAGGAGAAAGGTGGAATATGGAATGAGTGAATATGGAATGAAAGATATCAAAGCTTTTGGAAGAGCAAATGAAATTGAACCTGACAAGAGTGAGGTTTAATTAACTGCGGTGACAGTTGCAGTGATGACAGCCGAGAAGGAGCTGAGTGTAGAGGGAAGCATTGCGGTGAAGAAGGTGCTGAGTGTAGAGCGAAGCAGCATGGTGAGGATGGTTGGCGTCAAGTGAAAAAGATATATATATATATATCAAATTGTATTGGTCACATACACATGGTTAATGTGAGTGTAGCGAAATGCTTGTGCTCCAGTAGATCAGAGATGGAACCTGATGAGAGTGAGGATGATGTACCTGCGGTGAGGACTGCTGAGTTTGGACATGATAAAGAAGAATATGGTCCAATAGAAGTGACATTTTTTGAGAAAGTGGACCCCTGCCTTTTGGCAGATCCATTTGTGGTTTCAGGGTGGGTAAGGATTTGGGTGCAGTTGAACCAGTGAAGGTAACAAGTAGGGGACTTGTGCTATTTGTTTGTCTCTTCTGACCAGGGGGAGTAGGTGCCCAGTGTCACGCAACTTTGGTCAAGATCTCTTTCTTCCTTAGATAGAGCACCATTGAAAGGAGTGATTTCTGGGGTAGCCTTAAGTGTGGAGTTGGAGCAATTGAAGGTGAAGATTGTTGGTGTTTGTGACGCCCGCCGTTTGGTGCATTGCAGACCTGATGTGGAGCGTGGTGAAACAGTAGTCACTGTCAGTCCTTTTTGAGTTTTGAGTCAGTTTCTACCAGACAAGCTCATGTTAGGATATATCAGTTATCCTGTCAGAGCTTTTGTGCCGAATCCACTGCAGTGTTTCAGGTGCCACATTTATGGGACAGAGGATTGTTTAGTTTTGGTGGATAATGTTGTGATTATTAACTGTAGGGGTCTTCATGTTGCTGGGGATCGGAAGTGTCCCGGTGCAAGAGAGGCAGGTTGAAGTGGCTAGAGTCAGAGTAGTGCAGAAGGTGTCATGTGCTGAGACAGTGAAGAAAGTAGAGGAAGGTGGGTCAAGGGTGAGGGATCCTGAGAGGATCCCGGTGAGTAGTTGATCTGTGCCAGCACAGAGGGATAGGTCAACGAGTGATTTATGCTTCAGTAAGGTTGGCTCCTTAGCATTCATAGCAATTGGTTATCAACTGTATCGCAGAAATGGAATGTGAATCACAGAAAATAGATGTTATGGTGGCAGCTGCAAAGATGTATTTGGGTATACAAGATTTGACTTCAGAAGAGTTACAGGGCGTGTTGAGGGGTGGTGTCCCATCCTCCTGATCCGTTGGCATGGTGCAGGAGCAGAGTTTTAAAGTAGTGGAATGGGGTAGTGGGTTTTTATTGAGTCTAGGTGGTGGTGTCTAGGGCTATTTTTCAATTTCTTAGAGGAACTGGACTAATGGAGAGAATTTGATGTACAGTAGGTTGGCCGTGACTGGCCTCACTCTCCAGTACAGTAGGTGGCGGTGTATGCACCTAAAAGCTGGATGCGATCCGCCAACCAGATTACAAAGATGAAGGAGAAGTTTGGCTGTGGACCAAGTTCAGTGTGTTTTATAGAACTGTGCGTGCCGCAATGTACGTTGGGGCCTCATATTGTTGATGATGATGAATACATGCTACTGAAACCTACTAGTGTTGGTTATCTTGTTACATAGAATCCCAGAGCCGACAAGGTAAAAATATGTTGTTCTGCCCCTGAACAAGGCAGTTAACCCACTGTTCCCTGGTAGGCCATCACTGTAATTAAGAATTTGTTCTTAACTGACTTACCTAGTTAAATAAAGGTTCAATTGTAAAATATATATATTTTTAAAAACATAGTGTTCTGTCGCCAGATGTTAGCATTGCTTACCGGTTTAGCTAATGCATACTGTCACCTAAGGACAGAATTTCCAGCTAATGTAACAATTGCATGTGTGTGACTATTATTATGTGATTGCTATTATTACTGCAAGAAAGTGTGTTATGTTTTAGCTGAGTCAGTAGAATATTCTCGACTGCCTGGTGAGCTTGCACATGCTCACTGTATTTGTGGCCTACTAGATAAGATCTCTAGCTGGCTGGAGAGAGGTCATAAATCATGACTGGCAGCAGTAATTAGCCTCTCTTCCCCAATATGTTGACAACTTATCTATAGTGTGAATGTGTCTCCAATGATAGGCTATGTAGCCTACAGTTTCAATTGTATACCTTCATTATAGCTGTTACATTCCCCAGTTTCTGTGTTGTTTTGGGTTTGTATGTGTATTTCAGGAAATGGCTTTCTGGATTCTAAGCAGCTGATTGGTCGGCCCCATCGATGATTGGAGCTCTGAACCGTCCCTCTCGTCAGGGGAAACAGCTGTTTTCAATTACCAACTCCTTCTCAGCTGGATAAAAGCCCGTGTTCCTTTGTCAGGAAGAGAGCTTCTTTGATGTCCTGTGTTGGTTGTTGCCTAGTAACAGTTTTGTTGAAAGTCTTTTGTAGCCGCTACTTCTGAGGTGTCTGTCTGCCAAAAGGACTGTGTTTGTGATTATTGAAATTGTTCACTAAGTTAATAATTGATCTGTTTTTGTTCGGGGAGTCACCTTAAGAGTTTTTAGGCAAGAGGCCTGACATACTACAGGTTATGTATCTACTGTCTATGCACACTAAGACCTGGGCGGACTACCCCCTGTATTTTGGTTAGCCTGCCAGGAGGTGCTAAAATATGTAGGTAGGAGAGGGGACTTTAACTTTTACTTGATTTTCTTTGGTTCTGTCCAGCCCCTTTTCACATTACCGTGTTAAAGAAATAAATTCCCTGTAAACTGTAATATGCTCTGCCTCTCGTCCTTACCTGCACCTACAATCACATACCTTTTTCACTCCACGGGGAGTTGAATTGTAGAAGGGTGTTGTGTTCCGTCCAAGAGGCGTATGTAACAATAGCCTATATAGAGTGTACAAAGCATAAGGAACACCTGCTATTTCCATGACATAGACTGACCAGGTGAAAGCTATGATCCCTTATTGATTTCACTTGTTGAATCCACTTCAGTCAGTGTAGATGAAGGGGAGGTGACCGGTTAAAGAAGGACTTTTTAAGCCTTGAGACAATTGAGGCATGGATTGTGTATGTGTGCCATTCAGAGGGTGAATGCGCAAGACAAAAGATTGAAGTTCCTTTGAACGGGTTATGGTAGTAGGTGCCACGCGCAACGGTTTGAGCCTAGTTGTGTGGAGACACATATTTAATAAGTCAACTACAATATGAAGAGGAAATTATTGTCAAAAATGCTTTCCAGTTTCACTAACTCACCCAATGATGTGCAGCTCACTGGCTGGTGATGGCTGACGTGTTCGTGCCAAAAGCCTATATCTCGCTCTTGTTTAACTTTGTAAAATGATATTTGGAAGTTGATCAAATACTTTGTTAGCCTAGAGCAGACAGATTAGTCTTCTCTTTTCAGCAGGCGCCATTTGGTTTCCAACCTGTGTTTTCCCGTGATTGTATTTGAAATATTAGCGAAAGGCCTGTTTTGTGAGCATGCTGTTCACTGAATGATTTGCCACGTGTTCCCGACTAGACTATGCCTTGTTATTGGGCCACACAATCTACAGCTAGGCAACTTTTAAAAATAGACTTTTGCTCCTCTGTGGCTAAACAATGGGCATTTTCATGGTGTAGTAGGCTATTCTGAATGATTTTGTGTATTTATGAACAGACAGCAGTTCATCTATAACTTTGGCAAATGTTTTTCAATTTATCAGGGGTGATGCAGCTCCTCTAGAACCCTTCGCACAGATATGATTCTATAAAGAAATAAATGAAGTGCAACGCTGGAGAGATGAGAGTTGCCGTTCCATGTCTATCAGAGCGGAGAGAGCTCATATAAAGTTAATCTATTAGTTGCTCTAAGAGAGGGACACGGAATTGCTGGTTTGCTTCTGCGCCCCACCTCAGCCAGAGCGTCAAAATGGCCTAGTTAAAAAGACTACCGCTCAAATCGTGGAGCCACACCCAATTGCTGCCACGGGGCCTGTTCTGGTTGCCATTGTGGAGTCGTCCTCTCCACTCCCAGTGTGGATCCCCTGCTAGTCGAGGCAGGCGCTCAGGCGCCCAAGGTTCAACCATCTGCTGCCTTGGAATCTGCAAACACTAAGTTTCGACCTGATCACAACATTTATTTGTTGGGAGGTCACGCAATATTTTTTTTTAAATTTATCTTATAAAATAATTGGCAGTGCTTTAGACAGTGTAATATACTAAACTCAGCAAAAAGAAATGTCCCTTTTTCAGGACCCTATCTTTCAAAGATAATTTGTAAAAAAATCCAAATAACTTCACAGATCTTCATCGTAAAGGGTTTAAACACTGTTTCCCATGTTTGTTCAATGAACCGTAAACTATTAATGAACATGCACCTGTGGAACGGTCGTTAAGACACTAACAGATAACAGACGGTAGGCAATTAAGGTCACAGTTATGAAAACTTAGAACACTAAAGAGGCATTTCTACTGACTCTGAAAAACACCAAAAGAAAGATGCCCAGGGTCCCTGCTGCAAAGAGGCATGAGGACTGCAGATGTGGCCAGGGCAATAAATTGCAATGTCCATACTGTGAGATGCCTAAAACAGCACTACAGGGAGACAGGATGGACAGCTGATCGTCCTCGCACTGGCAGACCACGTGCAACAACACCTGCACAGGATCGGTACATCCGAACATCACACCTGCGGGACAGGTACAGGATGGCAACAACAACTGCTTGAGTTACACGAAGAACTCACAATCCCTCCATCAGTGCTCAGACTGTTCGCAATAGGCTGAGAGAGGCTGAACTGAGGGCTTGTAGGCCCTTTGTAAGGCAGGTCCTCACCAGACATCACCGGCGGCAACAACATCGCCTATGGGCACAAACCCACCGTCGCTGGACCAGAAAAAAAGTGCTCTTCACTAATGAGTCGCGGTTTTGTCTCACCAGGGGTGATGGTCGGATTCATGGTTATCGTCGAAGGAATGAGCGTTACACAGAGGCCTGTACTCTGGAGCGGGATCGATTTGGAGGTGGAGGGTCCGTCATGGTCTGGGGCGGTGTGTCATTGCAGGCAGTCTCAACATTGTGCGTTATAGGGAAGACATCCTCCTCCCTCATGTGGTACCCTTCCTGCAGGCTCATCCTGACATGACCCTCCAGCATGACAATGCCACCAGCCATACTGCTCGTTATGTGTGTGATTTCCTGCAAGACAGGAATGTCAGTGTTCGGCCATGGCCAGCGAAGAGCCCGGATCTCAATCCCATTGAGCATGCCTGGAACCTGTTGGATCAGAGGGTGAGGGCTAGAGCCATTCCCCCCAGAAATGTCTGGGAACTTGCAGGTGCCTTGGTGGAAGAGTGGGGTAACATCTCACAGCAAGAACTGGCTAATCTGGTGCAGTCCATGAGGAGGAGATGCACTGCAGTACTTAATGCAGCTGGTGGCCACACCAGATACTGACTGTTACTTGCGATTTTTATCCCCCCTTTTGTTCAGGGACACGTTATTCCATTTCTGTCTGTGGAACCTGTTCAGTTTATGTCTCAGTTGTTGAATCTTATGTTTAGACAAATATTTACACATGTTCAGTTAGTTGATATGTAACGCAGTTAATTTCTTTCTTTTTTGCTGAGTTTACTAAGATGGTACGCTATTAAATAAATACGTTTTCATCTAACATGTCCAAGCAGGAATGCATTATTCAAAATATTTTGATGTGCAAGATAATCCAGTGAGTTGTGAGTTGACACATTTTATTGTTATATTTTGAGGTTGAAATGGTGCTCCATTATTTTCTGAATTTTGTTCAATAGAGATGAATTTGCCTACATGTTTATGTGCACAAATATCATCGCTACTCTTGTGGCTTATTCACCACATTTAAACATAAAACAAATTAGCTAGATCCCTAACTCTAAAGATAATACCCACTGCTACTAGTCGTGTATTAATCTAACAGTAAATCTAAAAGCCATATCAAAATCTGTTGTAAAATAGTTGCTATTCAACTCAATATTAAGAGATGACCAATTTTAAAATCATTACTCACAGAAAGAGAACAACAATAGCGGAACAGGCCCCTGCGAATCTAGCCCAGGGGCTGGGCAGACACTTTCCTTACACAAGGATAATGCACTTTACTGTTTGACCCAAATCATGGTTTTAGCCGTCAAAGAATATTGATGTTTTGAAACTTTAAAAGTGAGATCAAATCAAATGTTAATTTGTCACATGCACCGAATACAACAGTGAACGATGAAATCAGTGAAATCCTTAATTACAAGCCCTTAACCAACAATGCAGTTTATAGAAAATTTTAGTTAAGAAAAGATTTACTAAACTAAAGTGAAATAAGTAACACAATAAAATAACGAGGCTATATACAGGGGGGTCAATGTGTTTTTGTTGTCATAGGCTAGCAAGCATTTTAGCTAGGTAGCCTATCTTCCTGGCATGTGCAACAGTGAACCAGCGAAGTTAGCTAGCTAGCTAGTTAACATGAGCCTACTAGGCTACATCTAGGCTACATAGTGGCTTTTAATCATTTCAGGCCAGTGGCACAACATTTTCAATCATGGTTAGATCCGAATAGCCATAATCATTGGCCTGTACAGAGAATTAAGTCAAAACCACAAGTCCAAATCCCTGTCTCCATCTATGGTTTAGGAAAGGGCTGGATTTAGAAAGCTAGCTACTCCCGGACATCAACATAAGCCGACAAGTAACAGACATGTTTTTCAAAGAAAATAGTTCTGCTTAGGAAGTGATTTGATTGGTCTGAAGCCACATCCAAACTGGCCTCCCTTGGGGGGTGTTTTGCTGCACCAAGACAACCCACAGTTGAGCTCAGCTCAACGCTAATTTGGCTACAGTAGCAACATGTTATACTCTTTTGGTCCAGACATTATCAGATACATGGGCTCCACATACTGAGACAGAGGGGTGCTGCTCGGATGATTTATTCGGTGAGATTCACCAGGACAACCTGCAGTTGAGCTCAGCTCAACTGATTGGCTAATTATTTTCAACACGTTTTATCAAAGTAGGCCAAGTAGTTGCTGGTATCAATCAATCAAATGCTATGGTGTCAACATGTTATACTCTTTTGTTCCAGATATGATCAGATACATATGGGCTACACATACTGAGACAGATGGGAGTTGTTTCGCTCGCTCTTAGGATTTCTCTGGTGAGCATCAGCCACTTGCGAATTGACGGAAAGTTATGAAAACACAGAAAGAGAAGAACATTTTAAATACATTTTATTTGTTTATTGATGAAATATTTGGGAATCCTGGCTTCCCTTGGCATCCATGAATACACTTCACTTCTCAGATACAGTGCATTCGGAAAGAATTCAGACGGCTTGACTTTTTCCACATTTTTTACATTAATCTTATTCTAAAATGCATCAAATATTTTTCCATACATCAATCTACACACAATACCTCAATGACAAAGCATGAACAGGTTGAGACATTTTTGCTAATTAATACAAAAAAATGTAAAAATGGAAATATGATATTTACATATTGAGCATTCAGACTCTTTACTCAGTACTTTGTTGAAGCACCTTTGGCAGCGATTACAGCCTTGAGACTGTTGGATATGATGCTACAAGCTTGGCACACGTGTATTTGGGGAGTTTCTTCCATTCTTCTTTGCATATCCTCTCAAGCTCTGTCAGGTTGGATGGGGAGCATTGCTGCACAGCTATTTTCAGGTCTCTCCAGAGATGTTGATCCGGTTGAAGTCAAGGCTCTGGCTGGACCACTCAAGGACATTCAGAGACTTGTCCTGAAGCGTTGTCTTGGCTGTGTGCTTAGGGTAGTAAACCTTTGCCCCAGTGAGGTCGTGAGCGCTCTGGAGTAGGTTTTCATCAAGGATCTCTCTGTACTTTCCTTCTTTCATCTTTGCCTCGATCCTGACCAGTCTCCCAGTCCCTGCTGCTGAAAACATCCCCACAGCATGATGCTGCCACCACCATGCTTCACCGTAGGGATGTTGCCAGGTTTCGTCCAGTGATGCTTTGCTTTCAGGCCAAAGTTTCATCTTGGTTTCATCAGACCAGAGAATCTTGTTTCTCATGGTCCAAGAGTTCTTTAGGTGCCATTTGGCAAACTACAAGCGGGCTGTCATGTGCCTTTTTATGGAGGAGTAGCTTCCGTCTGGCCACTCTAATGTAAAGACCTGATTGGTGGCATGCTGCAGAGATGGTTGTCATTCTGGAAGGTTTGCCCATCTCCACAGAGGAACCCTGGAGCTTTGTCAGAGTGACCATCGGGTTCTTGGTCACCTCCTGACCAAGGCCCTTCTCCCCCGATTGCTCAACTTGGCCGGGTGGCCAGCTCTAGGAAGAGTCTTGGTGGTTGAAAAATCTTCCATTTAAGAATGATGGAGGCCACTGTGTTCTTGGGGACCTTTAATGCTGCAAACATTTTGTGTCCTTCCCCAGATCAGTGCCTCGACACAATCCTGTCCCTTCAGCTCTAAGGACAATTCCTTCGACATGTTTGCACTTTCAACTGTGGGACTTTATATAGACAGGTGTGTGCCTTTCCAAATCATGTCAATCAATTGAATTTACCACAGGTGTTCTCAATCAAGTTGTAGAAACATCTCGAGGATGATCAATGGAAATGGGATGCACCTGAGCTCAATTTCAAGTCTCATAGCAAAGGGTCTGAATACTTATGTAAATGAGATGTTCTTTGGTGAATTTGCTAACATTTCTAGCTTTGTCATTATGGGGTGTTGTGTGTGTGTCAATTGAGGGCCATTTTTAAAAATCCATTTTTAAAAAGGCTGTAACGAATGAAGAAAAGGCAAGAGGTCTGAATACTTGCAGAATGCACTGTATGCAAGGGATAATGAACACGGGGCTATATGTTGTTCTATGGAAAATAATGAACGACGAGGAAAGTGTGAACTGACCTTATACAGAGATGCATTATTTTCCAGAGAACGCATAGAGCCCCGAGTTGATTATTCCTTTTATACCATGGCTATAATTGAACACATTTGCCTCCCAGTAGGATCAGAGTTCTCTTTTCCGGTAGGGGAGTTTCAGATTTCTGCCTACTTGGCAGGTGTAAAGTGTCTATGCTTTGAGTATCCTGAGGGGTGGCCAGTCCTCTTCTGGCTGTGACGGGTGGAGATTATAACAGAACATGGCCAAGATGTTCAAACTATCATGGATGACCAGCAGAGTCTAATAATAATAATCACCACAGCGGTTGTAGAGAGTGCAACAGGTCAGCAACAAGTAAATGTCAGTTGGCCTTACATAGCCGAGCATTCATAGTTAGAGACGGCAGGTGCGCTAGAGAGAGAGTCGAAAACAGCAGGTCCGGGACAAGGTAGCACGTCCTGTGAACAGGTCAGGGTTCCATAGCAGCCCAGGCAGAACAGTTAAAACTGGAGCAGGAGCACGACTAGATGGACTGGGGACAGCAAGGAGTCATCAGGCCAGCTAGTCCTGAGGCATGGTCCCAGGGCTCAGTTCCTCTGGAAGGGGAGGGAGAGAGAGAATTAGAGGGAGCATACTTAAATTCACTCAGGACACCGGATAAGACAGGAGAAATACTCCAGACATAACAGACTGACCCTAGCCCTGCCGACACAAACAATTACAGCATAAATACTGGAGGCTGAGACAGGAGGGGTTGGGAGACACTGTGGCCCCGTCAGACAATACCCCAGACAGGGCCAACCAGGCAGGATATAACCCCACCTACTTTGCCAAAGCACAGCCCCCACACCACTAGAGGGATATCTTCAAACCACCAACTTACTACCCTGAGACAAGGCTGAGTATAGCCCACAAAGATCTCCCACCATGGCACGAACCAGAGGGGCCCCCAGTTGCAGGTTCAAACTTGTCTGACTTGGGTTCTCAGTCCCCAGCCATAGTGCTAGGCCCCCAGTCCTCAGCCATTCTAGGTCCACAGTCTCTTGCACTAGTGGTTCCTAAGTTTGCTGCTCTGCCAGGCCATAGGCACCCTACCCAGCTAGGCCCCATGTTTGCTTCACCAGGTCTGCAGTCTGCTGCCCTGCTCAGACTTAGTTGGTAGGTACTTGCCGAGCTTGCTAGGTTTAGGACCTCCTTCCATTCTAGGCCCAGAGCTTGTTGTACAAGGCTTGCTGTCTCCACGGTTCCTCAGCCTACCAGGCTTAGAGCTTCCTGTCCTGCTGGGCCAAAAGTTCTGTGCTAGGTTCTCAGTCCTCAGCCCCCCTTGGCCCTCATTCGCTAGCACTAGGTCCTCAGTCTCGTGCTGTCCTAGCTGTGCTCTCCTATCCCTCAGTTGTTGCCCCTGTCAGGTCTAGAGTCATTTTCCTTGATAGGTCCAGAGTAAGTTTCCCTGTCAAGTCCAGAATCAGTTTCCCTGTCAGGTCCAGAATCAGTTTCCCTGTCTGGTCCAATGTTATCAGCACTTGTCTCCCAGCCTTCAGTCGTTCTGGTTTTGCTGTCTCCAGCACTAGTCGGCTCTCAGTCTACTGTTCCGCCAGGCTATAAGTTATTTTCCCCTGTAGGTCTGCAGCCTCTGCCCTCAGTTGGTCCACAGCCTTAGTTAGCAAGCAGTCAGCTCCCTCAGTGCTACACGCTAAATCTCTTGCCCTAATTTTAGGCCCTGGGTCTCCCATCCACTAAACCCCGAGTTATCTATTCCTCTAGGTGTGCAGTCCCTGCTCCTAGCCAGTTCGCAGCCCCCAGCCCCAGCCGGCGCCCAGTCGCCTATACTAGCGCTAGGCTACAAGTTCCCTGCTTGGATAGGTTTGCAGCCTCCCACCATACCTGGCTTGCAGTCCTCAGCTTTAGGGGATGACAGTTCAGGGGAATTACTGCTGAATTTCCTGCCCTGCTAGGCCCTCAACCCCCTGACCTGGGAGACCCATGTTCCCTGACCCAGGTGGCCTGCTTTCTCCAGTTCTGGAGGGCCACCTGGCTCCTGAATTGGAAGACCCTCCTGCATTGCACCTGTGTAACCACCTGACTTTATCTCTGGGGACCAGCCGGCCCCTGCCTCTAGATCCCCGAGGAGCCTTGCCTATGGGTCTCTACCTGCTCCACCATGCGAGCCATCGCCTTCAGCAGTGGTGAGTTTCCAACCTCAGCCATTGAGCTAACAATGACAGTCGTGATATTGACTGTCATTGACAATAATAACTGCTTGGTAATGACACTTTGCTAGAGATAGATATCTTGTTACATCTAACTTATTTGTACTGTCGTCAGCTGGTAGCATTGTTTACCTGTTGGCCAGCTCATGCAAGTTGTCTAATTACAGAATTTGCAGGTCACTGTTGCATGATTGTAGCTACAATCGGAAGTGTTATGTGCCTTTTGAAATTACTGCAAGAGAGTATCTTATTGTCAAGCTAAAGCAAATTAAGTTGTGGAAGATTCTCGAAGGCCTGGTGTGCTCGAGCATGCACACTTGATATAAGGCCTTGGCCTAGTAATTAAAAATAACGGTGCCTCCTAGGATCCTATAGGATCTCTCTGTAGCTGGTTGGAGAGACAGATGTAAATCCATCACACCTGACTCAATAATCAACTAATCATGATCTTCAGTTTAGAACACAGTTTGTTTAATCAACTTTTTAAGCAGTGTTTGCTTGGGATGGGGGAAAGAGAGTGACACTGCTCCGGTCCCTCGAGGACTGGAGTTTCCCATTTCTAATATAGGCCTGATTGTGTAGCTTGCATTTCCAGTGTTAATATGCATGTTTATCTCCTTTCTTTTCTAGAAACCACAAGATTTCTACATTGATATGAGTGTGCCCATATATGGAGTTCCTGCTCTGGGCCATTACCGTACAGAAGACAAAGCCCATATATGGAAATCCTGCTGCAGATTAAGACCTGTGGTCTGAAGCTTCAAGCTCTCCTGCATTATAAGCAACACGTTCAGTGTGGTTGAGTTATGCAAATTGTGTGCAGAGCTGATAACTGTGGTTTCCTTTTTCAGCGAGTTGTGTTTGGGTGGAGGGGTTCTTGCCAGACAGCCTGTAGCAAGTCAGAACCTCAAAAAAAAGGCACTTAACCCTAATTTCTCTAGTCACACTGATTGAAGACATTTAATGTTGAGTTTAATGTAAAAATATACATATTTTAAAAAGGAACTCTATAAACCAGTACTTTTTTGGTTCAAACTTAATTTTGCTGGTTGGAAAGGGGATAAAAACAGTTATGTTCAGAAATGATTTGAAAATGATTTCGGTTCCAACCTCCGTACAACTGTTGGTTGATTAAACAAGATGATTCAGGTGAGTGAGGCGGGCTTGTGACTAATGAAGATTGGATGCAGGTCAGCAAATTGGCATGGTCACTGCTCTATGACCATGTATGGAGTCCCTTCATAATGATCGCATGGCAATGCGAATGTCGGTAACCATGTACAGAGCTGGTCACTGTGGTTTCCTTTTTCAGCAAGCTGTAAAGTGACACATCTCTCATAAATTGTGGGTTTGTGTTTGTCGCAGTGGCGACAAAGAGTGGAATGATGACTGATAAGTTCACAGGATGTTTCTTTATCTTAACCACAATGCATCTGCTCATTGTATCCCATTGATTTATGGTGTTGAAGGTAGTGTTGCTGTTGTGAAGTATCTTCATCGCTTGTTGTTATCTATAGCACGGCAGGATACTTTTGTTCCAGTCCAGCTTCTTGGTGAAACACTCCTTCAAACTAATCGTGGTCAAGATTGAAGTCCATTAACATTTGGTTGATTAGTTGAATCAGGTGTTATAGATTGTTTACCTAATCAGCCCATTTATTTATTCCAGACTGTGAATACAGTAAGGCATCATGTCATACTGGAGTGAGGGTGGTAAACAGGAAAGGTGGTTGGTTGAGAAGGTAGGAGAACTAGCCCAAGGTGCCTGCATAGTCATAGGTTACTATAGTTGAGGTCAGATGAGGATATACAGTGCATTCGAAAAATATTGAGACCCCTATCCTTTTTCCACATTTTGTGACATTACAGCCTTATTATTAAATGGATTAAGTCAAAAATACTCAATCTACACACAATACCCCATAATGACAAAGCGAAAACAGGAACCTGCCACTATCTCTACAGTAAGCAGTGTGGTGGCAGCAACATCATGCTGTGGATGTTTTTCAGTGGCAGGGACTGGGAGACTAGTCAGGATCGAAGGAAATATGAACAGAGCAAAATACACAGAGATCCTTGATGAAAACCTGCCTCAGAGCGCTCAGGACCTCATACTGGGGCAAAGGTTCACCTTCCAATAGGACAACACCCTTCAGCACACAGCCAAGACATGCAGGAGTAGGTTTTGGGACAAGTGTCCGAATGTCCTTGAGTGGTCTAGCTAGAGCCTGGACTTGAACCTGATTGAACATCTCTGGAGAGACTTGAAAATCGCTGTGCAGCGACACTCCCATCCAACCTGACAGAGCTTGAGAGGATATGCAAATAAGAATGGGTGTTATACCCAAGAATAGTAGAGGCTGTAATCGCTGCCAATGGTGCTTCATCAAAGCACTGAGTAAAGGGTCTGAATAATTCTGTATAAAAAATATATACATTTGCAAAAATACCTAAACTGCTTTCCTTTTTTCATTATGGGGTATTGTGTGTAGATTGATGAGCGGAGGAAAAAGTATGTCATCCATTTTGGAATAAGGCTGTAATGTAATAATATGTGGAGTAATTCAGAGGGTCTAAATACTTCCCGAATCTACTCTAACAGTAATTTAGTCATTAGTCAACAAGCACCAGGCAAACTCTCACCAACTAGAGAGAGAAAACAGAGCTGGACTGACACAACAGTTGCTTCCTGGCTGTCATAATATCAAACTCCTCCTTGAGCTGCCTGAGCAGCGCAATGATCACAGAGGTGGAAGGCTGTGGCTTACCTTCCCTACCATTTGTGGTCTGTGGGCCTGGTAAACTGCCGTTAGTGGCTTAGCGTCCTATTTCAGTCATGAGTTGAAGTTGGAGTCACTTAGTTAATACTACAGAATGTGGCATTAATGTTGTTACTGTTGTGTTCTGTCATATCATTGATAGTTGTTTGGTATCAGATCTGAGGATGCAAAGCACTTCAAGTCAAGTTTACCAGGCCCACTAATCTCTCGTGGACAGACTACATGAACATTAATCTGACCAATTACTCAGGAATTTAGTTCTGGGTTAACCGAGATTACAGGCCCGCAGACCACAGCCCACACAATGATGTAGTCACACCATTTAATCATTCTGAATACTGTTACATGAGACAGAAAGAGAGTGTATCCTTTCACGGTATAACCTGCCTGCCCCCCTTAGTCCTTAGCTCTGACATGGACCCAGTTCCCTTTCAGCCAGACAGGCAAGTAGACTTGAGGTAGAGAGAGAGGATGCCATCAAACATAATGACAAATAAGTAGGTGTATGGCATTTCAAACGTGTACACCTCTACTCACAAAGAGTTTAGTCACAGAAGCACATTTTCAGATGTGGCATAAAGCTCATGATTTGTGTGTATGATATATATTTACCATTTGGCATGGAGCTACCTCATTCTTCTGTTTTGAGTAGTGTTTCAAGTTGACCTTTCCAACTGGTTTGAGGGACAGAAACGTGACCGTGACTTAGCCTTGGACCATCATTGGGAGACTTGGTGGTTTCCTGGTTGTGGTCCTGTGTCCCTCTACAATCTCCACACTTCCTGTGGGGAAGTGGTTCATTCGCATTGCTGCTCATTTAATCATTCCCTGGATGCTTGTAATATTTTTTATTACAACTTGTCAGACACTCCTAACCCTCCTTGTAATAACCCTGTTTATTTGCCCTGATATCTAACAGTAGTCTGTTATCCACAGCTATCTGCTCATTGTTTTCTAAAGTCTCTGGAAATGTGAAAGTTGTGAATCTGTTTTAGATTATAGTAGTGAAGTGTTTATTCTTCTTTAGTAGGCCTTATGTATTTAGCTCAGACTGAAGGTACTGTGATGTCTCCTGTTTCCGACTGGTGTCAGAGAGGACAGCACTGTGATCCAGAACCTTCTATTTAACTAAACAGTCTGGTGGCTGGTTGACATGTTGTGCATAGTAAGGTGGTCACTGTGGCTTCCTTTTTGTGAGCTGTAAAAGTACAGGATAGAATGATATCATTTTGTGTTGGGGAGGGGCTGAGAGTGTTGCGTGAGTGCTGAGAAGAGGCTGGTTGAGGTAACAACAGTATTCTTCTCCTGCAGAGATTGTTTAACTGAATATTTGGAGGTGAAGCTGTAACGTAATCAGAGGAAAACTGAGTATGAAGCATATTACGATTCATAATAGCATCGCACCTTTGTGATAGTCTGCCACAGACGGGTGGTTATGCTTTTGAGATATTTGTGTTGTCAGAGCTGACAGAGGGTGGGTCTGGAGATGTACAGTGGAGCCTGCCTTAGGCCATCATGGGGAAGCTGATTTGTATTTTTTCTGGGTGGAGACAAAATGTGGAAAAGGTCAAGGGGTCTGAATACTTCCCAAGGCAATGTATATTTCAGTCTTTCATCTCAGCATAGAAGCAGAATGCAACAAACAGTCAGGTCAAGTGACTGTATGAAAGCCAGCTAAGTGGCTGTATAAAGTGACTGATCACGCGACTGTGTGATCACGCTCTCTGTAGCTGATGTGAGTAAGACCTTTAAAACCTTTTTTGTGACTAGGGGCAGTATTTTCATTTTTGGAAAAATAACGTTCCCGTAGTAAATGGGATATTTTCTCAGGATAAGATGCTAGAATATGCATATAATTGACAGCTTAGGATAGAAAACACTAAAGTTTCCAAAACTGTAAAAATATTGTCTGAGTATAACAGAACGGACGTTGCAGGCGAAAGCCTGAGAAAAATCCAATCCGGAAGTGCCTCATGTTTTGAAAGCGCTGCGTTGCAATGCGTCCCTATTGAGCAGTGAATGGGCTATCAACCAGATTACTTTTTCTCTGTATTCCACTTAAGGTGTCTACAGCATTGTGACGTAGTTTTACACATTTATGTTGAAGAATACCCGTAAGCGGCTACATTGCGCAACTGGTCACCTGATGGAACCCAGAGTGACTCTTGCATAAAATACAGAGGTAGCCATTATTCCAATCGGTCCTACTGAAAAACCAATTGTCCCGGTGGATATATTATCGAATAGATATTTGAAAACACCTTAAGGATTGATTATAAACAACGTTTGCCATGTTACACATTCACACACACAGTTGTAGGCGCAGAGGGAGCACAGCATACCGAGACAGCGTGTCACTACACTCCACATTAAAGATACACAGGCCCTCTCTGATACACAGTTATGATTGCTAAGCTGATATGTGGTAATCCCTGATATACAGTGCATTCGGAAAGTTTTCAAACCCCTTCACTTTTCCCACGATGTGTTACGTTACGGCCTTATTCAAAAATTGCTTAAATTGTTTTAGTTCCTTATTGATCTACACACAATACACTAATGGCAAAGCAAAAACAGGTTTTTAGATTTTTTTTGCAGATGTATAATAACATTTTTAAAAGAAATGTATTTTCAGAACTATTCAGACCCTTTGATATGAGACTAAATTGAGCTCAGGTGCATCCTGTTTTCATTGATCATCCTTGAGATGTTTCTACAACTTTATTGGAGCCCATCTCTATGGTAAACTCAATTGATTGGACATGATATGGAAAGGCACACACCTGTCTATATAAGGTCCCACAGTTGACAGTGCATGTCAGAGCAAAAACCAAGCCATAAGGTTGAAGGAATTGTCTGTATAGCTCCGAGACAGGATTGTGTCGACGCAGAGCAGGCCTGGGGACACGGGTGCAAAAAGGGACCTTTGCCCCCTCAGTTTTGTATCCCTAATCTGTTCCACAATCTGCCCCTCCAACATGGCCAACCAATTTGTTGTGTATGCTTCATTCATGCATCTCCCTGCACACCTCAGTCATGCACATTTTACCAGTTGAAAAAAAAGAATTCGGATTGGCCTTTACAATTGAAGGGCGGGGTCAATTTGTTCTTTTTTTTGTTACCTTTATTTAACTAGGCAAGTCAGTTAAGAACAAATTCTTATTTTCATTGACGGCCTAGGAACAGTGGGTTAACTGCCTGTTCAGGGGCAGAACGACAGATTTGTACCTTGTCAGCTCAGGATTTGAACTTGAACCTCCCGGTTACTAGTCCAACTCTCTAACCACTAGCATGGCCTCACCAGTTTTATAAACAGATTGTACAGATACTCTTTTGTGTTGTGCTGTGTAAATAAACACATGCCCAGCCAGTGATCCCAGTTCTTTGGTGTTATTTATTCTGACATTAGACAAGGGAAGCGCACATACGATGAGAAGCACTTGCAATTACAGCACCTTGCAAACACTATCAATAGTAAAAACACTATATATATATATATATATAAATAAAACATCACATAATTATTAACTCCACATGTTTCAATCAACCATACAGATGTGCAAAACACACAAACTTGGTGAATCAAAGAGTATGTGGTTTAAAATGGCAGGACCCTCTGTAGGTCTGTCACTGAGATCTCTCCCTGATTATACTTCCAGGCCCTAGGAATCCCAAGACACTCATGTACCCTGCTGCAAAAGTGCAGAGTAAAAGCTATCAAAATGTAACAACCTGGTTTTCTAACAGAGCTTACTGTTTCCTCAAGTTAAACCATAGACAACATTCAGGTCAATCACTTCCTCTTTTCCTTGTCTTACACAATATCAACCTGTCTCTTTAATAACTTTAACTGGGTCTGGTGCTGCTCTGAGTGGACTTCTGAAGTGGACCTCTGATGTGGACATCAGACAACACCTGTGAAGACGAGCACAACAAAAAAGACCATTCAAATACATTTGCCAAAAGAGAGCTCTTCAATGATAATATACTGTACAGTGCCTTCGGAAAGTATTCAGACCCCTTGACTTTTTCCATGTTACAGAATTTCTCATCAATTTACACACAATACCACATAATGACAAAGCAAAAACAGGCTTTTAGAGACTTTTGCTAATTGATTAAAAAATGTAATATTACATTTATGGAAGTATTCAGACTCTTTACTCAGTACTTTGTTGAAGCACGTTTGGCAGTGATTACAGCATAGAGTCTTCTTGGGTATGACGCTACAAGCTTGTCCCATAGCCACTCATGTGTTGTCTTGGCTGTGTGCTTAGGTGAACCTTCACCCCAGTCTGAGGTCCTGAGCACTCTGGAGCAGGTTTTCATCAAGGATATCTCTGTAGGATAGCTCTGTTCAATTTTGCCTCGATCCTAACTAGTCTCCCAGTCCTTGCCGCTGAAAAACATCCCCACAGCATGCTGCCACCACCATGCTTCACCTTAGGGATGGTAAAAGGTTTCCTCCAGACATGATGCTTGGCATTCAGGCCAACGAGTTCAATCTTGGTTTCATCAGACCAGAGAATCTTGTTTCTCATGGTCTGAGTGTAAGAACCGACACTGGAGTAGAGAAGCAGGTACGGTTAGTCAAACATTTAATCGAACAGACATGGAACAAGACAGGAACAGCATCAGCACACGGGTATACAAGGACATATGATAAACAATGCTGGGCCTCCCGGGTGGCGCAGTGGTTAAGGGTGCTCTACTGCAGCGCCAGCTGTGCCACCAGAGACTCTGGGTTTGCGCCCAAGCTTTGTCTCAACCGGCCGCGACCGGGAGGTCCGTGGGGCGACGCACAATTGGCCTAGCGTCGTCCGGGTTAGGGAGGGTTTGGCCGGTAGGGATGTCCTTGTCTCATCGCGCACCAGCGACTCCTGTGGCGGGCCAGGCGCAGTGCGCGCTAACCAAGGTTGCCAGGTGCACGGTGTTTCCTCAGACACATTGGTGCGGCTGGCTTCCGGGTTGGATGGCGCTGTGTTAAGAAGCAGTGCGGCTTGGTTGGGTTGTGTATGGGAGGACGCATGACTTTCAACCTTCGTCTCTCCCGAGCCCGTACGGGAGTTGTAGAGATGAGACAAGATAGTAGCTACTAAACAATTGGATACCACGAAATTGGGGAGAAAGGGAGTAAAATTCAACAACAAAAACAGAAAAAAAGAAAAGACAATCAATGCTGAAGCGTGGAACAAAGCGGGGAACAGAGATATAGGGGAGGTAATGACAGAGGTGATTGAGTCCAGGTGAGTCCAATAATCACTGATGCGCGTGACGGGGGAAGGCAGGTGTGCATAATGATTGTGGCAGGAGTGCGTAATGCTGGGGAGCATGGCGCCCTCGAGCGCCATGGGGAAGAGCGGGAGCAGGCGTGACATTGAAAGTCTTTAGGTGCCTTTTGGAAAACTCCAAGCGGGTTGTCATGTGCCTTTTACTGAGGAGTGGCTTCCATATGGCCAGTTTAAAATAAAAGCCTGTTTAGTGGAGTGCTGCAGAGATGGTTGACCTTCTGGAAGTTTCTCCCATTTCCACAGAGGAACTCTAGAGCTCTGTCAGAGTGGCCATCGGGTTTTTTTTTTTTTTTTTTAACCTTTATTTAACTAGGCAAGTCAGTTAAGAACAAATTCTTATTTTCAATGACGGCCTAGGAACAGTGGGTTAACTGCCTGTTCAGGGGCAGAACGACAGATTTGTACCATGTCAGCTCGTGGGTTCTTGGACACCTCCCTGACCAAGGGCCTTCTCCCTGATTGCTCAGTTTGGCCAGGGGGCCAGATCTAGGAAGAGTCTTGGAGGTTCCAAACTTCTTCCATTTAAGAATGATGGAAGCCACTGTGTTCTTGGAGATCTTCAATGCTGTAGAAATATTTTGGTACCCTTCCCCATATCTGTGCCTCAACACAATCATGTCTCGGAGCTCTACGGATAATTCCTTCGACCTCATGGCTTGGTTTTTGTACAGACATGCACTGTCAACTGTGGGACCGTATATAGACAGGCCTTTCCAAATCATGTCCAAACAATTGAGTTTACGACAAGTGGACTCCAATCAAGTTGAAGAAACATCACCAAGGATGATCAATGGAAACAGGATGGATAGGAGCTGCATTTCGAGTCTCATAAAGGGTCTGAATACTTATGTAAATAAGGTATTTCTGTTTTTGAACTTGCAAAACATTTTAAAACCTGTTTTTGCTTCATCATTATGGGGTATTTTGTGTAGATTGCTGATTATTTTTTAAATATATATAATCCATTTTATAATAAGACTGTAACGTAACTAAATGCGGAAAAACCCAAGGGGTCTGAATACTCTACGAAGGGCACTGTATATTTCAGTCACACAGCTCAGCTTAGAAGCAGAAGGCAACAAACAGGTAGGTGCCCAGGCTAAGTAAGTGACTGTATAAACACCAGCAAAATATATGTGTGTGTTAGTAAGTTAGAATGTGTAATTTAAACCTGTTCTCTCTTATGGAAAGGGACATGTTTAGCCAGGAAACTCTGTACCCCCCTCCCCGCTCACTTGATCTGGTCCTTCTGCGCAAAACAACAGTGAGTATGAAGATGATGGAGAAGGCAATTAGGATTGACACAATAGTGATTATTGTTTCCTTGGATAACCTGCCAGTGCCATCAGTGGTCATTGTGGGGCAATTGGATCTGTGTGTGGGAGAGGAGGACAGGGGGAGCAGTTGAAGGACAAAGAAAACAAATGATCATCATCTAACACTGTTAAACACTACTACTATCTTCAGATCAGATTTTTGGAATTTGGAAGTCTCTATCACACACGAGCAAGAACTCAGTTTGTCTCTTTTATTTTTGGTGCACACGATCTTGAGCTGAGCATTGCTGTTCTGTGGGGTTCTGTGGGTTTCTGCACTCACCAGGACTCCAAGCTGAACCTCCAGCTCCGTCTGTTGAAGACAAAACACATATAGAATACCCAGACTGCTGATCTCTGTTATGGAATTTGCTCTTGTAATGTAACATTACCATAAGATATGTTTTGTTTGAAATACAGTTTGAATATTGAATGGAACTCACCCATCTGATCAGTTGAAACAATGCCGGTGCAATCTGTAATGACAGTACAGGAATGATTAGTTGAAACAATGCTGGGACAATATGTAACAACAGTACAGGAATGATTAGTTGAAACAATGCTGGGACAATATGTAACAACAGTACAGGAATGATTAGTTGAAACAATGCTGGGACAATATGTAACAACAGTACAGGAATGATTAGTTGAAACAATTCTGGGACAATCAGTAAGGACAATACAGGCATGGTTAGTTGAAACAATTCTAGGACAATCTGTAATGACAGTAAAGGAATGATTAGTTGAAGCAATTCTGGGACAATCAGTAAGGACAATACAGGAATGGTTAGTTGAAACAATTCTAGGACAATCTGTAATGACACTACAGGAATGATTCCCTACAACAACAGAGAGCTGGATAAGCTGGGAAATGCTCATAGCAGTGACTGGTTTGAGACACTGCTCTAAAGCATCACGTCATGCTCTATAATAAACTACAACTTCCAACAGCCCCTTAGCATTAATAATTGACACCTATGACGATTTTCCAGAATTCTGCTTTGTTTGTTCCCTCTTTTGACTATCCTCTTCCCCAGGTTGTACTGTCATGGGCCCTCACAGAAACTCACTGGCTTCGATGACAGGCATGGAGCTGCCTTGGCCCTCAAAGGCTGGCTTGATGATCTTTGAGTCACACACAGCGTAGACCTTCTGGTTCTCAACACACAACAAGCATTTTCCAGATGGTGGAGGAGAGGTTGTGGGACAGGGAGGCAGCTTAGCCATTTCACCTCGTGACCACAGGGTTGAATTAGTCGTCAAATGGTCATAAACAGACTCAATATTTTGGCATTGAGTATCGTCACAGAGGTAACAGACAGAGGTCTTCTGAGCTGCAAGAGAGAATACAACAGGAAGAAGAGAGCTAGTTAAACAGAGCCCCCAGACAATATGAAATATCAGTTACTACACTTGGGTCAAAACACGACTATACAGTACTATACTATACATACTCACTGTGCTTTAATATACAAATATAGGAATTATTTTTATGGAATTAAAATGCCCAAATTAAATGGTGAGATCAAGTTGTCACCACTTTCATATTTCACTTTGAAACTTTCACTGACTGATCCGTGTTTCAGCACCAATACTTTGTGAAAATACTTTGTGAAACTGTGACAATCCGGGGAAGTGACTTATTTAGAGTGTATAAAACAAGGTACAGTATTCATTTCATGTTTACGCCATAATGAACACATGCATGGCAGGCCTGAGAACAGCTCACCTTCAATAGAAGCGCCAGATACAGCCCAGCCAGCCAGACATAGAGCCAGGCAGACTGCAAAAATCAAAATCAAGGGTTCACGCATGTGGATGTCACTACAAACACCCACTCGTGGTCTTGTTAACGGTGTCTCACTTTCAGTCATCTATATATGACTAAAACTCAAAACGCATTGTTGACTTACTTGGAAGTATCGATCCATTCATGTTTGGATGTTTCTGTGGAGTATCTGCAAATAAATAAATAAAACATTTAGTCTAGACATTATGTAAACCATTGCTGCCGTTCATCAATCTAATGTCCTCAAGAGTACTGAGCAGGGGGATCTAGGGGTGTGGGGTTACAAATATTTTGACAACTCAACAATGATTCTGTTCATGTCACGGTCCTCTGCCTCTCTCTCTCTCTCTCTCTCTCTCTCTCTCTCTCTCTCTCTCTCTCTCTCTCTCTCTCTCTCCTCTCTCTCTCTCTCTCTCTCTCTCTCTCTCTCTCTCTCGGCCTGATTGTCTGCGCCAGCTGGAACCACTTATCTTCCCTTTATATGTTCTGTAACCAGTGTTTCTTGTTGTCAGATCGTTGTTACTTCCCTGAGGTTGTGTCGTGTGTCTGTGCTCTTCTCTCGCCGCCCTTGTGTGGATTATCTGCTGTGCTCCTTCCTACCCATCCGGACACACTCCCTGGATTTCTCAGCACGCTATCATTGGAAGATGCGCCCCTAGTCCCTGGGTCGGATTCCGTCTGAGTACAGTCTGTCTGTCCTGTTGCTGTTGTAAACTGTATTCATTAAACCATCGTTGCTTGCATCTTGCATCCGCCTCTGTATTGTCACAGAACGATCTGACCATACCATGGATGCAGCGAGTTCAACGAGTCTGACCGAATTCATTTCCCGCAGTATCACGAGAATGGATCAACAAGAGGAGAACATCTCCAGCACAGATCGGGCAGTACAAGCCCTTGCGACGCAGGTATCCCAGCTGATCCAACAATTACAACATCTGAGGGGTTCCGCTGCGCCACCTACACCGGCAGTTCAACCCGCCCCGCCAGAGCCGGATTCCCAGCTAGAGCCACGGCTACCGACACCAGAGGGTTATTCAGGTGATCCTGACTATTGCAGAGCCTTTCTTACGAGATGTTCCATGCATTTCTCGTTGCAGCCACGGACCTTCAACCGTGAACAGTCTAAGGTAGCATTCATACTCACACTGCTATCAGGCAAAGCGGCTCTTTGGGGAACGGCGGTGTGGGCGAACCAGGACCCATGCTGCACCTCTTTCCAGACACTCTCCGAGGAGATGAGAAGGGTCTTCGATCGGGCCGTGGCGGGTAGGGAGGCGGCCAGACTACTCGCTGACCTTCGCCAAGGAGACCGTTCAGTATCGGAATACTCCATCCAATTCCGCACTCTGGCCGCAGAGTGTCAGTGGAACGAGGAGGCGCAGTGGGACATGTTCCTGCATGGGCTGGAGGACCGGATCCAGAAGGAGATTTATGTTCTGGACCTTCCCAGGAGTTTAAATGGACTAGTGGAACTAGCCTTGAGGGTCGACGCCCGTCTGAGTCGTATTGGCCGCCGAGCATGCCCTAACAGACCGTATAACGACACGGAGGGCGGGCATGCCAGCGGCGGGAACACGGCCAGTTCAGCCTCCGCTCACGAACCCATGCAGCTGGGGAGAGCTCGCCTCTCCCGGGAAGAGAGGGAGAGGCGGAGATCCCAAGGACTCTGTCTCTACTGTGGTAGAGCGGGCCACTTTATCCACTCCTGCCCGGTAAAAGATCAGGCCCGGTAGTAAACATGAGGCTACTATCGGGTGGTGTCACCACAGAGAAGACCTCATCTACTCTCCTCCCGGTAAGACTAAGATGGGCCACCCACACGCACGACACCCAAGCCTTACTGGACTCAGGAGCAGAGGGTAATTTCATGGACTTCAAGCTCGCTCACAAACTCCAGATTCCTATCACCTCACTCACGCACAAGATATCCGTCAACGCTCTCAATGGTCAAGAACTCCCCAACATTTCTCACACCACTGAACCTATCACACTCATCACTTCTGGCAATCACACTGAGACACTATCATTTCTACTCATGGACTCACCCCTTGCACCATTAGTTCTCGGCCACCCTTGGCTCACCCAACACAACCCCAGAGTTGACTGGGGTCATAATTCTATATCCATGTGGAGTAACAAGTGTCTTGAGTCCTGTTTAGTGTCTGCCTGTTCGTCTGTGTCTGATTCTGTGTTTCTAGAGGAGGCAGTGGATTTGTCTAACGTGCCCGTTGAATACCTCGACCTGAAGGAGGTGTTCAGTAAGTCCCGTGCTGCTTCTCTTCCTCCGCATCGTCCCTATGACTGTGCAATAGAATTATTGCCAGGTGAGTCTCCGCCTAAAGGCAAGTTATATTCACTCTCTGTTCCTGAGAGGGAGGCTATGGAGAGATACATCTCTGATTCTCTGGCATCTGGATTCATTCGTCCTTCCTCTTCTCCAGCGGGGCGGGGTTCTTCTTTGTGGGAAAGAAGGACGGATCTCTGCGTCCTTGCGTTGATTACCGTGGGTTGAATAACATCACAGTGAAGAATACCTATCCCTTACCGTTGATGTCCTCAGCCTTTGAAAGGTTACAGGGAGCATCCGTGTTCACTAAGTTGGATTTACGTAATGCATATCATTTGGTTCGCATAAGGGGGGACGAATGGAAGACCGCGTTTAACACCCCCAGAGGGCACTTCGAATATTTGGTCATGCCTTTTGGGCTATCCAACTCCCCAGCGGTTTTCCAGGCACTCGTCAATGACGTGCTGAGAGATATGATTGATCAGTTCATATATGTTTACCTGGATGACATACTGATTTTTTCTTCTTCTCTCCAGGAACACGTTCAGCACGTCAGACGAGTGCTTCAGAGGTTGTTGGAGAATGGACTTTTTGTCAAGACGGAGAAATGCATTTTTCATGCACAATCCGTTCCATTCCTAGGTTACATCGTCTCGACTGAAGGTATTCGCATGGATCCTGACAAGGTTAAGGCTGTGGTGGATTGGCCAAGCCCAGATTCCCGTAAGGCCCTACAGAGGTTTCTGGGATTCGCCAATTTCTACCGGCGTTTTGTTCGCAACTTTAGTCAGATAGTCGCTCCTCTTACCGCCTTAACCTCCCCAGAGTGCCGTTCAGGTGGTCCGATACAGCCGAGGCTGCATTCGCCAAACTCAAGAGCCGCTTTGTTTCGGCTCCCATCCTCATAGCTCCCGATCCCTCGCGTCAGTTCGTAGTAGAGGTGGACGCTTCAGAGGTGGGGGTAGGTGCGGTACTTTCCCAACGTTCCTCTTCTGACGACAAGATGCACCCTTGTGCGTTCCTTTCCCATCGGTTATCACCTGCGGAACGCAACTACGACATTGGCAACAGAGAGTTGTTGGCAGTGAAGTTAGCACTGGAGGAGTGGCGCCATTGGTTAGAGGGTTCGGGGTACCTTTTATAGTTTGGAATAATATATCAGAACCGCTAAGCGACTCAACTCCAGACAGGCGCGGTGGGCACTCTTTTTCGGATGTTTTGACTTCTCTCTCTCGTATCGCCCGGGTTCCAAGAATGTCAAACCCGATTCCCTTTCTCGCATTTTTGACCATTCCGAACGCCCATCCACTCCCGAGTGCATCCTACCCGGGACCCTAGTGGTATCCACACTCACATGGGAGGTTGAATCGAGGGTCAAAACGGCCTTAGAAGGGGTAACGCTCCGCCCGGTTGCCCGCCTAATCGGTTGTTTGTGCCGGAGGGGTGTCGGTCCGATGTTATTCGGTGGGGCATTGCTCCAACGTAGCGTGTCATCCAGGAGTCAGCCACACTAGCTTTTGGTTAAGCAATGCTTTTGGTGGCCACTGATGGCTCGTGACATTCACAGTTTTGTCTTGGCTTGCTCGGTTTGTGCCACTGGGAAGACTTCTAATCGACCCCCAGATGGGTTACTCCAACCGCTGTCGGTCCCTTCGAGACCCTGGTCCCACATCGCGCTAGATTTTGTTACCGGCCTCCCGCCCTCCCAGGGCAAGACGGTGGTGTTGACCGTGGTGGACCGGTTCTCGAAGGCGGCTCATTTTATTCCCTTGCCTAAATTACCATCTGCCAAGGAGACAGCGGTAGCTGTCGTGGATCACGTCTTTCGCTTACATGGCCTGCCGATGGACGTAGTTTCTGACAGGGGGCCCCAATTTGTGTCCAAGTTTTGGCAAGAGTTTTGTAGGTTACTGGGAGCGAGTGTCAGCCTGTCTTCAGGGTTTCATCCCCAGAGCAACGGTCAAACGGAGAGGGCCAACCAAGATTTGGAGAGAGTGTTGCGATGTTTGGTTTCTAAGAATCCCTCTTCCTGGAGTCAACAACTCTCTATGGTTGAGTACGCTCACAATTCGTTGCCAGTGGCAGCTACGGGTCTCTCTCCGTTTGAGTGTAGTTTAGGTTACCAGCCACCTATCTTTCCCAGTACGGAGTCCGAGGTCACTGTTCCTTCCGCTCACGCTTTCATCCAGAGGTGCCGTCACGCATGGAGCAGAGCCCGTGAGACTCTTCTCCGGGTGGGGGCGCGCACCAAGGCTAAGGCCGATCGCCACCGGTCGAAGCCTCCGGTATACGTCGTTGGCCAAAGAGTGTGGCTTTCTACTAAGAACATTCCACTCCGATCCGTTTCGAACAAACTTGCCCCCAAATTTATCGGCCCGTTCAAAGTCACCAGGATCATTAGTCCGGTGGCGGTCCGGCTCAAGCTTCCTCCGGCGTATAGGAGAATTCATCCTACCTTTCATGTGTCTAAAATAAAACCTGTGTTTCAGGCACGCATTAACCCGCCGGTCCCGGTTCCCCGCCGCCACGACTTGTTGATGGGGAACCCACCTTTTCTGTCAATTGTATTTTGGACTCTAGAAGGAGGGGACGCGGATTCCAGTACCTGGTGGACTGGGAGGGTTACGGCCCGGAGGAGAGAAGTTGGGTACCTGCTAGGGACATTCTGGATCACTCCCTTATCGATGATTTCAATCGACAGGTAAATTGCCTGGGAACGCCAAGAGGCGTTCCTAGGGGGGTATTGTCACGGTTCATGAATCCACTGCCTCTCTCTCTCTCTCTCTCTCTCGTGTTTGTGTGGGCGTGGTTCCCAATCTCGGCCTGATTGTCTGCGCCAGCTGGAACCACTTATCTTCCCTTTATATGTTCTGTAACCAGTGTTTCTTGTTGTCAGATCGTTGTTACTTCCTGAGGTTGTGTCGTGTGTCTGTGCTCTTCTCTCGCCGCCCTTGTGTGGATTATCTGCTGTGCTCCTTCCTACCCATCCGGACACACTCCCTGGATTTCTCAGCACGCTATCATTGGAAGATGCGCCCTAGTCCCTGGGTCGGATTCCGTCTGAGTACAGTCTGTCTGTCCTGTTGCAAACTGTATTCATTAAACCATCGTTGCTTGCATCTTGCATCCGCCTCTGTATTGTCACAGTTCAGGCTCCGGAGACGGGCACATCGCGCACCACTCCCTAGCATACTTCGCCGATGTCCAGTCTCTTGACAACAAGGTTGATGAAATCCGAGTAAGGGTAGCATTCCAGAGGGACATCAGAGACTGTTACGTTCTTTGCTTCACGGAAACATGGCTCACTCGAGAGACGCTAACCGAATCTTCATGCATCGCGCCGACAGAAACAAACATCTTTCTGGTAAGTGTAGTAGGATGTCCCTTGGGGGTATCCGTACCTATGTAGGACATGCAAGGGTTAGGTTAATAAACAGGCTGGAGCTAGAACCTCGTTGTCGCGTCTTTATTTTAGATCATACTACAGTAAGAAGAGGGGCGGGGGCGTATGCCTTACGAGACGTGGTGTGGTCACAGGAACTCAAGTCCTTCTGTTCACCTGATTTAGAATTCCTCACAATCAAATGTCGACCGCATTATCTACCAAGGGAATTCTCTTCGATTATAATCACAGCCGTATATATTCCCCCCCCAAGCAAGCAGACACATCGATGGCTCTGAACAAACTTTATTTGACTCTTTGCAAACTGGAAACCACATATCTTGAGGCTGCATTCATTGTAGCTGGGGATTTTAACAAGGCTAATCTGAAAACAAGACTCCCTAAATTGTATCAACATATCGATTGCGCAACCAGGGCTGGTAAAACCCTGGATCATTGTTATTCTAATTTCTGCGACGCATATAAAGCCCTCCCCCGCCCTCCTTTCAGAAAAGCTGACCACGACTCCATTTGGTTGCTCCCTGCCTACAGACAGAAGCTAAAAAAAGAAGCTCCCGCGCTGAGGTCTGTTCAACGCTGGTCCGACCAATCTGATTCCACGCTCCAAGACTGCTTCCATCACGTGGACTGGAATATGTTCCGCATTGCATCAAACAACAACATTGACGAATACGCTGATTCGGTGAGCGAGTTCATTAGAACGTGCATTGAAAATGTCGTTCCCATAGCAACGATTAAAACATTCCCAAACCAGAAACCGTAGATTGTTGGCAGCATCCGTGTGAAACTGAAAGCACGAACCACTGCTTTTAATCAGGGCAAGGTGACAAGAAACATGACCGAATACAAACAGTGTAGCTATTCCCTCCGCAAGGCAATCAATCAAGCTAAGCGTCAGTATAGAGACAAAGTAGAATCGCAATTCAACGGCTCAGACACAAGAGGTATGTGGCAGGGTCTACAGTCAATCACGGATTACAAAAAGAAAACCAGTCCCGTCACGGACCAGGATGTTTTGCTCCCAGGCAGACTAAATAACTTCTTTGCCTGCTTTGAGGACAATACTGTGCCACTGACACGGCCCGCAACCAAAACATGCGGACTCTCCTTCACTGCAGCCGACGAGAGTAAAACTTTTTAAACGTGTTAACCCTCGCGTGGCTGCAGGCCCAGACAGCATCACTAGCCACGCCCTCAGAGCATGCACAGACCAGCTGGCCGGTGTGTTTACGGACATATTCAATCAATCCTTATCCCAGTCTGCTGTTCCCACATGCTTCAAGAGGGCCACCATTGTTCCTGTTCCCAAGAAAGCTAAGGTAACTGAGCTAAACGACGACTCCGTAGCACTCACTTCCGTCATCATGAAGTGCTTTGAGAGACTAGTCAAGGACCATATCACCTCCACCCTACCTGACACCCTAGACCCATTCCAATTTGCTTACCGCCCAAATAGGTGCACAGACCATGCAATCTCAACCACACTGCCCTAACCCATCTGGACAAGAGGAATACCTGTGAGAATGCTATTCATCGACTACAGCTCAGCATTTAACAACATAGTACCCTCTAAACTCGTCATCAAGCTCGAGACCCTGGGTCTTGACCACGCCCTGTGCAACTGGGTACTGGACTTCATGACGGGCCGCCCCCAGGTGGTGAGGGTAGGTAACAATATCTCCACCCCGCTGATCCTCAACACCGGGGCCCCACAAGGGTGCGTTCTGAGCCCTCTCCTGTACTCCGTGTTCACCCACGACTGCGTGGCCACGCACGCTCCAACTCAATCATCAAGTTTGCGGACAAGACACTACAGTGGTAGGCTTGATTACCAACAACGACGAGACGGCCTACAGGGAGGAGGTGAGGGCCCTCGGAGTGTGGTGTCAGGAAAATAACCTCACACTCAACGTCAACAAAACTAAGGAGATGATTGTGGACATCAGGAAACAGCAGAGGGAGCACCCCCCCTATCCACATCGATGGGACAGTAGTGGAGAGGGTAGTAAGTTAAGTTCCTCGGCGTACCCATCACAGACAAACTGAATTGGTCCACCCACACAGACAGCATCGTGAAGAAGGTGCAGCAGCGCCTCTTCAACCTCGGGAGGCTGAAGAAATTTGGCTTGTCACCAAAAGCACACAAACTTCTACAGATGCACAATCGAGAGCATCCTGTCAGGCTGTATCACCGCCTGGTATGGCAAATGCTCCCCCCACAACCGTAAGGTTCTCCAGAGGGTAGTGAGGTCTGCACAACGCATCACCGGGGGCAAACTACCTGCCCTCCAGGACACCTACACCACCCGATGTCACAGGAAGGCCATAAAGATCATCAAGGACAACAACCACCCGAGCCACTGCCTGTTCACCCCACTATCATCCAGAAGGCGAGGTCAGTACAGGTGCATCAAAGCTGGGACCGAGAGACTGAAAAACAGCTTCTATCCCAAGGCCATCAGACTGTTAAACAGCCACCACTAACATTGAGTGGCTGCTGCCAACACACTGACTCAACTCCAGCCACTTTAATAATGGGAATTGATGGAAAATATATCACTAGCCACTTTAAACAATGCTACTTAATATGTTTACATACCCTACATTATTCATCTCATATGTATATGTATATACTGTACTCTGTCATCTACTGCATCTTTATGTAATACATGTATCACTAGCCACTTTAAACTATGCCAATTTGTTTACATACCCTACATTACTCATCTCATATGTATATACTGTACTCGATACCATCTACTGCATCTTGCCTATGCGGTTCTGTACCATCACTCATTCATATATCTTTATGTACATATTCTTTATCCCTTTACACTTGTGTGTATAAGGTAGTAGTTTTGGAATTGTTAGATTACTCGTTGGTTATTACTGCATTGTCAGAACTAGAAGCACAAGCATTTCATTACACTCGCATTAACATCTGCTAAACATGTGTATATGTGTATTTTTGATTCCCCAGTCATGAAGATACATATATTATATTCTAGTAGGCTATAGTCTTTTACCCACTGGACTGATCATTCCCAGGGGTCTGTTTTAAAAGGGTTCTGAGTCTGTGTGTGGATATCAACCAACCTCAGGGATATCCATTTTAGCCCCATGGTTTCATGATCCCTCAGCTGTACCTCACCTACCCTAAAGCTCCGTTTTATACAATGTTAATAGGCCTATTTCCACCTTAATTTATCCTGGTAAGTCTTATTGGGGCAATAAAACATTTTAAAAAAAAACTAAAATCCACCTCAGTTGGACATTGCAGATCTATTCTTCTCTTCCGTATTGCAATATGAACCTTGGACAAGCATGTATGGCATTCCTGACCTATAGTCTATGCTTTGGTATAACACAATATCACACTCAATTCGTGCAAATATGCATACAAATAATTTCAGCAGATTTCGTGCATTTTTGTGTGGCTTAATTTGTGTGAAAATACAGTTGTGCTACTTCATTCATAGGAAAATACCTTTTTTTGTGGGCAAACTTCAGAACAATCTTTTGAAATTGATTGGAGCAATGCATTTTGGGCAATGGTGTTGTGGAATACAAAAAAGACAGTGTACATGTTAACAACCCAATTTTGTTCATTAAACAGGTTGTCAATGAAATAAATATAATATAATAGTAGCCTTGCAGGTTTTATTTTTATTAATGCCAATGCTGTTTTCTATGCTTGTTTTCGCTTAATACTTTGGGATACTGGTGCTATGCCTAACATCTTGGTTGTAAATAAACCCTTTTAAAGCACTATCTATTTACAGAGAGCAATTTTAGTTTTATAACAGGTAGTGTCCATTTATTTACAGTAGGGAATTATTACTTTCTTCAGTGGAAATACATTTACATTTAAGTCATTTAGCAGACGCTCTTATCCAGAGCGACTTACAAATTGGTGCATTCACCTTATGACATCCAGTAGAACAGTCACTTTACAATAGTGCATCTAAATCTTAAAGGGGTGGGGGGTGAGAAGGATTACTTATCCTATCCTAGGTATTCCTTAAAGAGGTGGGGTTTCAGGTGTCTCCGGAAGGTGGTGATTGACTCCGCTGGCGTCGTGAGGGAGTTTGTTCCACCATTGGGGGCCAGAGCAGCGAACAGTTTTGACTGGGCTGAGCGGGAACTGTACTTCCTCAGTGGTAGGGAGGCGAGCAGGCCAGAGGTGGATGAACGCAGTGCCCTTGTTTGGGTGTAGGGCCTGATCAGAGCCTGGAGGTACTGAGGTGCCGTTCCCCTCACAGCTCCGTAGGCAAGCACCATGGTCTTGTAGCGGATGCGAGCTTCAACTGGAAGCCAGTGGAGAGAGCGGAGGAGCGGGGTGACGTGAGAGAACTTGGGAAAGTTGAACACCAGACGGGCTGCGGCGTTCTGGATGAGTTGTAGGGGTTTAATGGCACAGGCAGGGAGCCCAGCCAACAGCGAGTTGCAGTAATCCAGACGGGAGATGACAAGTGCCTGGATTAGGACCTGCGCCGCTTCCTGTGTGAGGCAGGGGCGTACTCTGGATGTTGTAGAGCATGAACCTACAGGAACGGGCCACCGCCTTGATGTTAGTTGAGAACGACAGGGTGTTGTCCAGGATCACGCCAAGGTTCTTAGCGCTCTGGGAGGAGGACAATGGAGTTGTCAACCGTGATGGCGAGATCATGGAACGGGCAGTCCTTCCCGGGAGGAAGAGCAGCTCCGTCTTGCCGAGGTTCAGCTTGAGGTGGTGATCCGTCATCCACACTGATATGTCTGCCAGACATGCAGAGATGCGATTCGCCACCTGGTCATCAGAAGGGGAAAGGAGAAGATTAATTGTGTGTCGTCTGCATAGCAATGATAGGAGAGACCATGTGAGGTTATGACAGAGCCAAGTGACTTGGTGTATAGCGAGAATAGGAGAGGGCCTAGAACAGAGCCCTGGGGGACACCAGTGGTGAGAGCGCGTGGTGAGGAGACAGATTCTCGCCACGCCACCTGGTAGGAGCGACCTGTCAGGTAGGACGCAATCCAAGCGTGGGCCGCGCCGGGAGATGCCCAACTCGGAGAGGGTGGAGAGGAGGATCTGATGGTTCACAGTATCGAAGGCAGCCGATAGGTCTAGAAGGATGAGAGCAGAGGAGAGAGTTAGCTTTAGCGGTGCGGAGCGCCTCCGTGATACAGAGAAGAGCAGTCTCAGTTGAATGACTAGTCTTGAAACCTGACTGATTTGGATCAAGAAGGTCATTCAGAGAGAGATAGCGGGAGAGCTGGCCAAGTACGGCACGTTCAAGAGTTTGAGAGAAAGAAAGAAGGGATACTGGTCTGTAGTTGTTGACATCGGAGGGATCGAGTGATCGAGTGTAGGTTTTCAGAAGGGGTGCAACTCTCGCTCTCTTGAACACGGAAGGGACGTAGCCAGCGGTCAGGGATGAGTTGATGAGCGAGGTGAGGTAAGGGAGAAGGTCTCCGGAAATGGTCTGGAGAAGAGAGGGATAGGGTCAAGCGGGCAGGTTGTTGGGCGGCCGGCCGTCACAAGACGCGAGATTTGATCTGGAGAGAGAGGGAGAAAGAGGTCAGAGCACAGGGTAGGGCAGTGTGAGCAGAACCAGTGGTGCCGTTGACTTAGCAAACGAGGATCGGATGTCGTCGACCTTCTTTCCAAAATGGTTGACGAAGTCATCTGCAGAGAGGGAGGGGAGGAGGATTCAGGAGGGAGGAGAAGGTGGCAAAGAGCTTCCTAGGGTTAGAGGCAGATGCTTGGAATTTAGAGTGGTAGAAAATGGCTTTAGCAGCAGAGACAGAGGAGGAAAATGTAGAGAGGAGGGAGTGAGAAGGATGCCAGGTCCGCAGGGAGGTGAGTTTTCCTCCATTTCCGCCGGCTGCCCGGGAGCCCTGTTCTGTGAGCTCGCAATGAGTCGTCGAGCCACGGGGCGGGGAGGGGAGGACCGAGCCGGCCTGGAGGATAGGGGACATAGAGAGTCAAAGGATGCAGAAAGGGAGGAGAGGAGGGGTTGAGGAGGCAGAATCAGGAGATAGGTTGAGAAGGTTTGAGCAGAGGGAAGAGATGATAGGATGGAAGAGGAGAGAGTAGCGGGGGAGAGAGAGCGAAGGTTGGGACGGCGCGATACCATCCGAGTAGGGGCAGTGTGGGAGGTGTTAGATGAGAGCGAGAGGGAAAAAGGATACAAGGTAGTGGTTGGAGACTTGGAGGGGAGTTGCAATGAGGTTAGTGGAAGAACAGCATCTAGTAAAGATGAGGTCGAGCGTATTGCCTGCCTTGTGAGTAGGGGGAAGGTGAGAGGGTGAGGTCAAAAGAGGAGAGGAGTGGAAAGAAGGAGGCAGAGAGGAATGAGTCAAAGGTAGACGTGGGGAGGTTAAAGTCGCCCAGCACTGTGAGAGGTGAGCCGTCCTCAGGAAAGGAGCTTATCAAGGTATCAAGCTCATTGATGAACTCTCAGAGGGAACCTGGAGGGCGATAAATGATAAGGATGTTAAGCTTGAAAGGGCTGGTAACTGTGACAGCATGGAATTCAAAGGAGGCGATAGACAGATGGGTAAGGGAGAAAGAGAGAATGACCACTTGGGAGAGATGAGGATCCCGGTGCCACCACCCCGCTGACCAGAAGCTCTCGGGTGTGCGAGAACACGTGGGCGGACGAAGAGAGAGCAGTAGCAGTGTTGTCTGTGGTGATCCATGTTTCCGTCAGTGCCAAGAAGTCGAGGGACTGGAGGAGGCATAGGCTGAGATGAACTCTGCCTTGTTGGCCGCAGATCGGCAGTTCCAGAGGCTACCGGAGACCTGGAACTCCACGTGGGTCGTGCGTGCTGGGACCACCAGATTAGGGTGGCCGCGGCCACGCGGTGTGGAGCGTTTGTATGGTCTGTGCAGAGAGGAGAGAACAGGGATAGACAGACACATAGTTGACAGGCTACAGAAGAGGCTACGCTAATGCAAAGGAGATTGAATGACAAGTGGACTACACGTCTCGAATGTTCAGAAAGTTGTTTACGTAGCAAGAATCTTATTGACTAAAATGATTAAAATGATACAGTACTGCTGAAGTAGGCTAGCTGGCAGTGGCTGCGTTGTTGACACTACACTAATCAAGTCGTTCCGTTGAGTGTAATAGTTTCTGCAGTGCTGCTATTCGGGGCTAGCTGGCTAGCTAGCAGTGTTGTTTACGTTACGTTGCGTTAAAAGAACAACAATAGCTGGCTAGCTAACCTAGAAAATCGCTCTAGACTACACAATTATCTTTGATACAAAGACGGCTATGTAACTAGCTATGTAGCTAGCTACGATCAAACAAATCAAAACCGTTGTACTGTAATGAAAATGTGATACTACCTGTGAATGCGACCGGGTTGTTGAGTTCTATTCAGTAGACGTTGGCTAGCTGTTAGCTGTTGGCTAGCTAGCAGAATCTCCTACGTTAAGGACAACAAATAGCTGGCTAGCTAACCTCGGTAAATTAAGATTATCACTCTAAGACTACACACTCTAAACTACACAATTATCTTGGATATGAAGACAGCAAAGACAGCTATGTAGCTAGCTAACACTACACTAATCAAGTCGTTCAGTTGAGTGTAATAGTTACTACAGTGCTGCTAATCGGTGGGCGTTTGCTAGCTGGCTAGCTGCTGGGCAAATAGCAGTGAAGACTACGTTAGGATGACGAAATACGATAATTATGCAGTTATCTTTGATACAAAGACGGCTATGTAGCTAGCTAAGAAGAAATTGCTAAGATTATACAGATTATATATAAAATGTCAAATATACCAAAGCTAATCAAGCAGAGAACTACAAACATTTAACCAGTTAAAGAAATACATGACAACTAGAATATTTTATTATAATTAATACAAAAGAGTTGGCGATAACAGCACAAACAAAGTGAATGTGTGTAAACAGTGGGGAGAACAAGTATTTGATAACCTGCAAAATCGGCAGTGTTTCCTACTTACAAAACATGTAGAGGATTGTAATTTTTATCATAGGTACACTTCAACTGTGAGAGACGAAATCTAAAACAAAAATCCAGAAAATTACATTGTATGATTTTTAAGTAATTAATTAGCATTTTATTGTATGACATAAGTATTTGATTACCTACCAACCATTAAGAATTCCGGCTCTCACAGACATGTTAGTTTTCTTCAAGAAGCCCTCCTGTTCTCCACTCATTACCTGTATTAACTGCACCTGTTTGAACTCATTACCTGTATAAAGACACCTGTCCGTACACTCAATCAAACAGACTCCATGAGGAAGGTGAGGATCAGCCCAGAACTACGGCAGGACCTGGTCAATGACCTGAAGAGAGCTGGGACCACAGTCTCACAGAAAACCAAATCAAATCAAAATCAAATCAAATTTATTTATATAGCCCTTCGTACATCAGCTGATATCTCAAAGTGCTGTACAGAAACCCAGCCTAAAACCCCAAACAGCAAACAATGCAGGTGTAAAAGCACGGTGGCTAGGAAAAACTCCCTAGAAAGGCCAAAACCTAGGAAGAAACCTAGAGAAGAACCGGGCTATGTGGGGTGGCCAGTCCTCTTCTGGCTGTGCCCGGGTAGAGATTATAACAGAACATGACCAAGATGTTCAAATGTTCATAAATGACCAGCATGGTCGAATAATAATAAGGCAGAACAGTTGAAACTGGAGCAGCAGCACAGTCAGGTGGACTGGGGACAGCAAGGAGCCATCATGTCAGGTAGTCCTGGGGCACGGTCCTAGGGCTCAGGTCCTCCGAGAGAGAGAAAGAAAGAGAGAAATTAGAGAGAGCATATGTGGGGTGGCCAGTCCTCTTCTGGCTGTGCCGGGTGGAGATTATAACAGAACGTGGCCAAGATGTTCAAATGTTCATAAATGACCAGCATGGTTGAATAATAGTAAGGCAGAACAGTTGAAACTGGAGCAGCAGCATGGCCAGGTGGACTGGGGACAGCAAGGAGTCCTCATGTCAGGTAGTCCTGGGACATGGTCCTAGGGCCCAGGCCAGTTGAAACTGGAGCAGCAGCATGGCCAGGTGGACTGGGGACAGCAAGGAGTCATCATGTCAGGTAGTCCTGGGGCATGGTCCTAGGGCTCAGGTCCTCCGAGAGAGAGAGGGAGAGAATTAGAGAACGCACAATTAGATTCACACAGGACACCGAATAGGACAGGAGAAGTACTCCAGATATAACAAACTGACCATAGCCCCCCCGACACAAACTACTGCAGCATAAATACTGGAGGCTGAGACAGGAGGGGTCAGGAGACACTGTGGCCCCATCCGAGGACACCCCCGGACAGGGCCAAACAGGAAGGATATAACCCCACCCACTTTGCCCAAGCACAGCCCCCACACCACTAGAGGGATATCTTCAACCACCAACTTACCATCCTGAGACAAGGCCGAGTATAGCCCACAAAGATCTCCGCCACGGCACAACCCAAGGGAGGCGCCAACCCAGAACAGGATGACCACAACAGTGAATCAACCCACCCAGGTGACGCACCCCCCCAGGGACGGCACGAGAGAGCCCCAGCAAGCCAGTGACTCAGCCCCTGTAACAGGGTTAGAGGCAGAGAATCCCAGTGGAACGAGGGGAACCGGCCAGGCAAGGACAGCAAGGGTGGTTCGTTGCTCCAGAGCCTTTCCGTTCACCTTCCCACTCCTGGGCCAGACTACACTCAATCATATGACCCACTGAAGAGATGAGTCTTCAGTAAAGACTTAAAGGTTGAGACCGAGTTTGCGTCTCTGACATGGGTAGCAGACCGTTCCATAAAAATGGAGCTCTATAGGAGAAAGCCCTGCCTCCAGCTGTTTGCTTAGAAATTCTAGGGACAATTAGGAGGCCTGCGTCTTGTGACCGTAGCGTACGTGTAGGTATGTACGGCAGGACCAAATCAGAGGGTAGGTAGGAGCAAGCCCATGTAATGCTTTGTAGGTTAGCAGTAAAACCTTGAAATCAGCCCTTGCTTTGACAGGAAGCCAGTGTAGAGGCTAGCACTGGAGTAATATGATCAAATTTTTGGTTCTAGTCAAGATTCTAGCAGCCGTATTTAGCACTAACTGAAGTTTATTTAGTGCTTTATCCGGGTAGCCGGAAAATAGAGCATTGCAGTAGTCTAACCTAGAATTCACAAAAGCATGGATTAATTTTTCTGCATCATTTTTGGACAGAAAGTTTCTGATTTTTGCAATGTTACGTAGATGGAAAAAAGCTGTCCTCGAAATGGTCTTGATATGTTCTTCAAAAGAGAGATCAGGGTCCAGAGTAACGCCGAGGTCCTTCACAGTTTTATTTGAGACGACTGTACAACCATTAAGATTAATTGTCAGATTCAACAGAAGATCTTTGTTTCTTGGGACCTAGAACAAGCATCTCTGTTTGTCTGTTAAAACCATTAGTAACACTACTGCCCGTCATGGATTAAAATCCTACAGCGCACGCAAGGTCCCCCTGCTCAAGCCAGAGCTTGTCCAGGCCCGTCTGAAGTTTGCCAATGACCATCTGGATGATTCAGAGGAGGAATGGGAGAAGGTCATGTGGTCTGATGAGAAGAAAATAGAGCTTTTTGGTCTAAACTCCACTCGCTGTGTTTGGAGGAAGAAGAAGGAAGATTACAACCCCAAGAACAGCATCCCAACCATGAGGCATGGAGGTGGAAACATTCTTTGGGGATGCTTTTCTGCAAAGGGGACAGGACGACTGCACCGTATTGAGGGGAGGATGGATGGGGCCATGTATCGCGAGATCTTGGCCAACAACCTCCTTCCCTCAGTAAGAGCATTGAAGATGGGTCGTGGCTGGGTCTTCCAGCATGACAACGACCCGAAACACACAGCCAAGGCAACTAAGGAGTGGTCCGTAGAAGTATCTCAAGGTCCTGGAGTGGCCTAGCCAGTCTCCAGACCTGAACCCAATAGAAAATCCGTATGAAAGTCCGTATTTCCCAGCAACAGCCCCAAAACCTGAAGGATCTGGAGAAGGTCTGTATGGAGGAGTGGGCCAAAATCCCTGCTGCAGTGTGTGCAAACCTGGTCAAGAACTACAGGAAACGTATGATCTCTGTAATTACAAACTAAGGTTTCTGTACCAAATATTACGTTCTGCTTTTCTGATGCATCAAATACTTATGTCATGCAATAAAATGCAAATTACTTAAAAATAATACAATAAGATTCTGGATTTTTGTTTTAGACTCCGTCTCACAGTTGAAGTGTACCTATGATAAAAATGACAGACCTCTACATGCTTTATAAGTAGGCAAACCTGCAAAATCGGCAGTGTATCAAATACTTGTTCTCCCCACTGTATGTGTGTTAGTGTTTGTGTGTGCATGATAATTTCCAATCATACAACTGTATCTTCCTTCCCCAATTGAATACCTTCATTGATAACACAAAAATATATATACTGTATGCATATATTTTTTGGTCCTATCAGGCTACCCTCATAAAGTTCAACTTAGCCTTGTATAAAATGCATTATGAAAGAAATTGTGTAATGTCGCGAAAACGCGGATCCTTGTATTAAATGCATTATGAAGAAAACGTTCATGTATGATGATGGCCTACTTTCTAATACCGTGGTAGGCCTAATTTGGTGTTTTACGAGAAAAAAAAAAAGTATATTCTAAACTGATTTTATACAATAGGCTTCATGTCGGTACCAACTTTCATTCAGAAATGATAATAATAATAAAATGGTGCTCCCATAGGCTACATTAACAAAATGGCACTATACCATATGAAGTAATTGCCATGGGTGGTCAACTGATAATTCCAGCATCGTTTTGATTGGGACAGTATTATTTCGCTGCTTTGAGGCAAGCATGGGAACTCATCTTGATAAATCAATCAATGTCAGATCTTTGTTTTCACTGAATCTCCGTTTGGATATTTGGTTACAATTAGGCTGAGAAACGTTAGCTAAATTGAGGTGAGTGCTCATGATCATTAGTCTAGCAATTGAAATCAATGCAGATTTTCTCTACACATAGATTAGGCCTACAGCCTACCTGATGAGCTTCCCTAATGTTTTCATGAACTTTCCTGATGTATTTCAGTCACTTAGCCTACTGATGCGAATACACATTTGTATTCATTAAACAGCTGACTGTTTACTTGTGGCTGTCAATGAATAGCAGGCAGTAGCTAGGTTTTTCAAAATAATTCAAAATGCAACTGGGGGAAAAAATTAGTTTGAATAGGTGAGTGCAACTGGAAAATTGTAGATGATAATTTCCTCATATTGTAGGCCTAAATTAAATTTGGTGTATCCACTTTTCATTGGAATATATGCTATTGGTTGCCTTTAAGTCATTGGCCGTTCATTGTCTTGATCTCGGTATGTAAATGTACGCTTGTCATTTTGATCATGTGTGTGATATAAAAAAAATATTGTAACCTCTCCAGTCGTGTAAAATTATTTTTAGAAAAAGCCATTTTTTTCCGCTCAGAACGACAAACCTCTCAGACCCTGGTCTTCAGGGCTGAGACCCGAATGCTATGGAACTTTGGAGACGGCCTCTGCCTGCCCTATACATTATCTGTATCATCAGAAAATACATTTAATGCGCCATAAGAACGAATTCAACATGACAATTAAACATGCGAAAGGCAAAATACTTTTCAATGTTGAAGGGACACAATTAACAGAACACCTTTACATTTCGATGAGAATGTAGGACATTCAACTAATCAAATGAAATAGTAAACTCACGTAAATTCGATGTGTGTTGGTTGAACTCGTCTGGAATGCCTTTGGGTCTCTGACACTGCCTACGGCAACCTTGCATTCAACTTTCTCGCTCTACGCGTATATACTCCTTTCCACTCCGAGAAGTTCAGAAATGAATGGAAGTAAGGAAGAGCAGAAGAGAGTCTTGATGGGCTGGCTTGATAAACTATGATTCCGCCCTCAACAACCAGCCGTCATAAAGACCTGTGAAAAAATTAACGGAATGAGAACGAGTAGTTGAGGTTTAAACTGTAAAGAATTGCTATTTTCTTATGCAAGTGATCAGCCTACTGCTAAATACATGGCTACAACTCACAGTAAAGCCTGTGGGGCCCTCTACAGGATAACTCACCACACACACCCATAACTGCTAGGCCAGCGCACACACCAAATTTCCCCCTTTAGCTGAACATTGTGTGACGGCGGGATTCTAGAGTGACGGACGGCCCAGCTGAGCCAATGCAAGAAGACTACCTCCAGTGTGAACCAATCCGAAGAATCGAACTTCCAGAATCAACGTACTTTCTGTTTTGTATAAATTGTATTGTACCGGTTCACTCTCTTTTTCCTGCTGTTCTGTGCGAGCGAATGGGAGAGCCGTATTTACGTGTACCAGATATTCTCACTCTGAATAAACTGCCGCTTGTCATACAATTTTAACACCTTGTCTGAATCGATCCTTTACCGGCTCATCCTTCTAATATCCTTTTATCAACAGAACTTGGTAGCGAGAGGATGGTTTAATAACGGTCGGTCGAAGTGAGTTGATTTGGGTGTGAAGGAGAGTGACGGAAGGACGGTTGTAGGAAGACAGGTGAAAGAAATTCGGGGGAGGACAACAATTCTGCTCAACTCGGGAAACTGATCTAAAAGGTGCACCATAAACAAGGTAAGCAAAACCTGTTAAATCAAACTTTGCATATTGTCGTATAGTCTGTCTAAATTTTGATCAGTATTTCCGAGTAAGTATGAATTCTTGTGTAAATTTATAATTTGCTGACAAGTTGAAAGTACAGTGAAGTGAACATATGTGGTACAAACCGGCGACGGCCGGGTGATTAAATCATTGATGAGATATCAGTAAGGGGATAGCTAATTACTATTCATTAAATCTGGCGCCGAGGGGATAAATTGTAATTTTGTCCCGTGACCCGGTCAGCACAGTCTGATAGCTTTCAATGATGAGGGATCACTTTTGAGGCCTGGTTTAGTTCCGATAGGGGTCAGGGATAGAGATCAGTAAGGGAATAGCTAATTACTATTCATTAAACCTGGCGCCGAGGGGAAAAATTGTAATTTTGTCCCGCGACTCGGTCGAAGTCCAGTCTGATGAGATCCACTGATAGGGGTCGGACATTTGTATTAATCCTGATAGGGGTCAGCAAGATATAGATTAGGGATTGATATCAGTAAGGGGATAGCTAATTACTATTCATTAAACCTGGCGCCGAGCCCGCAACTCGGTCGAAGTCCAGTCTGATAAACAGGTCCAAGATATAGATTAGGGATTGATATCAGTAAGGGGATAGCTAATTACTATTCATTAAACCTGGCGCCGAGCCCGCAACTCGGTCGAAGTCCAGTCTGATAAACAGGTCCAAGATATAGATTAGGGATTGATATCAGTAAGGGGATAGCTAATTACTATTCATTAAACCTGGCGCCGAGCCCGCGACTCGGTCGAAGTCCAGTCTGATAAACAGGTCCAAGATATAGATTAGGGATTGATATCAGTAAGGGGATAGCTAATTACTATTCATTAAACCTGGCGCCGAGCCCGCGACTCGGTCGAAGTCCAGTCTGATAAACAGGTCCAAAATAAGCTGATAGGGGTCAGGGAGATAACGTGTATTTGTAACTGTTCATATTAAAATGTAATGTGGTTGTAATCGTCTCCATTAAGATTGTTGATGGTTTGAGAGAGAGAGAGAACTCAAGAAGGGTTGTTGGGTAAATCCAGAAACTTATATGTTGTATGTAAACTTCCATGTTGTATGTACCTATGACTTCTGTGTTCTGACAGTTGTTATAGAATTTTATTAATTGGCCTGTACTGAGTTATTTTAATAGGAATGAGTGAATTGTGATTGACCAATATGTTAAATTCCTTCGGGACCCTGTTTGTTCTGAAATCTGCATAGAAAACTGTCCTAATTATATATATATATATATATTGGGTTGTATATAGAGGTGAGGGAAAGCAGAGGCTGTGTTTTAACATGTAAAGGACACGATTATGAATGTTGGAAATTCTATGTGAATTTCGTATGAATGACTGTAGTATTGAGAAAACATATTAACCAGAGTTTGCGTTCCATGATTTTGAGACCGGGGAAATTAAATTGAGAGAAACGTTTGTCGCGGAGTAAACCGCTAGGTGGGGATACGTAACTGGGCTATTATACGTGCTGATGGACAAGGCCACCTCAGTAGTCGAATGACCGTGCAAACTTGATTGACAGCCGCCGGGCTGAAACACTGATTTTCGCTTTTTTCATTCCTGTTGATATTGCCTAAAGAGATTGCTATAGAATCGCTCAAATTTAAATGTATAATCAGGAACAAAATGACTGATGTATAATTGAAATAATATCTGAATATAATATTTAAATATTGAGACTAAATAGTTGAATAGATCCCTTGGTTGTGCGCTCCACAAATCCCATACCGACCCATGCGTTTTTCTCGAACTAAAACATACAAAGGAGAAGCTCAGAGATAAGACAGAGCACGTGCAGCAGTGTCTCTTCGAGTACATCGTGGGTATTAATCAACGTCGGGCGAAGTATATGCTAACTATATTCAGATAGAAGGAGAGAATTCCGATTAAAACTACGATTAAATTCCGATTGAATTAAATAAAATCACGATTAAAAATTCACAATGGCGACCCTCAATACTCCAAAGCTGAGGTTTAATGAGTTCCTAGAAAGAAAAAAATAGAATATAGATCAGGGGAAAGAAACAATGGAAGAACATGAAGAAAGTTTGGGAGGGATTAAAGCTAAAATGGACACAGGAAGGTCATTTAGGAGGGGAACCGCCATCCGCAGTTCAGCTGAAAACAATGGAATGTGGGTTAAGAGAAAAGAGGCAGAAAAGAACAAAATTCACGTATTTAAGAAAGAAGGGTCAGATACGAAGGAGCGAGATTAATGAGAATCCTAATTGAGGGAAAACTTTGGGCGTTAAATTAGTGCTATTTTCTGTTGTTCAGATGCCGGAGTAACAAATGCAGATAACTGAAAAATTGGGTCTATTTGCGGAGAATCTGAGTTCCATAGCATTGGTGGTTCAGTGGTAGAGTTCTCGCCTGCCACGTGGGAGGCCGGGGTTCGGTTCCCAGCTGATGTGTAAAGAGTAGTTATATATGTCTGAGTTTTGGTTTTAATTAAACTAATTGTTTTGGAGAGAAAGTTATAGTCACTAGTATTGGTATAAGATATAAACTGAACGTTTTTAAATAGTTTGTTTGGTTCAAATTGAAAGACTAATTCATTCAACTTAATATAAGAACGGAGATTTTGATGCAAGGCGATGTCTGTTCACTAAATGATTTGTTGGGAATAATACATTGGGAAAAGAGTCGTAATTAAAATGCTAATTCAAAGACGAGACAGTAACTTAAATCAAATTAATTCTGAATAATAACGGGGGAACAATTACGATAGATTTGTGTCCATCGAAATGTTTTTATAAGATTAGCGAATTGAGAGATGTTGATTGATGTTGTAAACTCTAATTCAGGATTCAACAGATGTGATAAATTAGGTTTGGTTTTATCGAACCCGAAATACTGTTGTTGCAGACAGCCAACCATTATTTACAATGAGTTGAAAATCGTTGCGAAATAAGTCAAGATTGAGCGCTTGTTGATGACATCACTCGCGAGGTTTCCGTCGCCACGGAAATGATGTCTTGACTGGGGTGACAAAGAAAATGGTTAGTGTCCTTTAAAAGGAGTATGTAAATCGTCAGGAAAGATGCTAAAAACTAGCAGCTGATTCGCTGGGTGGGTATCATTGATTTGTGGCGTTTATTTGGACTGTAATTGGGCCGTGAGAGAGAGGGATTGGATGTCTGAGTCATAAAACATCGTGATGGTGGATTCTGATGGTTGTTGATTCTTGGTTTGATCGTTTGAATAGCACCAGTGAATTTGAGCACTGTTTCCATTATGTGGAACGGTGTCAGGGTATTAATGGTGAAAAGCAACCTCTATGGTAAAACATAATTGTACATGTTTCGGTAAACTAGCGAGGTTGAATTTGGTTATTTGTACATTTCCCTTGATACGTAGACATACGTAACAGGGGCAAGTTGTTTTTCCTTGAGGAACACGCAGATGGTGTTTTGTTTTATTGAGATGTAAATGTGAGTTGAAGGAGCCAAGGGAAAATACGTTATTTTTTATTAAATATCAGGGATTATAATCTTGGGGAGAATGAGGCCATAAACGACCAAATTGGAAAGGCCTGGAAGTTTTGATTAATCATTAAGGTTTGCAAATATATACACATAAAACATTTGTTAGGACTATTTGTTTTGGTGCAAAGGTATTTTAAAGAGACACGCTCAAATATGGAACTTTATGAGTTTTTATTTTATGAGTTTTAAATTACACAAGTGAATTTGGATTTTAAGGATAAAGGGTTCTTTAATATGTCTAGTGTAGTATAGAACTTGACTATAAAAGGGTGGGTTGACTCATGGACCTTATCATGACTGTCTTCTAGGTCTGATCAGCCTTGGGGAGAGTCATTGGTATAATGAATGTGGTCATATTGAGTACTAGTTTTAAGGTAAATTCATTATAAAGGAGTTTAGGTTAGGAGGTTAGGATAGGATATATATTAAGCCAAAAGGGCAGGGAATTACATAGAAAAATAAGTTTCAGTTCTTAGGGGTGATAAATCACTGTAGACAAGGAATTCTGCACTCTGCAACATATATTAAATTCATGTTATTGTCAGATAGAATACTGAGAGTCCTTGAAGGAAGGATTTTGATATGATAAGCATTTGTTTTGAATTTTTTTTGACCATTAGGGGTTTAAAAAAAAAAAAAAAAGAAATAGTATTAAATTTAACAGGTATATAGGACATCTGTGATGATTTAGGATTATTGTTAGGTTGATTAAGGAAATGTAAGGACTTTAGAGATTGACACTCATAGACATGATTTTGGATAAAGTGAAACAGTTAGAAGCTTAGTGGTATTTGAGAAATATGAGAGAAAAGGTTTAAATTGGTAAATATATATTTAAGAAAATATATAAGTAGCGCAGATAGTTCTTAAGTAGATAAGAAACTTGACAGGGAATTGGTACTGGATTGACGCCCAAGGGAGAATTGGACATGTGGAAAACTAAAAGGGGCTCCTTCATGATGTCAGAAATAAGGATAATATACTAATCTTACCTAAGTCAGTATTTAGAGTAGGTAAGGTTGATACCTGGGCAGAGTCAGGTATCAAAAGGGGGATGGGTAAATTGTGGTCTAGGATAGGATGGGACTATTGGATAAGAAACTAATCATTTAAAAAATGTAAGCTAACAATTGGGCATAGAAGTTAAAGATATAATCAGATAAAACATATGAGAAATTGTTTGTTAACCAAGCCTGTATGTCCAGGATTTTATGCATTACAGGTGAACTACAGGTGAAGTTACCCAATCCAGTCCCAGAGGCTTGGGGACCATAGAAGACCCCTGGTGACAGCTAGCTGAAAGAGCTACCCAGATTCATATAGCACGTCAGAAGGGTAAGACATTTTTTCACTGTCGGACAATAAACAGAGTTCGGGAGAAGAACTGGAATTAACAGAATTCCGGGGGCCAACTCTCGAATGAAGTAACCCTACCTGTCCTATCACCCCTGTTTTTGTTCATAGAAGTGAAGATGTGTCTGGCTCTGGCTAAGTGATGTGTATTTTGTTCCAAAATAAGCATAAGAAATCCCTAGATCTGGGTAGACAAGAAGTTAGAGTAGAGATTACATGATAACTGACTTCGGACAGTTCTAGGATTGGAGAAGAGGGTATCCTTATAGCATGGGGGATCCCACAAGGGTGGATAGGTTTTCCATGATATGGGGAAACCTGGGAGCAATGTTGAACTTTGTAAAGGTGATGAAATCCTACTAGCCATCAAAACTATTAAGCTCTCTGATGCAGGAACTCACACCCACGGACTACAAAGGACGAGGACAGACATGGGTGTGTTTTCTATTAGGGTACTGCCAAGACCAGAGGTAACCGGACACACTCCTCTACCACCACTGTGTTAAAAATACCATTCAGGTAATTAATGTTAGACTATTCGGCTATGGATCAATTAGAAACTGAGACTGGTTTTGATAGTAGGGACAATTTGTGGCTGTCTTATATGAGGTACACAGCTAAAACCCTGAGAAGAAAGGACTGTATTATTTGTAGTCATGATAGACCTGTTCTGGCTACACACCCATTTGCTGTAGGAGAAGGAGGGGGGTGGGTGTATTTTGAGAAGTTTTTACCAGGTTAAGCCCAATTCAACCCTCTGTTCCTCTTTGAGCCTTGTGTTTCCTGCAGTACCTCCTCATCGGGCCATTTGGGGTGTTGAGGCATATGGGGGCAATTACGAGTGCATCACGGGTACAGGTAATGGCATTGATTATGGGAGATTGCCTGAAGCTGATTGCAGGAGTAACAACCATTAATTCCACTTGGCCAGTTACAGGCCTAAACCAAACTAGTGGTCTGGCTGATGTATGTTGGATGAGTGGAGCAAAAAGTGCTGAGACCCATTCTTAGAGGAGAATGGCAAGGTACGTGTGGTCTGACCAGTTTGATAATTCCACGGACCATTGTTGATGTTGTTGCTGGACAGCTGCTGAGTTCTGTAACCAGGGGACCTGAAAACATCCCATGGGAGACAGATGTAGTAGTGCTCCATGGACAGAGGATGTAGTTGACATACACACTAACCTGTTGGGAGTGCCAGTGGGGATTCCTCATGAGTTTCGGGCCTTGGGTAGGAATGATGGACTCTGGCACTTACTACCTACTATGGGTCCAGCCATGGTGGATGCTGGACAGACTGCATGGATTAATTATATCTACTATAATCAACAGCGTTTTGTGAATTACTCCCGTGATGCACTCACTAGTATGTCTGAACAGCTTGAGGCCACATTTGGGGTTTCCAGACAGAATAGACTTGCCTTGAATATGCTTCTTGCCAGTCAGGGGGACGTCTGCAAGATGTTCGGTAAACAATGTTGCACATATATTCCTAATAATACCAGTCCAGATGATAGTTTTTAAACTTCACAATCTAAGGCGGGCTTGATGCACTATCTGCTAAGATGAGGTCCACAGGGGGGGTGGAGGAGTCTGTTCTCTTGGCCTGGTTTGGTAAGTACACTGGTATGATGGTTACTGGATTTCTGACCCTAATTCTTGTATTATTTGTTATTGATGTGATATGCTGCTTGCATCATACCGTGTTTTAAGAAGTCTGTTACAGATGTGGTGAAGGCTTCAGGCATGATGCCTTTTGTTTGATGCTCCAGTTGGCGATGCCGATACTGAAGCATGCTTTCAGGGGAGGATGGGACTGACTGAGGATGACACATGGTATGCTGGGTTTGGAGTCCCTGGGTGGCAAGGAGCCCACCTGGTACAGGATAGGAGTAGCTGAGAGGACCAGATGGTTTCTAATAATTCTTTACTCTGTTTTCCATGACCAAAGTTTTATCCTACATCTTACATGTCAATAACAATAAAGTCTTATCCTGTTTTTGATAAGTGACACCCTTGTGGGTGACAAAAGGGGAAACAAAGGCATATATCACTTGTTATTAATAATAAACTTTTTATTATTTTCATGAAATGCTATGACTGCTGAAATAAAGGTTAATGAGTGACGGTCTTTTTGTTAGATAACAGGAGCCAGGTGCGAGATAACGGTATGGAGCATGAGACCCATCTTTCAGTTTTTGCAGCCATTTTAGGAGGGGGATCCAGTTGCTTTTATTGATTAAGCGTCTCCATTGGATGTCGTGTCCCATCTGGGATGGGAAGAAGGGGAAATTATTTTTCTTTGTGGGCCATTTCCGTATAGACAGCCTAAACAAGGTATTTTTCCTTTTTTGGATTATGTTTTCGTTTTTGCTTGAAGTGATGTATCTGGACTATATCTCTTAGGAGATGTGAAGAGAGGGAATCGCAACTTTTTCCTGCTGGAAAAAGTTGGCTTATGTGGACAATCATTTTACTTTTATTTTGAGATGTTCTCCGCTCTGTTAAAATGAGGGTTGTAAGTTCCTAGGTGGCTGGTAGCCAACTTAGTACATAGTGGGATTGAATGGAGAACATGATGGTAATACATATATATCTATACCAGTTTAATACCGTGCCTTATTTCATAGTCCCTTTGGGAGAAGTTTCTCTTTGTGTCTGGATCTAGTTAGGTTGTGTCACGTCTCTGGTGAGACGTGAAGAGAGGGTTTTGTAAAGAATTGCTATTTTCTTATGCAAGTGATCAGCCTACTGCTAAATACATGGCTACAACTCACAGTAAAGCCTGTGGGGCCCTCTACAGGATAACTCACGCACACACACCCATAACTGCTAGGCCAGCGCACACACCAAATTTCCCCCTTTAGCTGAACATTGTGTGACGGCGGGATTCTAGAGTGACGGACGGCCCAGCTGAGCCAATGCAAGAAGACTACCTCCAGTGTGAACCAATCCGAAGAATCGAACTTCCAGAATCAACGTACTTTCTGTTTTGTATAAATTGTATTGTACCGGTTCACTCTCTCTTTTCCTGCTGTTCTGTGCGAGCGAATGGGAGAGCCGTATTTACGTGTACCAGATATTCTCACTCTGAATAAACTGCCGCTTGTCGTACAATTTTAACACCTTGTCTGAATCGATCCTTTACCGGCTCATCCTTCTAATATCCTTTTATCAACAAAACTGAAGGACAAATCCTCCAGACTTAATTTATTATCGATAAGGAGGGAAACGGGTTGGTGCTGTAATGTGCAAGTGTAACAGGGTTATATTGGTGATTCCCTTGCCACTTTGTTAAGCCAATGGGTTTTTGGTTTGAGTTTGTCTTGCCTTCACCTACTCAACATGGCATCTTATTGGCTGGTTTGCGTAGCTTGCTTACGAGGGGGATGTTCGTTAGAATCGTCCCAGTGAACAAGCACCAAACCAGCGGTAAGTTGGTTGCAAAGCACCGTACGTCAAAAGTGATTTTATGCTCTCAAGTGATTTAAATGTACAATTTATATCAAATAGTTCGTAAATGTTATTCAAACATCACACATAAGATGCAGGGGTTTGAGAATATTTGTTGTGCATTTTGTTGTAGAGAATTCACGCCAGTATTAGCTAGCAACTTACTGTGTCTGGTGGGGGGTTAATATATTTTGTACAGTGCGTGAGTACAGAGTTGGATGGTGAGACGGGCATTGCATGACGTGCAATTTTGTGTCGTTCTTATCAGAATAAAGCTACATGATTGGTGCTACATATTGGAGTTCCGTGTCGATGACTGATGTACACAACGCCAGAAGAGTACAATGTTACACAACACACAATATTATTCTGGTTGCCTAACAGACTTGGAGTATTTAGTAGGCTATTTTATTTCAGAAGGCTATAACGAATGTGTTATCAAGTAATTAGTATAGCATATTTTAATGTCACTTTTATTAGTCCTATATTTTTGTAAATTTGTGGTAGAATATTATTATTATGTGGGCTATTTTCTTAATTTTCAACAAAGTTTAATTAGCCTACCAATGTGGAATGACTCGAGTCAAGCTGTAGTGTGCTGAGCGGAGCGGGACTCTTCAAGATCACCTCCACCAACTGCTGGTCACAGCATGTACACAAGGACCATGCAGCGAACATTTTACTCTTTGATTTCAATGTGTGTACAAGGTACTCAAAACAGCATTAAGTCATAATAAATAAAGTGTGGTCAAAATAAAGAGCTGGCTCTGGGGGTGCAAACACGCCAATATATTTTGTAGAATAGCATGAGATAAGCTATAACACTGCAAATGTTTGTCACATAGCAAAATTAGCTGTATATTTTCTGGGTTGGGGTGATAACAATAGACACGACCACAGACAATTGTCACATACTTACAGAGTAGAATTACCACACATTCTCGGCTTCCATTTGTGAAGTACATTAAAAATGAAAAAGGGAGAAACAGCAACAAATTAAACAAAATAATGAGTGTGAGTTTGTCACAAACTGGCTCGTGGAAGCGACAAAGAGCTCTTATAGGACCAGGGCACAAATAATAGTATTATAATAATCAATCATGTTGCTCTTTATTTAGCCATCTTACATATAAAACCTTATTTGTTCATCAAAAATTGTGAATAACTCACCACATGTCACGTTCTTTCAAAATCGAACCCAGAAGCAGACCAGGACAAGGAGAGTAGGAAGAAGGTGAGTATTTATTTACAAGTGAATGTGAATGGGTAGATATATCCAGGTGGTGAGTTGATGGGAGTAAATGGGTGGATCCAATGGGGTAGCGGACTCCGACGACCAGGTGGGAATTGGGTGAGTAATGTTCATGGCTAACGATCCGGCAGGGAATGGATGTCAGGTCCGGGCTTATGAAGAGGAGAGATGATGACCAGGACCAGGTGTGCAGATAGCTGATGGGATACAGGTGCGGGTAATCAGAACTCCCAACTGGCTACATTGCCCGGCAACCAGACAGGGTGCGTTCAAGGACGCCGGAAAAAACTCCAGGACAGAACACAGGCAAAAACAGACTCAGGAAACGGGATTCGTGACACCACAGGTTCATGAGAAGGGTGTGTTTGAAAGGATGCACATAACTCTGTAATGTTCGCTGCTCTGGCCCCCAATGGTGGAACAAACTCCCTCACGACGCCAGGACAGCGGAGTCAATCACCACCTTCCGGAGACACCTGAAACCCCACCTCTTTAAGGAATACCTAGGATAGGATAAGTAATCCTTCTCACCCCCCTTTAAGATTTAGATGCACTATTGTAAAGTGAGTGTTCCACTGGATGTCATAAGGTGAATGCGCCAATTTGTAAGTCGCTCTGGATAAGAGCGTCTGCTAAATGACTTAAATGTAAATGTAAATGTAGAGTCTCAGTCTTAAATCATTTTCTACACACTCTAATATTAATAAGTCTCGAGGTATTGCTCGCCTGAGGTAGAGTACCTTATGATAAGCTGTAGACCACACTATCTACCAAGAGAGTTCTCATCTGTATTATTTGTAGCCGTCTATTTACCACCACAAAACTAAGCTGGCACTAAGACCGCTCTCAACCAACTCTATAAGGCCATAAGCAAAGAAGAAAATGCTCACCCAAAAGCGGCACTCCTAGTGTGTGCAGGTAAACTTGAATCAGTTTTACCAAATTTTTACCAGTATGTCACATGTGCAACCAGGGGAAAATATCCTAGACTACTACCCCACACATAGAGATGCATACAAAGCTCTTCCCTGCCCTCCATTTGGCAAATCTGACCATAATTCTGCTTACAAGCAAAAACTAAAGGAGGAAGTACCAGTGACTCGCTCAATACGGAAGTGGTCAGATGATGCGGATGCTACACTACAGGACTGTTTTTCTAGCACAGACTGGAATATGTTCTGGGATTCATCCAATGGCATTGAGGAATACACCACATCAGTCATCAGCTTCATCAATAAATGCATCGATGATGTCGTCCCCACAGTGACTGTACGTACATATCCCAACCAGAAGCCATGGATTACAGGCAACATCCGCGTCGAGCTAAAGGCTAGAGCTACCGCTTTCAAGGAGTGGGAGACTAATCCGGACGCTTATAAGAAATCCCGCTATGCCCTCAGACGAACCAACAAACAAGCAAAGCTTCAATACAGGATTCAGATTGAATCCTACTACACCGGCTCTGATGCCGGGTTGAAAACTATTACAGACTACAAAGGGAAACCCAGACGTGAGCTGCCCAGTGACCCGAGCCTACCAGATGAGCTAAATGCCTTTTATGCTCACTTCGAAGCAAGCAACACTGAAGCATGCATGAGAGCACCAGCTGTTCTGGATGACTGTGTGATAACACTCTCGGTAGCCAATATGAACAAAACCTTTAAACAGGTCAACATTCACAAAGCCTCTGGGCCACAAAGCCGCTGGATTACCAGGATGTGTACTCAAAGCAGACCAACCGTCAAGTGTCTTCACTGACATTTTCAACCTCTGACTGATCAAGTCTGTAATACCTACATGTTTCAAGTGGACCACCATTGTCCCTGTGCCCAAGGAAGCGAAGGTAACCTGCTTAAATGATTATACCGCCCTGTGGCACTAGACCCACTCCAATTCGCATACCGCCCCAACAGATCCACAGATGACGCAATCTCAATCGCACGCCACACTTCCCTTTCTCACCAGGTCAAAAGGAACACCTACGTGAGAATGCTGTTCATTTGACTACCGCTCAGCGTTCAACACCATAGCACCCACGAAGCTCATCACTAAGCTAAGGACTCTGGGACTAAACGCCTACATCTGCAACTGGATCCTGGACTTCCTGACGGGCCGCCCCCAGGTGGTAAGAGAAGGCAACAACATGTCTGCTACGCTGATCCTTAACACTGGGGCCCCTCAGGGTTGCGTACTTAGTCCCTCCTATATTCCCCGTTCACCCACGACTGCGTGGCCAAACACGACTCCAACACCATCATTAAGTTTGCTGACAGTGGTAGGCCTGATCACCGACAATGATGAGACGGCCTATAGGGAGAAGGTCAGAGAACTGGCAGTGTGGTGCCAGGACAACAACCTCTCAATGTGAGGAAGACAAAAGAGCTGATTGTGGACTACATGAAAAGGCAGGGCGAACAGGCCCCCATTAACATCGACGGGGCTGTAGTGGAGCGGGTCAAGATTTTTAAGTTCCTTGGTGTCCACATCACCAATGAACTATCATGGTGCAGACATACCAAGACAGTCGTGAAGAGGGCACGACAAAACCCTTTCCCCCTCAGGAGACTGAAAAGATTTGGCATGGGTCCCCAGATCCTCAAAAGGTTCTACAGCTGCACCATCGAGAGCATCACCTCCTGGTATGGCAACTGCTCGGCATCTGACCATAAGACGCTACAGAGGGTTGTGTGAACGAGCGCCAAGTCCAGGACCAAAAGCCTCCTCAACAGCTTCTACCCCTAAGCCATAAGACTGCTGAACAATTAATAAAATTGCCACCGGACAATTTACATTGACCCACCCCCATGTTTCATTTCTAAATGTCTGCGCAAGAGTGAAGGTTTCCCGAGAGAGTAACGGTTAATGTGATTGGATGTTAATTATTTGACGAGGCTACCTGTATTTGACATTGTTGTTATTTCGCTGAACACTAGATGGTTTCATTTTATTTTTAAAGGTGAAACGAGGCTACTCAGGTGAGAAAAAAACTCGCCCAAATGTATAGCCCTGTCATAAAATATACATGTACTGTTGGAAAATGTGAAGAAAAAAAATGTAAAATTTTTATTTTTTAATGTGAATCACATTTTTATTTGGCGTACCCCTCGGGATACGCGTACCACAGTTTGGGAATACCTGGTCTAGTTTGAAGACCATTAACAGTCAGTTGATTAGCTGAATCAGTTGTGTTATACATTATTTACCTAAGCAGCCCATATATTTATCCCAGACTGTGAATACAATACTTTAAAAAATATATATTTAACTAGGCAAGTCAGTTAAGAACAAATTCTTATTTACAATGACAACCTACTGGGGAACGGAGAGTTAACTGCCTTGTTCAGGGGCAGAAGACATATTTTCACCTTGTCAGCTCAGGGAATCGATCCAGCAACATTTTGGTTATTGGCCCAACGCTCTAACCACTAGACTGCCTGCCTCCCCATAAGGTATCATGTCATACTGGAGTTTGGGAGGAAAACAGGAAAATACTTTTCCGTGACCACTTGAAACAAATAGACATTTTTGTAACTAGGTTTGGTTGTGTAATTGACCTGATATGTAAATTCCTGTGTACAACTGCTCTGTGTTTGACTGAGAGAGCACTATGGGAACAACCCTGAAACAGAATACTGGATGAAAAGTTGAAACACTTTTAATCAGTTTGTATCCAGATTATGGATTTTGGTCAATAGGAGTGGAACTCTAAACCTGTTCCCTCTCCTGTCCCTTTCCTCTTTGTAGGGCAGGGCATGGCCTCGCCAAGTTTTATAAACAGATGTGATTGTACTGCTATTCTTTTGCGATGTGCTGTGTAAATAAACACATGCTCGGAAAGCGATCCCAGTTCTTTGCTGTTTATTCTGACCATAGACAAGGAAAGGGTACATAAGATGAGAAGCACTTGCACCAGGATATTGACGGCTGTAGAATCCTTTGCGTGTAAATAGTAGACTGGGCTTTTTATAATTAAACATGTCAAACATAGGAAGGAATAGAGATCATGCATGAACTACACATATAAAAGGAGAAAAATTGAATTAATCTTGACATTATGACCATCTTTGATGGTTTGTAGTTTGTTAAGTAAACCGTCTTGATCACTCCAGATCGCTGTCTGAGCAGAATTGACAAATTCAAACACGTGGTCCCCGTATACAGTATTTTATTCTGGAGGCCTCTTCCTGGTCCACCTCTGCGGAACACTAACATCAATTAACCTCACCAGACATGCAATTACACTACAATGCAAATATTATCAATGGTAAAAACATAACTTCATATTTAACTTTAAAAAGAAAAAAGCATATCCAGCCCTCCTCACAGGGAAACCCCTACAGAGAGAACGTTTTAGAGAGAGAGAGAGAGAGAGAGAGAGAGAGAGAGAGAGAGAGAGAGAGAGGAGTGCAATGGAACATTTCCCAGTTATGCTCATAGATTGTGGTAAGGATTTGGCGAGGGACACAAAACATTTCTCAGAAACAGTCTTCAGTTCTGTCTTGTTTAATAAATGTATCCTATAGTGTGTGTGTGGCAGGCTTACAATGACGGCAACAACAACAAACATTTGAGAGTGCGCTGACCCTGGTGCTAGAGGGGTTACGCATCTGGAGGTTGAATTTTTGAAGGGGTACGGGACCATAAAACATTTGGGAACCACTGGTCTAGACCATAATTAGTTTGAAGCAGTGTTTTTAAAACTTGCCTGTTGTAAATGTGCAGAGTGGAAGCTATCATACTGTAACAACCCAGCTTGATGGGGAGACGCATTGTGATACTACTACAGTAAGCAACCTGGCTGATAGAGCTGAACGTCACCTGAACTTAAGGAGAACACTGTCCCCTCCAGTTGCAGGATAAACACACACCATGGGGTTAAATAGGACCTAGACAACATTTGCCTTTTTAGAAATATATTGGAGGAGATATTCACATCTTGGCACACCAGTATTCCCTGCAGGTCCAACTCTTCCTCAGTCGACAGTATCACACTCTTCAGTTAATCTGAATAGCACTGGGGTTCCCCTGATTTGACTGCTGGAGAGGCCACTGGAAGACACCTGAAGAGACAATCATTCAAATAAATCGGCCAAAAGACAGAACATTGATGATAATGTGTAAATCACTCATACAGCTCTTAAAAATGCAGAAGGCAACAATTATAGTTAACCTGTTAGTCCTATAGGGGCAGTATTTCATTTTTGGATAAAAAGACGTGCCCGTTTTTAACGCAATATTTTGTCACGAAAAGATGCTCGACTATGCTTGGAATTGATAGTTTTGGAAAGAAGACACTCTGACGTTTCCAGAACTGCAAAGATTTTCACTGTGAGTGCCATAGAACAAAATCTACAGGCAAAACCAAGATGTTTGAGCGACCAGGAAATCAACAGGATTTCTGAAGGCACGTTTTCCATGATCGCCTTATATGGCTGTGAATGCGACAGGAATGAACGGACACTTCCTATCGTTTCCCCCAGGTGTCTGCAGCATTGTGACGTATTTGTAGGCATATCATTGGAAGATTGACCATAAGAGACTACAATTGCCAAGTGTCCCGCACGGTGTCTGCGTGGAAATTGGTGCGCAAAAGTCAGCTACCAGTATTTTTCCATCCGAATCAGAGAAGAATGCACGCTTCCAGGGACGGCATTTCAATATATGACAAAACACCTTGAGGATTGATTCAAACAACGTTTTCCATGTTTCAGTCGATATTATGGAGTTAATTCGGAAAAAAGTTCGACGTTTAGGTGACTGAATTTTCAGTTAGTTTCGGTAGCCAAATGCATAGTAACAAAACGGAACGTTGTGTCCTACACAAGCATCTTTCAGGAAAAACTGGACATCTGCTATGTAACTGAGAGTCTCCTCATTGAAACATCTGAAGTTCTTCAAAGGTAAATTATTTTATTTGATCCCTTTGCTGGTTTTTGTGAATATGTTGCGTGCTAAATGCTAAGCTAGCTATCACCACTCTTACACAAATTATTGATTTTCTCTGGTTCTAAAGCATATTTTGAAAATCTGAGACGACAGGATTGTTAAGAAAAGGATAAGCTTGAGGGCAGGCATATTTATTTCATTTCATTTGCAATTTTTAGAAATCGCTAATGTTGCGTTATGGTAATGAGCTTGAGGCTGTAGTCACGATCCCGCATGCGGGATGGGGGCGGACTAAGAGGTTCAATGATGAGAGTCAAGTTAGGTGGCTAGGCATAGTGACTGTATAACACATGAGTGTTAAACCTGTATTATCTGAGAGAGAGGGACATGTAACAGCCAGTTTACTTAATCTGGCCATTTCACCTCGTGACCACAGAGACAAATGATCCGTTACAGAGGTAACAGACAGAGGGAGGTCTTCTGAGCTGCAAGAGAGAATACAACAGGAAGAAACAGAGCCCCCTTGACAATTTTGTATGTCAAAGTTACTACACTTAGTTTAAGATCAGTCTGGGTCAAAACACTACTATACATGCTCACTGCCCTTTAATATAGGAATTATTTTATGGAATTATGGAATTAAAATGCCCAAATGAAATGGTGAGATCAACTTGTCACCACTTTCAGATTTCATGTTGAAACGTTCACTGACTGATCCCTGTTTCAGCACTCTGGATTTTCTTGTTCTGGGGCACCACTACTTTGTGTAAATCTGTGAAACTGTGATAAGGTTTGAAAAACCATTATGTCAGGGAAGTGACTTAGAGTATATAAAACAAAGTACAGTATACATTTTATTTTGACGCCATAATGAACACATGCATGACAGGCAGAAGCGCCAGATACAGCCCAGCCAGCCAGGCAGACTGCAAGAAAAATAACATAAAACAAGGGCTCATGCATGTGGATGTCACTTACAGTAATCTATATGACTAAAACTCAAAACTCATTGTTGACTTACTTGGATGTATCGCCCCACTAATGTTTGGATGTTTCTATGGAATAAAGCAAAAAAAAAAGTTTTAAATGTAGTCTAAACATTATGTAAACCTTTGCTGCCGTTCATCAATCTAATGTCCTGAAGAGTACTGAGCAGGGGGATCTAGGGGTGTGGGGTTACAAATATTTTGACAACACAATAATGATTCCCCCAGTCATGGTAGATATATAATATTCTAGTAGGCTATAGTCTAGTCCCCACTAGACTGATCATTCCCAGGGGTCTGTTTTAAAAGGGTTCTGAGTCTGTGTGTGAGACAGTAGCGATTTTAGCATATAAATCTTGGTGGAGCAAAAAAATGTAATAAAGTGGGATGCATGGTGCGAAAGCCTCTACACAACACATTCATTGCACTATAATGGTGACAAACGGTGCCCACAAACTGTTAGGGCTTACATAAATCAGTCCCAAATGCAGTCCCAACATCTTACCACTGCTACACCTGGCTATCAGCGGAGCCTTGTCTGACAGCTAAAACAGTTAATTCAGACTCATTTACTGCCTTTAAAAAAACATAGCTGATATGGCTGACTTGCTTAACCTCTACGAGATTGGTGTCCCTAAACCGGTTGCTCAATATGCGATAATGTGACTAGCCAACCTTCCGGGACATAGACATATCTCTTCGGGCAGAAAGCATAAATTCTTGTTAATCTAACTGCAGTGTCCAATTTACAGCAGCCATTACAGAAAAAAATACCATGCTATTGTTTGAGGATAGTGCACAACAAAACACTTTTATCACGGCAACTGGTTTGATACATTCACCTCTGAAGGTAAATAATGTACTCACATTTGAGTAATCTTGCTCTGATTTGTCATCCTGAAGGTCCCAAAGATAAAATGTAGAATCATTTTGTTTGATAAAATCCATTTTTATATTCAAATGTAGGAACTGGGGTCTACAGTTTGACCCCACTGCTGTCTCTGGCTACACACCCACCCTGCCTATGCCATCTAGATGTGTGAAAGTTAGTGTATTTTCTGTAGGGAAGCTAATGATTCATCATGTATGACATTCCTGGGAGTGTTTAAACTTAAATGTTTTATTACCTTAGCATTTTATATGTTCTCTATAATTATGTACTTGAATATGTATAAACTGACCAATTCTGCACATTTGGGCAAACTCCTGGCAGACATGATACAAAATATTGTGTAGTGATGTAATTATTCACTTAATCAGTCGGAAACTTTACACACACGGATGCCATCTTGTGGACAAAATATAAATTACACCTAGCATCCTAACTCAAGTTAATGTGTTATATTCTCCTACATTCATTTCACATTTCCACAAACTTCAAAGTGTTTCCTTTCAAATAGTATCAAGAATATGCATATCCTTGCTTCAGGTCCTGTGCTACAGGCAGCTAGTTGGGTATGTCAATTTAGGCCAAATTTGAGAGATTGGGTGTGCCATTGGGCGGCGCATAATTGGCCCTGCGTTGTCTGGGTTTGGTTGGGGTAGGCCGTCATTGTAAATAAGAATTTGTTCTTAACTAACTTGCCTAGTTAAAGTCAAGGTTAAATAAAAAAATAAAAATATTCTCTGGTCTGATGAAACCAAGATTGAACTCTTTGGCCTAAATGCCAAGTGTCACGTATGGAGGAAAACCGGCACCATGCCTACGGTAAAGCATGGTAGTGGAAGCATCATGCTGTGGGGATGCTTTTCAGTGGCAGGGACTGGGAGACTAGTCAGGATCAAGGGAAAGATGAATGGAGCAAAGTACAGTGAGATCCTTGATGAAAACCTGCTCCAGAGTGCTCAGGACCTCAGTCTGGGTCGAAGGTTCACCTTCCAACAGGACAACGACCCTAAGCACACATCCCCAAAAAATGCCCTAGTCGCTTCGGGAACAAGTCTCTGAATGTCCTTGAGTGGCCCAGCCAGAGCGCGGACTTTGAACCTGATCGAACATCCCTGGAGACTTGAAAATAGCTGTGCAGAAACTCTCCCAACCTGACAGAGCTTGAGGGATTTTACAGAGAACAATGGGAGAAACTCTCCAAATACAAGTGTGCCAAGCTTGTAGCGTCATACTCCAAAAGACTCGATGCTGTAATTGCTGCCAAAGGTGCAAAGTATTGAGTAAAAAGGGTCTGAATACTTATGTAAAGGTATTTACATTTTGGGATTTGAATATATATTTTTTAAATCCATTTGCTTTTTCATTATGGTGTATCATGTTAAGATTGAGGATTATTATAATTTTAAAAAATCAATTCTAGAATAAGGCTGTAACGTAAGAAAATATGGAATATATCAAGTGGTCTGAAAACTGTCATGTATTGTCATATTATGTCTTGTTCCTGTTCTTTCTCTTCACTCCGTCTCCCTCTGCTGGTCGTATTAGGTTACCTTCTCTTCCTCTCCTTCCCCCAGCTGTTCCCCATCTTCTCTAACTACCTCGTTCACCCTTTTTCCACCTGTTCCCTTTTCCCCTCTGATTAGGTCTCTATTTCTCTCTCTGTTCCTGCTTCTGTCTTTGTCAGATTCTCGTTTGAGTTTCTCATGCCAGAACCAAACTATCCTCTTGTTTGCTTCACCCTTGTCCCGTCCTGTCGGAATCTACCTGTTCATCTGATGCTACGTGTGATCAGGTACCTCTGTCCTCTACGACCCGCGCCTACCCAGAGAGACCAGCAGTCTGTCGCCGCTCACCCAGCTATTCTCCTCTGCTGCTAAGAAGGGACTCCAGCTATTCTCCTCTGCTGCTAAGAAGGGGACTCTACCCAGCTATTCTCCTCTGCTGCTAAGAAGGGGACTCTTCTGTAATTATCAGAAGGACTTTGATTCATTTGTCGCCCTCTCTGCGGGTTGTCTATTTTGCCATTATATACATCTGAAGAGGATCTATGTCTTCCCTGTGTTTTGACATTAAAGGACTCTGTATTTGTTAAACCGCTTTTGGGTCCTCACTCACGTGCATAACAGAAGAATCTGACCAAGAATGGACCCAGCGACTTCGGATCCTCTCCACTCAGCCGTCGAGATCCAGGGAGCGATGCTAGGCAGACACGAGCAGGAATTGTCTGCTGCTCGACATGCCGTTGAGACCCTGGCCGCCCAAGTCTCCGACCTCACAAAACAGATTCACCATCTCCGCCTCGATCCACCGGCCACTTCCAGGGCTTCCGAATCTCCGGAGCCCAGAATCAATAACCCGCCGTGTTACTCTGGGGAGCCCACTGAATGCCGCTCGTTCCTCGCCCAGTGTGATATTGTGTTTTCTCTCCAGCCCAACACGTACTCCAGGAGCACAGCTCGTATCGCCTACGTCATATCTCTCCTTACTGGACGGGCTCGTGAGTGGGGCACGGCAATCTGGGAGGCGAGGGCTGAGTGTACTAACCAGTATCAGGACTTTAAGGAGGAGATGATACGGGTTTTTGATCGTTCTGTTTTCGGGGAGGAAGCTTCCAGGGCCCTGTCTTCCCTATGTCAAGGTAATCGATCCATAACAGATTACTCTATTGAGTTTCGCACTCTTGCCGCCTCCAGTGACTGGAACGAGCCGGCTTTGCTCGCTCGTTTTCTGGAGGGTCTCCGCGCAGAGGTAAAGGATGAGATTCTCTCCCGGGAGGTTCCTTCCAGCGTGGATTCCTTGATTGAACTCGCTATTCGCATAGACCCGACGGGTTGATCTTCGTCGCCGAGCTCGTGGAGAGGAGCTTGCGTTCTCCGTTGCCCCCTCTCCGCATCACTACCATCTTCCTCCGCCGGCTCGGGTGCTGAGCCTATGCAGCTGGGGGGTATCCGCATCTCGACTAACGAGAGGGAACGGAGAATCACCAACCGCCTCTGTCTCTATTGCGGTTCCGCTGGTCATTTTGTCACTTCATGTCCAGTAAAAGCCAGAGCTCATCAGTAAGCGGAGGGCTACTGGTCAGCGCTACTACTCTGGTCTCTCCTTCAAGATCCTGCACTACCTTGTCGGTCCATCTACGCTGGACCGGTTCGTCAGCTTCCTGCAGTGCCTTGATAGACTCTGGGGCGGAGGGCTGTTTTATGGACGAGACCTGGGCTCGGGAACATGACATTCCTCTCAGACAGTTAAGGGAGCACACGGCCTTGTTCGCTTTGGATGGTACTTCTCTCCCCAGGATTCAGCGTGAAACGCTACCTTTAACCCTCACTGTCTCTGGTAATCATAGCGAAACCATTTCTTTTCTAATTTTTCGTTCACCTTTTACACCTGTTGTTTTGGGCCATCCCTGGCTAGTTTGTCATAATCCTTCTATTAATTGGTCTAGTAATTCTATCCTCTCCTGGAACGTCTCTTGTCATGTGAAATGTTTAATGTCTGCTATCCCTCCTGTTTCCTCTGTCTCTTCTTCACAGGAGGAGCCTGGTGATTTGACGGTTGTGCCGGAGGAATATCACGATCTGCGCACGGTGTTCAGTCGGTCCAGGGCCACCTCTCTTCCTCCGCACCGGTTTGTTAAGAAAAAGGACGGGTCCCTGCGCCCCTGCATAGATTATCGAGGGCTGAATGACATAACAGTTAAGAATCGTTATCCGCTCCCTCTTATGTCTTCAGCCTTCGAGATCCTGCAGGGAGCCAGGTTTTTCACTAAGTTGGACCTTCGTAACGCTTACCATTTCGTGCGCATCAGGGAGGCGGATGAGTGGAAAACGGCATTTAACACTCCGTTAGGGCACTTTGAATACCGGGTTCTTCCTTTCGGCCTCGCTAACGCTCCAGCTGTCTTTCAGGCATTAGTCAATGACGTCCTGAGAGACATGCTGAACATCTTTGTTTTCGTTTACCTTGACGATATCCTTATTTTTTCACCGTCACTCCAGATTCATGTTCAGCACGTTCAACGTATCCTCCAGCGCCTTTTAGAGAATTGTCTTTATGTGAAGGCTGAGAAGTGCACTTTTCATGCCTCCTCCGTCACATTTCTTGGTTCTGTTATTTCCGCTGAAGGCATTAAGATGGATCCCGCTAAGGTCCAAGCTGTCATTGATTGGCCCGTTCCTAAGTCACGTGTCGAGCTGCAGCGCTTTCTCGGCTTCGCGAATTTCTATCGTCGTTTCATCCGTAATTTCGGTCAGGTGGCAGCTCCTCTCACAGCCCTTACTTCTGTCAAGACGTGCTTTAAGTGGTCCGTTTCCGCCCAGGGAGCTTTTGATCTTCTCAGGAATCGTTTTACATTCGCACCTATCCTTGTTACACCTGACGTCTCTAGACAGTTCGTTGTCGAGGTTGACGCGTCAGAGGTGGGCGTGGGAGCCATTCTTTCTCAGCGCTCCCTCTCTGACGACAAGGTCCATCCTTGCGCGTATTTTTCTCATCGCCTGTCGCCGTCGGAACGTAACTATGGTGTGGGAAACCGCAAACTGCTCGCCATCCGCTTAGCCCTAGGCGAATGGCGACAGTGGTTGGAGGGGGCGACCGTTCCTTTTGTCGTTTGGACTGACCATAGGAACCTTGAGTACATCCGTTCTGCCAAACGACTTAATGCGCGTCAGGCTCGTTGGGCGCTGTTTTTCGCTCGTTTTGAGTTCGTTATTTCTTATCGTCCGGGCTCTAAGAACACCAAGCCTGATGCTTTATCTCGTCTCTTCAGTTCGTCAGTAGTCTCCACCGACCCCGAGGGGATTCTCCCTAAGGGGCGTGTTGTCGGGTTGACCGTCTGGGGAATTGAGAGGCAGGTAAAGCAAGCACTCACTCACACTCCGTCGCCGCGCGCTTGTCCTAGGAATCTTCTTTTCGTTCCCGTTCCTACTCGTCTGGCCGTTCTTCAGTGGGCTCACTCTGCCAAGTTAGCCGGCCACCCCGGCGTTCGGGGTACGCTTGCTTCCATTCGCCAGCGTTTTTGGTGGCCCACTCGGGATCGTGACACGCGTCGTTTCGTGGCTGCTTGTTCGGTCTGCGCGCAGACTAAGTCCGGTAACTCCCCTCCTGCCGGTCGTCTCAGACCGCTTCCCATTCCCTCTCGACCGTGGTCTCACATCGCCTTAGATTTTATCACCGGACTGCCTTCGTCAGCGGGGAAGACTGTTATTCTTACGGTTGTCGATAGGTTCTCTAAGGCGGCTCATTTTATTCCCCTCGCTAAGCTCCCTTCTGCTAAGGAAACGGCACAAATCATCATCGAGAATGTTTTCAGAATTCATGGCCTTCCGTCAGACGTCGTTTCGGACAGGGGTCCGCAATTCACGTCTCAATTTTGGAGGGAGTTTTGCCGTTTGATTGGGGCTTCCGTCAGTCTCTCTTCCGGCTTTCACCCCCAGTCTAACGGTCAAGCAGAACGGGCCAATCAGACTATTGGTCACATCTTACGCAGTCTTTCTTTTCGTAACCCTGCGTCTTGGTCAGAACAGCTCCCCTGGGCAGAATACGCCCACAACTCGCTTCCTTCGTCTGCGACCGGGCTATCTCCTTTTCAGAGTAGCCTCGGGTACCAGCCTCTGCTGTTCTCGTCTCAGCTCGCCGAGTCCAGCGTCCCCTCCGCTCAGGCTTTTGTCCAACGTTGTGAGCGCACCTGGAAGAGGGTCAGGTCTGCACTTTGCCGTTATAGGGCGCAGACTGTGAGAGCCGCTAATAAGCGTAGAACTAAGAGTCCTAGATATTGTCGCTGTCAGAGAGTATGGCTCTCCACTCAGAACCTTCCCCCTAAGACAGCTTCTCGCAAGTTGACCCCGCGGTTCATTGGTCCGTTCCGTATTTCTCAGATCATTAATCCTGTCGCAGTGCGGTCTTCCATGTCTCCTGTGTTAAGCCAGTTCTTCGCGCCCCCGCTCGTCTCCCCCACCCTTGTCGAGGGCGCACCTATCTACAGGGTCCGTAAGATTTTGGACATGCGTCCTCGGGGCCGTGGTCATCAGTACCTAGTGGATTGGGAGGGGTACGGTCCTGAGGAAAGGAGTTGGGTTCCCTCTCGGGACGTGCTGGACCGTTCGCTGATCGATGATTTCCTCCGTTGCCGCCAGGTTTCCTCCTCGAGTGCGCCAGGAGGCGCTCGGTGAGTGGGGGGGTACTGTCATGTATTGTCATATTATGTCTTGTTCCTGTTCTTTCTCTTCACTCCGTCTCCCTCTGCTGGTCGTATTAGGTTACCTTCTCTTCCTCTCCTTCCCCCAGCTGTTCCTCATCTTCTCTAACTACCTCGTTCACCCTTTTCCCACCTGTTCCCTTTTTCCCTCTGATTAGGTCTCTATTTCTCTCTCTGTTCCTGCTTCTGTCTTTGTCAGATTCTCGTTTGAGTTTCTCATGCCAGAACCAAACTATCGTCTTGTTTGCTTCACCCTTGTCCCGTCCTGTCGGAATCTACCTGTTCATCTGATGCTACGTGTGATCAGGTACCTCTGTCCTCTACGACCCGCGCCTACCCAGAGAGACCAGCAGTCTGTCGCCGCTCACCCAGCTATTCTCCTGTGCTGCTAAGAAGGGGACTCTACCCAGCTATTCTCCTCTGCTGCTAAGAAGGGGACTCTTCTGTAATTATCAGAAGGACTTTATGATTCATTTGTCGCCCTCTCTGCGGGTTGTCTATTTTGCCATTATATACATCTGAAGAGGATCTATGTCTTCCCTGTGTTTTGACATTAAAGGACTCTGTATTTGTTAAACCGCTTTTGGGTCCTCACTCACGTGCATAACAAAAACTTTCCGAAGGCAATATATACAGCCTAAATCAGTGGTTCCCAAACGTTTTATAGTCCCGTACCCCTTCAAACATTCAACCCCCTGTAGCATCAGGGTCAGCGCACCTGCAAATGTTGTTTTTTTGCCTTCATTGTAAGCCTGCCACACACACACTATAGGATACATTTATTAAACATAAGAATGAGTGTGAGTTTTTGTCACCACCTGGCTCGTGGGAAGTGACAAAGAGCTCCTATAGGACCAGGGCAAAAATAATAATATAATCAATCATGTTGCTCTTTATTACATATAAAACCTTATTTGTTCATCAATATGGTGAATAACTCACCACAGGTTAATGAGAAGTGTGTGTTTGAAAGGATGAAAATAACTATGCAATGATGGGTTGTATTGGAGACAGTCTCAGTCTTAAATCATTTTCTACACACAGTCTGTGCCTGTATTTAGTTTTCATGCTAGTGAGGGACGAGAATCCACTCTCACATAGGTACATGGTTGCAAAGGGCATCAGTGTCTTAACAGCTCAATTTGCCAAGGCAAGAAACTCTGAGTGCAGCCCTATCCAGAAATCTGGCAGTGGCCTCTGATTAAATTCAGTTTTTGTGTCGTCCATTTCGTTTCGGGAAAGTACCTGTGTAATTGTGCACCCAGCTCACTCAGGTGCTTCGCTATATCACATTTGATATTGTCCATAAGCTTGAGTTCATTTGCACACAAAAAATCATACAATGATGGAAAGACCTTGTTAATGCAGACAGAAAAGAGCTCCAACTTATTAACCATAGTCTCAATTTTGTCCCGCACATTGAATATAGTTGCGGAGAGTCCCTGTAATCCTAGATTCAGATCATTCAGGTGAGAAGAAACATCCCCCGATAGGCCAGTTGTGTGAGAAACTCATCATCATGCAAGTGGTCAGACAAGTGAAAATAATGGTCAGTAAAGTAAACTTTAAGCTTGTCTTTCAATTTTAAAAAATGAGGAAAAAACTCACCTAAATGCATAGCTCTGTTGGAACATATTAATGTACTGTTTGAAAATGTGAAGATCTATATTTAATTTTGAATTTTTTTTTTAAATATAAAAACATGTTTCATGTGAATCACATTTTTATTTGGTGTACCCCGATGACCCCGACGGCATTGCGCTTGTACCCCAGTTTGGGAATACCTGGACTAGAGCTACAAAATAAAATTTCTCCGGGTGATTTAATGCTTAATTAAACAATCAAAATAGTACTGACATCACAAAAACCTTCTGCAGACAAATCCACAAAAAATGTCTACGACTGTGAAGCCATTCCCGTTAAACCTGCGTAGACTACAGCTATACAACAAATGTTTTTCTTTTTAGCTGAACTTTGCATCAATCAGAGAATTTTGTAATTGTCTAATATAAACATTTTTACTAATAGGGTTAGCCAAATGAGCATATGGTATTTGGTCCGTCATACATTTGTCAGTGGCATTAAGTCGAAGTCTTTTGTATGGTTGGATATTGGCCTGCAGTAGGTGTCATTAGTAGTGTTCTTAATAACAATTACAGAGGTTAACAAATGCTAACATATGTGCTATTGTCAATTATCTTCAGTTATTGTCACGCCCTGATCTGTTTCTCATGTCCCTGTCTCGACCCCCTCCAGGTGTCGCTTATTTTCTCCGGTGTATTTATTTCCTGTCTCTCTGTGTCTGTTCATCTTGCTCCCGGTTTTGACCTTTGCCCGTTTTTCTGGACTCCATTCCCGACTGCCTGACCATTCTGCCTGCCCTGACCTCGAGCCTGCCTGCCATTCGTTACCTCTGGAACTCTGAACTGGTTTTGACCTTTGCCTGTCCACGACCATTCTCTTGCCTACCCCTTTTGGATTGTTAATAAATATCTTGGACTCTAAACATCTGCCTCCTGTGTCTGCATCTGGGTCTCGCCTTGTGCCCTCATAGTTATATTTATAGACATAGAACAGAAGTAACCTCGCTCTCAGTACAAAAGTAATTCTCACTCAAGCTTATAGAAAATAAATATTGATAAGCGTTACATAAATGGTACACAGGTAAGACGTGTGTGATCTTAATGGTCATTCGCTGTTGTGATGGACAGTGTGAGCAGTCTTTATGATCATAAACAAACCAATCGTATTTGATAGTTTGCCAAATTCAAAAGGACTATTCCGAAGAGTTGCATTTTCCACAAACGTTTATTTTCACTCTGAAAAGCTGGAAAATAACTTGTCCTTGATGTAACACATAATATAATATTAACTTTGCTGATAGGTTTGACATTTTCAGAAATGAGCAGTCGCAGAGTAGACCTAGTCGCAGAGTAGACCTGCTCGTTCCTTGACAACACAAAGACGAAATGTAACCGCTACGTTTAGGGTTAGTCTTCTTAGGGCAGGAGTCCAGCGCTTCACTGCTGCAGGCGGTAAGAATATTTTAGTGCTATAGATTCATTTGCCACCGTTGTTGTTGTTGTTACATTCGTAAGCAGTATGCCCTTATTCATTTTTTTGATTAACATTTGCCTTTTAGATGTCATACCGCTCAGAGAATAGTGGTCCCAAGAGCACAATCTGATGAGCTGATGAGGGTGGTCCCTCAAGAGAATTTCTCTGGCTGCTAATGAGTGCCATCCAATCCTCTGCAATATTTGAGGGACCTGATTGGCAACAATGCCTTTCTTGCAACTCTCAAGGTGAGTTACACTTTTACACCAACAAAGGCACATTTGTTTATGGCAATATGTAGGACTTCAGTACGAAGTGATTTTTGTATGTTATGTAAGGTGTCCTTTATTTACTGTTTATCTTCTGTGTGACAGCACTCTATGATGGCGTATACAAGCAGGCGGGCTGCATGTTTGCTGTCTGTCTGGTACATGGGGGTGTAGAGCCACAATTTCTTTCAGAGAGGCTATACAGGCACGTGTGTAGCCTACAACCTCCTGTGCCAGAACTGAAAGAAATTGTGGAATATGACTTCAGAGAGAAGTTGGAGAAGGTAAGTCACTTTATACTGTGATGGATGTGATGTTACTTTTCATTTGCAGTAAAAAAAACATTAGGCTTGTAGTTGTTTATGAATACTTTTCCACGTTGATTTGGTTTCCTTTTGTCGGCAGTCAATCTTTTTAAGGGTATTGATAATCAGTTTAGTGTTTTGCTAATTTGTCAAAAACACTGTTATTGAGCTAAGATCCATTTAGCACAAACTATTGACGAGCCACAGGAAGCAGTCATGGAGGCCTCCGAACAACTGGTCATGTTGGGTTCAATGCGATACATTTGGACATTGGAGGAGAGGGATGCCCTGGTGGAGTCAGCCACAAAGTTCTACTTAGAAAGCAGGCTCCGGGATGTTCTTGAGCTGTGAGTTTCCACATATCTAAGGAATATCATAAGCTGAGCTAAATTCTTCAGGGCAAATTCATTATGTGGCTTTTTAAAAAACTTTATCGATTCAAAGAGGGTCTGGAGTGTCTAGGTCTCCTGCCTTACATGAATAGACACTCAGGCCTCTTCAGAGAGGTTTTCATCTTCACTGAGCCTCATTTGGCCAAAGACAAAGCTTCTCTCTGCAAAGCAGAGCTCTCCCCACATGGTACCAATCAAAAAGCAATAGAGAGCAGAATCGTATGTTTCTGAAGGGACTGGCTGCTGGAGGTGGAAAGTTAGATGCAAAACCATGATCATTAAAGTTACACGGCCCACGTCAAAATGTATCACCTAATCACTCTCACAGCTGTGGGACAGCATTTTATAGCCTTGTTCTTTCATGGCCCCCCTAAGAACGTAATAGATCAATTAAATCCCTAACTACTTTCACTTAGAGTATTGTGTTCTCCAATAAGTGTTAATTATGGACTTTAATGCCCCCCTTATTTTTTTCAGAGGGGAACGCATACCATTTATTAACGCTGGACGAGGTTCTCATTTTCACTTCGGGGGCTTCGGCCATTCCTACGCTGGAATTCCCAGTGGAGCCAGAGCTACAGTTCTTACACAAACAAGAGAATGAGGCTGCCAGGATCTTCCCGGAAGCAAATACACGCAGCATTGTTTTAAGGCTGCCAATACACCCTAGTAAAGTTTGGAATACTGCAGCCAATGTTAATTGGTGATGTGTCCCAAGAGGATTGATATATTATGAAAGTTTCAGACAGGATCGGCCATCAGCAAAAGAAAGTTGTTTAGCGAAGGTTTTCAAAAACATTACAACCAACCAGAATCGGTTGCACACAGTAATACATAATGCAGCTTTAATATTTTAATAAATGTATGATTTCTTAGTAGAGTCGGTAAACGGAGCATTATGCTAAGTAGTTAAGTCATGTATGTCAACTGACTATAATGTTACAATATGTTCAATGTTACCATAAATAAATCTTACAGTAAATATGGACAACATTTCATTTACATGTGTTACGGCAATAAAAGACACTGTAGTTGGAACATAGGTTGTGGTGCAGCAAGTTGATGAGGAAAGTGGAGGTGCACTGGTGGGACTTTGAGTGAAGTGACTGAGGGCAGAAATGGATATCAGGGTGCCCAGGAACTTGAAGCTGCTGTTCATCTCCATGTCAATGTACAGTAGATGGGAGAATGGTCAAGTCTCACCATCTACTTTGTTTTGCTTAGGCTGAGGCTGTTGTCCATTATCATCACCATTATGTCAGATCCCACAGCACCTTCATGTACTCGTGATCAGGTGGTACCATGGTATTGTCGTCAGCATGTTTAGGTGTTGCATCCATTCTGGGGATACACATTCTTGTGATAATGTAAAAAATGTAATTCGTTTTACAGGGTTTACACCCAGAGGCCTGAGTCTGCCAACCAGTTTGTGGGTCAGGATGGTGTTGAAAGCAGAGCTATAAAAGAAACCACGCTATGACGTAGGTAAAAATGCATAATTGACAAATGTGTTGGGACAATAGGCAAATTGGAGTTGGTCAAGTGAATCTTTGCTGCCATGTGCAACACGATATCTATTGTTCCAGTTTTTAAAATTGATATTGACTGGGCTGCAGTGAAGATGGTAAGAAGCTTTGATATCATGGGGATCTAACTTCTAACGTCCTTTCCTGGTACACCCACACAGACACCGCTGTCAAAAATGCCAACCAGCGGCTCTCCATCCTACGGTGGCTGAAGACGTTTTGCCTGACGTCAAACATTAACAAGAGTGTCGGATTGAAGTGTCTGGAAAAAATGTAAACAGAACCATAAGAGCAGATCCCTTTTTTTAAATATTTACTGGCACAGTGGTTTTTAAATCATTCCTAATTGTAGTCACTTTCAATTAATTTATTGACTCCAAGAACTGTAGATTGTTTGTAGTTCATTACATTAACACACAACTGACATTAAACGTTGCTTGACAATAGATTGGGATACATGTTTTAATAGCATTGGATATTTGATTGGGCTTAATGTTGCATACCTTGCCGTGTTGCGCATTCCAACCAGGTCATAATCACCAGAATTAACTGTGATACTTGATGAATCAGGTCTTCTCTACTGCTTTATCAGCCTCTCCCTTGCCCACTCCAAGCTCCTCTTCATGGCTCCCTTCTGCAAGACACAATTGTGTGAAAATAAAGCATAAGGAACCCTATTCATTTGTAGCAGTACTATATAGTACTGGGTATATGCCTGAAGTTGTTATTTTACCCTAATAGGCATTGATGGAATGTAAATATTCAAAAAACGAAGTGAACGTCCACATTAAAGTCTATTCTGTTCGGAAACGGATATGTTGTAGATGTTAGCAAAGGTTTTACAAGGTTGTCACTGGACAAATTTATTTTATGTGAGCTTTTCAGTGTCTTCATGCTAATCGAGAACTAGCGCAGCTAACGTTAGCATTGAAATGACAGCCAGTCAGCCTGAAGAAGTTGCCTACCTTCAGCTGTTGTTTTGCTTAAATACAAGGTTTTGGGCAAAAACGTAACTCAAAAACATGTCCTTCAATGCTGGCTGATAAGTCACATTTAGGTAGCTTGTCTTCCTTTAGTCTATGATAAAGCAAAAGAGACAACATAGTACAAAAATCAACAACTACCAGGATTATGAGTAGGGTGTTTTTGGAGTATCTCTGTTGTCTAATCTATATATGCCTGGCCCTGCATTCAAGCAACAATCTTGCTAGCATGTAATTTATCTCGAAAGTGTTAACAGAGTCCAATGTGTTCCCATGGCTGTTGTAGTTGATGTTTTTTCTTCAGACTTTTAATAAAACACAAGATGGTGCCGTTCACTGCGGTTAGCAGTATGGCCGGGCAGAGGTTGAGGCTAACTATAATATAATATGGCCGGGGTTCGAGGCTACCTACGTTAGCTAAATTAGCTAGCCAGTATCTGACTTATTTTATGCTAAGCACGACTGATCCTGGTGCTTGATTGTTAACTGAATTTTATAGCCAGTGATGAGAAACAGATCTTTCCACTGCAAACTAGCTGATAAACATTATGATTCAGTAACAACAATTTTCAACGACAAAATCGTTATCTTGTGAAGGTTCATACTCTGCTAGCAGTGGAAAAGGAAGTTCCTTCAAACTGTGAAATCTGGTTGAAAGGAGGACCTAGGGAAATTGGATGGTAAAAGAACATTAAAGAACGGCTAAATTAGCATGTGTCCCTGTATATTTCGCAGATGTAGGCGTTAATTTGACATGTGCAGGACCGCTTGCAGACGTTTATTTAGCACATGCTGGACCACCTGCAAGCACATTTGCACGAGCTTAATTTAGCGAGTGAAGACGCTAATTTAACGCGTGCACGTGTTCATTTAGTGCCTGCACCTGCTTACTTTACATAAGTAGCGTTAAAAAAAATATTGTTTTGACCATGTGCTTTATGACCCAAACAGCGTTCCATAGACTGATGCAACTGGTGGTACACGACTCCAGGATTTTTGTATTTGACTCGGACTTCTGTGTTTCCCAAAACATGCTGAAACGAATGTGCACACACGTACACACCACCTAATTATTGCATTTTCATACTAGGAATAATACATGTGTATTCTAGAGAGGACTTACATGTGCATGATACTGCCCATTTGCTTATCAACTTATAAAAAGGCATATTTTATTTGAATACATATGTATAAACTAGAATATTTCAGTGACATTTCTGCTGTGCGCAGCCTTGACAGCTCCCCTGGTTTTAGGCATCGCACTCTCTTCGTTGATAGGCATATTCTTTGACGATAGCTTGTGTAATTTAAATAGCCTAAAACCAGAGAGGAAGAGGCGAAGTAAACAGGTAAGTTAAGTGTTATAATAATTAACACTGTACTTTTTTTACAAAAAATAAATGAAAGACAAAACAAGAACCCTGTCTAACATGAATAAATTTGACTAATTCAATCCCTTCGACAGGCGCGTAGGCCTATGGCAAAATGCAATTAAAAAAACAACAGTAGCACCAATTACACATTTACAAAAATTGCAGGGTTAACTCATGCCCATTCACAGAGACAGCGGAACAATGTTTTCACAGTTGGGTGCAGAAAAAAAGTTCCAAACAACCAGTTGACTGGTTTTAAAGAAATAAAAAACTGTGATAACAATCAAAAATATTTCTCATAAGATTTCAGTTTGCCTTTAAGAAAAGGTTCCTGGAGTATCCTTTAGGCGTTCTTCAAATTGAAACGGTGGGGGTACCCCTATAAGTTCTTTGAAGAACCCTTTTTAATGGATCCTCAAAGAACCTTTTGAATAAAATTTGAGTAATTGTTTTACATACCCCACCAGCCCAGTTATTATTATTATTATTCATTATAATATGCATAATAATAACAACAACACAATCTTCTAGTTCTCAGTGTTTGTTATGATTTTAGTAGCAAAGTCCAATGGGTATATCCTCTGGCGTGTTGATGTTCTCCGTATCTATAGCCAGAATGATTTTGCAGCGAATGGTGATCGAGCAGGTTTCCTGTTATATTCATCAGAGGTGTAGGTATATGCCCCCTTGTCTGTATACCTGCAGACAGACACAAAAGTGAGCATTTTTGGCAAAAACAAACGATACCGATAACCAATATTTAAAAACGTAAGCATTCTAGTACAGTTAAATAGTTAACACACCCACATGGACGCAGCGGTCTAAGGCACTGCAACTCAGTGCAAGAGGCGTCCCTACAGTCCCTGGTTCGAATCCAGGCTGTATCACATCCGGCAGTGATTGGGAGTCCCATAGGGCGGCGCACAATTGGCCCAGCGTCATCTGGGTTTGGCTGGGGTAGGCCATCATTGTAAATAAGAATTTGTTCTTAACTGACTTGCCTAGTTAAATAAAGGTCACACCACACACACACACACACACACACCAAAAAGTTATTTTGTTGGCAATTACCTATGTCCCCATTACCAGTAAAACATAATCAAAAGCTATTTCTTTCACTTACTTGCTGTTGTAAGGGTTTTCGTCGGGAGAAAGAGAGGACCAAAGCGCAGCGTGGTAAGTGTTCATGATGATTTTAAAAAGGAAAGCACTGAACACTGAATCACAACAAGAAACGATGACGTGTATTTACAAAACCGAAACAGTACCGTGTGGCCCAAACACTCACATGGAAACAAACACCCACAAACCAAAAGTGAAAACCATGCTACCTACGTATGATTCTCAATCAGGGACAACAATTGACAGCTGCCTCTGATTGAGAACCATACTAGGCCGAACTCAAAAACCAACATAGAAAAACCAACATAGACTGCGCACCCCAACTCAAGCCCTGACCATACTAAAACAAAGACAAAAACAAAGGAACAAAGGTCAGAACGTGACAGTACCCCCCCAAAGGTGCGGACTCCGGAAGAAAAACCTGAACCTATAGGGGAGGGTGTGGGTGGGCGTCTATCCGCGGTGGCGGCTCTGGTGCGGGTTGTGGACCCCAATTCACCCTAGTTTTTGTCCGCCTCTTAGCCCGCCTCCGTGGCCTCTTTAGAGCGGCAACCCTCGCCGCCGACCTTGGACTGGGGACCCAAGCCATGGGTCCCGAATGGACGGGAGATTCTGGCAGCGCCGGACAGGCGAGAGACTCCGGCGGCTCCGGAGTGAAGGGCGATTCTGGCGGCTCCTGGCTGGCTGACGGCTCTGGCGGCTCCTGGCTGGCTGACGGCTCTGGCGGCTCCTGGCTGGCTGACGGCTCTGGCGGCTCCTGGCTGGCTGACGGCTCTGGCGGCTCCTGGCTGGCTGGCGGCTCTGGCGGCTCCTGGCTGGCTGGCGGCTCTGGCGGCTCCTGGCTGGCTGGCGGCTCTGGCGGCTCCTGGCTGGCTGGCGGCTCTGGCGGCTCCTGGCTGACTGGCGGCTCAGGACATACGGGAGACTCTGGCGGCTCAGGACAGACGGGAGACTCTGGCGGCTCAGGACAGACGGGAGACTCTGGCGGCTCAGGACAGACGGGAGACTCTGGCGGCTCAGGACAGACGGGAGACTCTGGCGGCTCAGGACAGACGGGAGACTCTGGCGGCTCAGGACAGACGGGAGACTCTGGCGGCTCAGGACAGACGGGAGACTCTGGCGGCTCAGGACAGACGGGAGACTCTGGCGGCTCAGGACAGACGGGAGACTCTGGCGGCTCAGGACAGGGAGACTCTGGCGGCTCAGGACAGACGGGAGACTCTGGCGGCTCAGGACAGACGGGAGACTCTGGCGGCTCAGGACAGACGGGAGACTCTGGCGGCTCAGGACAGACGGGAGACTCTGGCGGCGCTGGACAGACGGGAGACTCTGGCAGCGCTGGAGAGGAGGAAGGCTCTGTCAGCACTGGACAGGCGGGAGCACCTGTAGGGAGAAGACGGAGAGACAGCCTGGTGCGGGGGGCTTCCACCGGAGGGCTGGTGCGTGGAGGTGGCACCGGATAGACCGGACCATGCAGGCGCACTAGAGTTCTTGAGCACCAAGCCTGCCCAACCTTACCTGGTTGAATGCTCCCCGGAGCCAGGCCAGTGCGGCGAGGTGGAATAGCCCGCACTGGGCTGTGCTGGCGAACCGGGACACCATGCGTAAGGCTGGTGCCATGTATGCCGGCCCGAGGAGACACACTGGAGACCAGATGTGCAGAGCCGGCTTCATGGCACCGGGCTCGATGCCAACTTTAGCCCGGCCGATACGAGGAGCTAGGATGTAGCGCACCGGGGTAAGCACGCGTACTGGGGACACCGTGCGCTCCAACGCATAACACGGTGCCTCACTAGTACAACGCCCTCTCTCCACGGTAAGCACGGGGAGTTGGCGCAGGTCTCCTACCTGACTTCGCCACAATCCCCGTGTGCAAGACATTTTTGGGGCTGCCTCTCGGGCTTCCTTGCCAGCCGTGTTCCCTCGTATTGCTGACTCCTCACTCCGGCTGCCTCTGCTCTCCTAGCTGCCTCCACCTGTTCTCATGGGAGGCGACCACTTCCAGCCAGGATCTCCTCCCATGTGTAGTAGCAACCCTTGCCGTCCAAAACGTCCTCCCATGTCCAGGAGTCTTGACATCGCTGCTGCTGCTCCCCATTACCACGCTGCTTGGTCCTTTTGTGGTGGTTGTTTCTGTAAGGGATTTCGTCGGGAGAAAGAGAGGAGGACCAAAGCGCAGTGTGGGAAGTGTTCATGATGATTTTAATAAAAGAAAGCATTGAACACTGAATCAATACAAAAACGATGACGTGTATTTACAAAACCGAAACAGTACCTTGTGGTCCAAACACTCACATGGAAACAAACACCCACAAACCAAAAGTGAAAACCAGGCTACCTAAGTATGATTCTCAATCAGGGACAACAATTGACAGCTGCCTCTGATTGAGAACCATACTAGGCCGAACTCAAAAACCAACATAGAAAAACAAACATAGACTGCCACCCCAATTCACGCCCTGACCATACTAAAACAAAGACAAAAACAAAGGAACTAAGGTCAGAATGTGACAGCTGTGCTGTTTTGTTGTTCATTTGTTCAGTCGTTTCATTCTCAACCAGGATGTCTATGGAACGCCATTTGGGTCTTTGCATGTAAAAAAAATACTATTTTACACTATTGGACGTGTCGAATAACACTATTTGGTGTGTCAAATAACACTATTTGGTGTGTCAAAAAAGCTTGTTGATCAATCAGGACATGAATATAGCTAACTATATAGCTAGGTGTAATCATCTAAAATAGCCCTTATTTATAAGACAGTTCTTATTTGATTAATGGTGGTCGGACCCATCTATGTGAAGCTAGCCACAATAAGGATTAGCCACAATAATGGACTTTGCGGTTAGCCTTTAAAATAAAAGTATGGAATAATTTTACTATTTGTATTCATTTGCATCATTGTCAATGACATACTTTTATTTTGAAGGCAAACCACAAATTCCACTATTGTGCCTAATCTTTATTGTGGGTAGCTTCACAACACATAACCCGGTCCGGCCTTGCCTCACTCGCCAGATTACGCTAGCTGGCTGCTTATTGGGGTTAGATTTGGGCAACAGGGTTAAGGAGCTGGCTAGCTTTTTATTTTCATGAACTGAAGTTCAATTTCAATAGATTAACAATAAGTGGCAACCTAGCAAATACTTTCTCACAAGGATTCCGAAATCATTGCTAAGAATAATGAAAATGACTGCAGTTCCTACTGGTCATTGTTTTCAGGCTGGTTGTATTGGTACTAACTAGGTACCAAGCTACAGCTAGCTACCCCAGAAATTGCGGTCGAACAAATTATGCTTTATTATCAATGCGGTATTGTAAACACATAGTTCGTGGCTGGTGTTTGCATGTTTTCAGACTTGTTTTGTACAGCTTTGACAGTGGTACTGTATCTCTTTTGACACCCAAAGACCCAAACGACGTTCCATAGTATGTATGTTGTGAAGCTATTACTGTGTAACTCCGTTAGGGCAACATCTGAAAAATAGCGCACTTGGTAGTGTGTACTGTTGCTCGACCAGTCGGTGACAGCCAACATCACCTGCGACAGAAAACGGTTGATTGTCAAGGGCAATGAATTCCATTATCTTGGCTTTGATGGATTTTGCCTATGAGTTGTCTCGCTGAAAATGGGTTACTTTTTCAAAAGACTGCTTGACTTGTTGACTGCTCGATCCACACAGCAGACATTGTGGGCTAGTGTAGGAATGCTGGGTTTTGCACATCGACGTTAAACTAGACATTTTTAGCTAATATCGGCCGATTCAGATATGTTCACCGATATATCGTACATCCCTAGTTCAGATATCTGCATGCAATACAGCTAGCCTTCAACATATTCTTATAGCCTACATATTCTTGCCCGTTGATATCTGTTGAATTGTGTCCATTTTCTGTTTTAGAACGATGGGCACAAATATGAAAAGATAGATGGTATCATATTAAACAATATACATTTAGATTTAGGACAAACCTGATATTGAAGAGCTCTTTGCATTTTTCAGTTAAGTGTCTGCACCTGTTGTCCTTTCAAGATGTGTCTGTACTTGCACTCTGTGAAGCATTTATTTGGGCTGCAATCTGAGGTGCAGTTAACTCTAATGACTGTATCCTCTGCAACAGAGGTAACTCAGGGTGTTCCTTTCCTGTGGCTGTCCTCATGAGAGCCAGTTTCATCATAGCGCTTGATGGTTTTTGCGACTGCACTTGAAGGAACTTGCCAAATTCTTGACATTTTCCACATTTACTGACCTTCATGCCTTGACCTTTTCACACATACCAACAAAGGGGTGTAATTATTCTACAGTGGTCTCTGCAGCGTAGACCACTGTAGAATGTGGTTAGAACTTCAAGTTTCGGTTGATGCAACAATCAGCAATTGAGCTGCCCACACTTCTCTCACATAAAAAGTTATGTCCAGAATGTGACCAGTTTATTTTTGGATGCAATGTTCAGACATTCACAGAAGTAGCTACAGCATAACACAATCATCCAACCTGGAAAATGTAGGCTACATTTGTCCTAGTGCTAATGGAGAAAAAAATTGACATAACAAGTGGTCATAACTTTCATCTGACAGAAACTACAATATGAATTAGCTAATAGCAATTACTATTTGTAATTAATCACATCATGGGTGAGCTCACCATTGATGTAAATAATTGAGTAAAACACTTTCTAGAAATCGAAAGTAATCCGACGATGGGTAGTTTGTGCGTGCCGCCATGTTTGTTTTTTCGCATAAACCAAAGATAAGAGGAGACAAGATGAGTTTTGTCTGTTTATAGTATGCATGTATAGTATGCATGTTGAATGGGGTGTGTCTTCTAAGATCATTCACTTCTCTTCATTCACTTCCGGAAGTTTACCCGAAAGATGAGTGAACCATTCCTTCAACTCATTATAACATCTTTGGTCTGACAGCTGGCAAATAGCATAGCATTATCTCAGTACAACCTAAAAACGTATTTTACACACATCATAGGTGTCCATTACAATCTATGCAATAATCACGATGCATTATTTGTCACCAGTACTTGAAAACATGTGAATAAAACTGTAAATACATTATATACATACATACATACATACATACATACATACATACATACATACATACATACATTACATACATACATACATACATACATACATACATACATACATACATACTGTATACGCCTACAGTAGAAACAACAACACAATATACAGAAAATAAGGAACTTACTGTGATAGGAACGCACACATGTCCAAAGTTATTATTTGTAAGGAAAACAAAAAGGAGGGCGCAAGCCAGAACATTTTCCAATTTGTGCAAGACTACAAATGTCTGCAAACATGATCTGCGCAAACATTGGTGAAGTGCGTGGGCTCTCCTCAAAGAGAGAAGTTTGTCCTGATCAGTAAAGCCTCGAACATAAATTGTCCGCAACATTGAAATGGGCTACTTCTATGTGAATTAATGAGGAGGCGGAACAAAGCTTAATTAAAACTGTTAGAAAATACAACTTGTTAGAAAATATTTTGAAATTGACAAGTTGAAACACAGTTTATAGATAATTAGCAGTCAGCGCGTGTTAACTGTCCTGTTGCGTAATAATCACATTTTGGAACAGTGAGTGCATTCTGACATCACGTGCATAAAACAACTCACGCTGGGGTGACCGTTAGATATATTTGGAACTCACATATGAAAAGGTTAAAGTAGGGCTATCTTCTGTATACCACCCCTATCTTGTCACAACACAACTGATTGGCTCAAATGCATTATTAAGAAGGAAATAAATTCCACAAATGAATTTTTAACAAGGCACACCTGTTAAAACCTCTTGATTCTAGGCATCCCGGATCCGGGATCGTGAATACAGCCTCAAGCTCATTACCATAACGCAACGTTAACTATTCATGAAAATCGCAAATGAAATGAAATAAATATATTTGCTCTCAAGCTTAGCCTTTTGTTAACAACACTGTCATCTCAGATTTTCAAAATATGCTTTTGAACCATAGCTAAACAAGCATTTGTGTAACAGTATTGATAGCCTAGCATAGGATTAAACCTGGCATTCAGCATGCAACATTTTCACAAAAACAATAAAAGCATTCAAATAAAATAATTTACCTTTAAAGAACTTCAGATGTTTTCAATGAGGAGACTCTCAGTTAGATAGCAAATGTTCAGTTTTTACAAAAATATTGTTTGTGTAGACAAATCGCTCTGTTTTCTTAATCACGTTTAGGTAAGAAAGAAAACGAAAATGAAGTAATTAAAACGCAAACTTTTTTCCAAATTAACTCCATAATATCGACAGAAACATGGTAAACGTTGTTTAGAATCAATCCTCAAGGTGTTTTTCACATATCTATTCGATGATAAGTCATTCGTGGCAGTTCAGTTAATCCTCTGAAGAAATGGAACGCGCATGGACCTGGAGATTACGCAATAATTTTGACGCAGGACACCGGGCGGACACCTGGTAAATGTAGTCTCTTATGGTCAATCTTCCAATGATATGCCTACAAATACGTCACAATGCTGCAGACACCTTGGGGAAACGACAGAAAGGGCAGGCTCATTCCTGGCGCATTCACAGCCATATAAGGAGACATTGGAACACAGCGCCTTCAGAATCTGGGGCATTTCCTGTATGAATCTTGGTTTCGCCTGTAGCATTAGTTTTGGGGCACTCACAGATAATATCTTTGCAGTTTTGGAAACGTCAGAGTTTTTTCTTTCCAAAGCTGTCAATTACATGCATAGTCGAGCATCTTTTCGTGACAAGATATCTTGTTTAAAACGGGAACGTTTTTATCCAAAAATTAAAAGAGCGCTATATCTATCTCGAAGAAGTTAATTGAAATGCATTCCTGGTGATTTCCTCATGAAGCTGGTTGAGAGAATGCCAAGAGTATGCAAAGCTGTCATCAAGGCAAAGGGAAGAATATAAAATATATTTCGATTTGTTTAACACCTTTTTGGTTACTACATGATTCCATATGTGTTATTTCATAGTTTTGATGTATTCACTATTATTATACAATATTGTAAATATTAAAAATAAATGAGGGAGTAGGTATATCCAAACTTTTGACTGGTACTGTACATAAATACAGTCTACTATCAATGAAGAGGGCACATGCAGCAAAAACACTGCAACAAAACCGGGACACAGTGCCATTCGCTCGAGCTTGACAAGCCCTACTGTCTGGTAAAGGTATGGGAAGTAGCTACCTTTTAGCCAATATCAGGGTGACAGTCACGGTGCCAATTTTATAACTGAAAATGTACACTTATTTGTGTAAAACTAAGTGAGATAGGACTCAGACTCATCCTCTGGCTTAAAAACATAAGTTCAAACTCTCCCAGTATCGTAGCTCAATTGTGGTAAGAAACGGAAGAAATAAAAACCTCAATCAAAACCGTCTAACTATAGCAGAACGCACCCACTTTACATTCAACACGCCCACTACTTTCCCTAAGATCTTAATAACTAAACCAAGATAGGCCACAGCCAGTCGTTTCAAATTTGAAGAAATTAGTCATAGTTGGCAGAACAGGCAAGGAGGTAGGCAGAGCCAAGCACGAGCTAGCGAGATCCTATTGGCGCGTTCCAGCATATATTTTCATATTTCCGTTAGGGAACGCCTACTCTGTGAGACGCGAGTGTGCTGTCTAGCTCCCGCCTATCCTTTCTTTGGATTGGTGGATACTGCTCATTATTGTATCTTGATTTTAATATTCGATGAGGGTTGTTATTTAACTAGGCAAGTCAGTTAAGAACAAATTCTTTACAATGACGGCCTACTGGGGTTAACTGCCTTGTCCAGGGGCAGAATGACAGATTTGTAACTTGTCCGCTCAGGGATTCGATCCAGCAACCTTTCGGTTACAGGCCCAACGCACTAGGCTACATGTCGCCCCTTTTTTCAGGAAAAACCTTCTCAAACCTCAGTAGCACTGATAAACTTAAACTTTTTCCTCTTTTCTTCAGATCAACCTTTTGGCCTCAATCACTATGCCTACCTTCCAATTTGCTTTGATACCATAGTATCAGGGACCCAATACTCATCCCACTCTATATCTATAAACTCAGACTACCAATCGATCTATAATTTATCTTTGCAGCTCTCACATTGGAGAGGAAGTTACCACTATAGATACTGATCTAAAATCATTTTGCATGTTACTACCTCACGGTGAAGGTTAGGATTTTTGGAGGTAATCTGATTGGAGGTAATCTGATCTGTGTCTAAAGACCTATTCGCACGGGAAGAGTATTACTAAATAATTTTGGTTATGTAATTATAAACCCAGAATGTCCGCTATTCCAGAGCACGATTCGGGCGGGACCATTTTTTCCCCAAACTGCCACCTCTAATTCTTTCTCTTTTTTCAATAAATTGACAGTTCTGTCTGAATCCTGGAGGTTCCATCAGTCTTCAGATGTGAGCCAAACAGCGCACTTGCACTTGATATGCATTTTTAGGCTATGGATGAGAAAGCGAACTTGTCATTTCCAAACGTTTAGCTCAGTTGTATGCTGCTTTGCGATCTATTAACAGCAAGGGTTGCATTAAATAGACGCAATATTTGTTTATGATGCATTTGGTTTGTTCAATTCATTCGCACAAAACGTATTTAAAAAAGCATTCACTGTGAAAGTTGATACATGTACTATAGGCCCTTCATATATATATATATATATCTACTATATTCAGCACTTCGTTTAATTTATCGAATCAGTTACTGTTTTCTTACTCAAACCTCAAGCAACTGTCAAACTCAGACATTTCTCAGGGATGTCGATTCGCACGGGGCAAGTATTATCAGAGGACTTTGGAGTTTGCCAAAAAAACAGTAGGTTAATCTGGCTGGAATTGTTACTCTCCTGCCATGTAAAAATGACTGACATGGCAGATTTGAACGGCAATAAAATTACAGAAAATTACAGATGTGCTGTGTTGTGCTTGTGCACATAATTACGTTACCCCAATAAAACGAATCCCGTCCGAATATGGCTTTAAAGCTGGGCAACTACTCCAAGTCGTGGAGAAATTAAGTGGTTAATAGCCAGCCAAAACAGATAGCAATAAATACTTGTGGAAATATTCAATAACGTCGAATATAAGATAAAACATCAATGTCTGTCTATTTTGTTCATATTTTGTTCATATTTTAAGCAGATGGGATTGTTTCACAGCAGCCAGAGTGATTTAATTGTCAAGCTCCGTGACTTCGGAAACACCCCTCTCCGCCCACCTCCAGTCTACTGTCCCGAGAGTGGAGTTTGCGCAATGTTATCAGCTCCGCCATTGACGGAGTCGCTGGAGAAAATTGCACATAGCCTGTCGCGTTTGTTCTTAGTAAGTATTCGACGTCTAGATCATGTATTCTCACAACTGAATTTAGTGTCGTTAATACATACGGTTGTTTACATCTACATGATTGGATTTGCATAAATTGTACGGCAGAAGTTGTCAAGCCTCCTGCATCGTTAGCTAGCTTACGCACACCTAGCCAGCAGCGAGCGTGTCGTGCACGGCTGCGTCGCCCGTGTGCTCCACTCCATGGATCCAAGAATCGCCTGGTTCCAGCCAGAACAGCTCGGCCCTGCCAATAGCGCGTGGATGAATATTTGGGAAACGACACAAGGTCTGGGCAATTTGAGTTTGAGTAATCATAACAACCACGGCTCTGCTGTGTGGAACACGCCCACTACCAAGACGAGCCCTCGTACAACGGTATCCGTGAACTGGGGCACGGGCAACGTGATTCAGAACGGAGTCCCCGACGCTGTCACGAGCAGCAGTGAGACGAGGATGCAAGGGACGATAAATCCAAAAGGCGATAATGAAATAGAACATAAATTCGACCTATTGGAAGCAAATATCAACCAGCATCCTGCGGGGAGGGGTAGTAGTGGACCTTGGGTAGTGGGTGGCACTGCGTTCGGTAGCTGGAGAGAACGAGAGAGAGAATGTGGACTTGGGAACAGACGGAGAAGAGACAACCAAGCGAGCACTTTCGGATTTAACCGCAGTTTATTGAGTATTGGCAGTAACTCTGCAGTGGACGACGCTGGGTGCCGTGGAGTTGGTTACACAGGCACGCCTTGGAAAACCAGGAACTACTCTGCAGGGATTTTGGGGTAAGGAAGGATGCCTGGGGCAGCAGAACTCCTCTATACACACGTGTCATGTTTGAACTGGCAGGATGTCAATGTATTACAGAACACAGGGAGGGACATTGGTGTGTGTGTTGCCAATAAGTTATAGCCACCTGATAAGTTGATCTACATGAGGAGATTTCTCACACAGAATAATCACATATTGCCTTGTCTTTTCTAGCTCGTCAGTGATAAAGATGACTTTCGCTGAACATCATATGTACTATTCAGCAACAGTTGTTTAGAATCTGTGAAGTCTTATCATAAGACTCATGCAAACACACATTTGGGATCATGTGAGTTGAAAGAGTAGGGGTCCACATTAGAGTGGACCGCTGTTATTACCCTCAGTTTTGTTTCCTTCCTCAGAACATGACCAGGTAGATCTGAACTGGCACCACACAAGGCTAGCTCAGCTCTGTTACATTCCAATGACTCATCTGGTTCAGACTCCACAAACTCCTTCCTACTTGACATACTGAGAAGTTTGTGGTACAAGTGTTTTTCAGTGAGAAGCGTGCATTCCTCAATTTTCCATTTATGATTTTATAATAGTATGTGCTCCTTGAATTATGTATATTTCATCGCTATCCTATATAGTTTCAGAATCAGTAGTAGGTCCTACACCCGAAACTATTAAAATGGCTAGGGCCCCATTCTATGAGCTTTTCAGTTAACCCCACCACTGATCTGAGACCTGAACATGTAGAAATGAAACCATCCTTTTCATTTTAATCTTATCTCCTCTGCTGTATTAATAGCCTAGCGCAGGGGTCTCCAACAGTACCAGTAGCTCGCAGCACACCTATGAGTAGCTTACCAAAGAATTATGTTCCACTGTAAACTGTCATAAACAAATCTCACAAGTATCAGACCCCGCAAGTTCCCAGCTACTTACTAATCAATGCAACACTGACATTATCCAGGGCTTGACATTCACTTTTTTTTTTGCCTTTGGGCAAGTAGGACTGATTCTTTACTTGTCCCCCCCAAAAAAGGTGACACTTTTTTCTTTTTTTTGTACGATGCAAGGAACCACTGTACAAAATAACCTTAATTATTGTCACTGGTATTGACAATGTATCATATCTTCTGCTGTTGTGGCCTTGAGCAAGGCACTTAACCCCCACAAATTAAAATACTACACTGATGGGCAACTGATTCAAAACCATGTGGTCTGTCAACCCTCCATTTGGAGAGCTACTATCCAACCCTGCTCAAACACACCAGTCAGCTTATCAAGGTCCAGTTGATTGCCAGATTATTATTATTATTTTTTTCTTACAATGTGATGTTACCCCCAATCGTTCTCCTTAATGCTGAGAGCTAAACTGAGATGCATCATGTCCCATTTTTACAGTCGGACTCACGACCTTCCAATCTCAGGGCAGACACTCTAACCACAAGGCCACTGAGATGGTCAGTTAGGCTATTCTAATAATATATATTTTCACTTTGTCAGAATTACATGGCCAGTATTGAATAGAGGAGAATCTGAGCCAATTTTGAGTGCTGCCCTAAATGCACCACCATCAAGCAGCTTAGGGAAGAGATCCTCTGTCTGTTAGCTCAGCTGCGAAAAAGGATAACATGCTTCTGAGTAAACCTCTGTAACCCAGGCAAATCGAATCTCAGTTTTAAATGCCTCCTATAGCAAAGCTGTTGCTGAGTCGGGCGGTATTGCTCTGTCCCAATCCAACGGACAGATGTAAAAGCTCAACTCCGCAGTCCACGGGAGACTGGACACTCGCAAGGCGTAGAGGATTGGGGAGGCAGTCTGGGCACACTTTCATCTATACGAAAGATCCGATCCATCTATCTAACAGCTTTGCCCCTCTTGAGACGGACCAACCAGCCCCTGGAGTCTGCACGGATCCTGGGTGTATACTAACAGCCGGCAGGTGCCCGGTGGCACCCTCCCTAACAGCCACTACAGTTCAGCAGATCGCTTCCCCATCAGATTCCATCAACACCATTATTGTGAGCAGCTCGACGGTGAGATTTTGGCCTGCTTACGGTCTGTGGACTGACCAAGGTCCACTGTCACCCAGGAGCCTGTGTCCATGACATCAACTCCCCCCTGCCCACGGTTCTGGCCAACTACTCCAATATTGACACCATTGTCACTCACACAGGTTTTAACTACCTTTTTTTTAGGTGATCTGAGAAACATTTTCCAAACACCCTCGCTAGCACAGGGAAGATGATAATTATCTATGGCCCCCTCCCGTGTTGCCGAAGGGGTTCATAACTTTTTAGCTGACTCTTTGCCCTGAATGAGTACACGAAGAAACTTTGTAATGACAGGAATGTTTATTTTTGTGACAACTTTTTGATTTGCTGTGGGAGCAACAAGCACTTTTTAAAAGAGACAAGATTCGCCCTAACCGCAGCGGTTCATGACTATTTCCAGCATCATCGCAAACTGTTTTGAGACTGACGGACAGGGTCTATTAGTGCTCCAGTTCGCCCTGTCAGAAATAAGCAACAGAGAACTTGGAAAGCCTATCAACTCCTGTTAAAATGGCACTGGTTATTGTGAGTAACCTAGTTTTATGTTCCCTTTAACTTTGCCTTCTAGTGAGTTTATACAAACTGTCATCTCCTACCACTCTGATAGATAAGAGACTGTCAGAAAACATGGTTGTAACGTTAATAAGTTATTCCAACCAATCCCCCCCTACCCAGACAACAGCTTTTCATACTCTATCAGAAAAGGGAATGGGGGGCAGCCTCTGTTTTTTTTTACTAATTCTCTCAGCTGTAAGACCATTTGTTTGGCGACTTTGGGTCTTTTGAGCATCATGCTGTACTGTTTAAATTTCAGGCACCCGTGCTTTGCCATAACCCCGTATAGGCCACCAAAACACAGTGGTGTAAAACTACTTAAGCAGAAATACTTTAAAGTACTACCTTAAGTAGTTGTTTTGGGTACTTTACTATTTATATTTTTGACAACTTTTACTTCACTACATTCCCAAAGAAAATATTGTACTTTTTACTCCATACATTTTTCTTGACACCCAAAGTATTCGTTTAATTTTGAATGCTTAGCACGACAGGAAAATGGTCCAATTCACGCACTTATCAGCAGAACATCCCTGGTCATCCCTACTGCCTCTGATCTGGTGGACTCGTTAAATAAACACACATGCGTTGTTTGTAAATCATGTCTGAATGTTGGAGTGTGCCCTTGCTATCCACAAATGAAAGAAAATGCGTATAGTGCCGTCTGGTTTGCATAATATAAGGAATTTGAAATTATTTTTATTTCTCCTTTTGATACTTATGTTAATTTTAGCGATTTACATTTACTTTTGATACTTAAGTATATTAAACCAAATACATTTTAAACTTTTCCTTAAGTAGTATTTTACTGGGTGACTTACTTGAGCCGTTTACTATTAAGATCTCTTTACTTTTACTGAAGTATGACAATTGGGTACTTTTTCTACCACCGCCAAAACACTGCCCCACTTTCTTTACTGATTTTAACTGAACTATTGTCTTTGAGAACTATGATAAAATAACTGTTGGGTGCATTTAATAATCATGTTGACCAAGATACTGACTCCATAGCCATGTAATTTCTGAATCTTTTGAGCTCTATGGACTTTATCCAGCATGTTACTGGGCCCACCCATAAATGCGGCCATACTCTGGACCTGGTTATTACCAAAGGGCTTTCTATTGACGTATCCTCTATTGTTGATGTTGCTTTATCTGATCACCACTGTGTATTATTTTACTACCTCGTTGCCTTATTGCACAGGGTAATACTGAACGCATTATTAAGAAACACTATCTTACCTGTGAAGTTGCTACAGAATTTATTGAGTGTATGAACAATACACCACCACTTATTCTGCCTTCATCTTGTGATGATTTAGCTGATCACTTTAATTGCAAAATAAGGGCAACTTGGCATATATAACAAGGCAATTTAGAAATGCCAGACGGGCTCATTTTTATAACTTGCTCACTATTTATCAGAATAATCAGATAGTGCTCTCCTGGACCATTGATGGCTTGATAAATCCTACCCCCGCAAATCTTTGAACTTTCCTCCACATCTAAATGTAATGAGTTTGCGCCATATTACAGAGAACTAACATTAGCCTGGGTATCAGTCAAGCAAGACCCGGTGAGAATTTTGATATGTGTCCTAGGCTACCACGCAAAGGGACTATGGATTTATTTACCCAGGTTGGCACAGACATGCACTGGAAAGTGATATCACAACTTAAGCCTTCTACCTGCCTTCTCGAGGCTATCCCCACCACCTTCTTCATATCTGAAGAAGTGCAAGCTATTGTTAATCTCTAACTGTTCAAAGGCACTTTCCCCACTGCACTAAACTGCTATGGTGAAACCCCTTCTGAAAAAAGTAATCGAGATTCTTCTGATTTTAGCAAATTTATAGCCAATTTCCAACCTTCCATTGTTAAGGAAAAATCTGGAGAAACGTGTTAAGTCCCAACTTTATTTTAGAAAAATTCCAATCTGGTTTTTGTAACTCCCACAGCACAGAGAAAGCCTTAGTTAATGTGAGTTTAGCTATTAGAGCCAACACAGATGCCAATCTAGTTAGTCTCGTACAGTGCATTCAGAAAGTAGTCAGACCCTTGCCCTTTTTCCACATTTTGTTACATTACAGCCTTATTATAAAATGGATTAAGCTGTTTTTTACCTCACAATCTACACACGATACCCCATAATGACTAAGCAACAACAGGTTTTCGAAATGTTTGCAAATGTATGAAAAATAAAAAATACTCTCAAATTTACATAAGTATTCATTATAGACCCTTTACTATGAGACTTGAAATTGAGCTCCAGTGCATCCTGTTTCCATTGATCATCCTTGATGTTTCTACAACTTGATTGGAGTCCACCTGTGGTAAATTCAATTGATTGAACATGATTTGGAAGGCACACACCTGTCTATATAAAGGTCCCACAGTTGACAGTGCATATCAGAGCAAAAACCAAGGAATTGTCCGTAGAGCTCAGAAACAAGTTTGTGTCGAGGCACAGATCTGGGGAAAGGTACCAAAAAATGTGTGCAGCATTGAAGGTCCTCAAACACATAGTGGCCTCCATCATTCTTAAATGAAAGAAGCTTGTAACCACCAAGACACTTCCTAGAGCTGGCCGCCAGGCCAAACTGAGCAATCGGGAGAAGGTCCTTGGTCAGAAAGGTGACCAAGACACTGATGGTCACTCTGACAGAGCTCCATAGATCCTCTGTAGATATGGGAGAACTTCCAGAAGGACAACTATCTCTGCAGCACTCCACCAATCAGGCCTTTTTTGGCCAGATGGAAGCCATTCCTCAGTAAAAGTAAAACACTCTCAGACCATGAAAAATATGATTCTCTGGTCTGATGAAACCAAGACTGAAGTCTTTGGCCTGAATGTCAAGCAAAACATCTGGAGGAAACCTGGCACCATCCCTACGGTGAAGCAAGGTGATGGCAGCACCATGCTGTGGGGGAATGTTGTTCAGTGGCAAGGACTGGGAAACTAGTCAGGATCGAGGGAAAGATGAACGGAGCAAAGTACAGAGATCCTTGATGAAAACCTGCTCCAGAGTGCTCAGGACCTCAGATTGGGGCGGAGGTTCACCTTCCAACAGGACAACAACCCTAAGCACACAGCCAAGACAACACAGGAGTGGCTTCAGGACAAGTCTCTTAATGTCCTTTAGTGGCCCAGCCAGAGCCCGGACTTGAACTCGATCGAACATCTCTGAAGAGACCTGAAAATAGCGATGCAGCAATGCTCCCCATTCAACCTGACAGAGCTTGAGAACATCTGCAGAGAAGAGAAACTCTCCAAATACAGGTGTGCTAAGCTTGTAGCGTCATACCCAAGGAGAAGGCTGTAATCGCTGCCAAAAGTGCTTCAACAAAGTATTGAGTAAAGGGTCAATGGAAAGGCTCTCAATACCTACAGTTGAAGTCAGAAGTTTACATACACTTAGGTTGCAGTCAGTAATTTTTTTCAACAATTGTTTACAGACAGTGATTTATAAATGAAAAAATCTTTCAGTGGGTCAGAATCATTCCAAGGGGTCAGAAGTTTACACTAAGTTGACTGTGCCTTTAAACAGCTTGGAACATTTCAGGAAATTGTCATGGCTTTAGAAGCTTCTGATAGGCTAATTGACATCATTTGAGTCAATTGGCGGTGTACCGTCATGTATTTCAAGGCCTCCCTTCAAACTCCGTGCCTCTTTTCTTGACATCATGGGAAAATCAAAATAAATCAGCCAAGACCTCAGATAAAAAATTATAGTCCTCCACAAGTCTGGTTCATCCTTGGGAGCAATTTTGAGATGCCTGAAGGTACCACGTTCATCTGTAGAAACAATAGTACGCAACTATAAACACCATGGGATCACGCAGCCATCATACCGCTCAGGAAGGAGACGCATTCTGTCTTCTAGAGATGAACGTACTTTGGTGCGAAAAGTGCAATCTATATCCACAGTAAAACTAGACCTATGTCGACAACCTGAAAGGCCGTTCAGCAAGGAAGAAGCCACTGCTCCAAAACTGCCATAAAAAAAGCAAGACTACGGTTTGCAACTGCACATGGGACAAAGATCATACTTTTTGGAGAAATGCCCTCTGTTCTGATTAAACAAAAAATATAACTTTTTGGCCATATGTTATGTTTGGAGGAAACGGGGATGCTTGCAAGCCGAAGAACACCATTCCAAACATGAAGCACGGTGTGGCAGCATCATGTTGTGGGGTTGCTTTGCTGCAGGAGGGACTGGTACACTACACAAACTAGATCAATAGATCACGAGGAAGGAAAATGATGTGGGGCTGTATTGAAGCAACATCTCAATACATCAGTCAGGAAGTTAAAGTTTGGTTGCAAATGGTCTTCCAAATGGACAATGACCCCAAACCTACTTCCAAAGTTGTAGCAAAATGGCTTAAGGACAAAAAAGTCAAGGTATTGGAGTGGCCATCACAAAGCCCTGACCTCAATCCTATAGAAAATTTGTGAGCAGAACTGAAAAAGCGTGTGCAAGCAAGGTTTCCTACAAACCTGACTCAGTTACAAAAGCTATGTCAGGAGGAATGGGGCAAAATTCACCCAACTTATTGTGGGAAGCTATTGGAAGGCAACCCAAAACGTTTGACCCGAGTGAAACAATTTAAATTTAATGCTAACAAATACTAATTGAGTGTATGTAAACTTCTGACTCACTGGGATTGTGATGAAAGAAATAAAAGCTGAAATAAATCACTACTATTATTCAAATAAAGTGGTGATCCTAACTGACCTAAGACAGGGAATTTGTACTAGGATTAAATGTCAGGAATGTGAAACTGAGTTTAAATGTAATTTGCTAAGGTGTATGTAAACTTCGGACTTAAACTATGTTTCAGGTATTACTGTTTTTATTTTAATAAATTATCAATAAATTCTTAACCTGTTTTTGCTTTGTCATTATAGGGTCTAGGTTGTAGATGAATAAAAATAAAAAAATCTTTCAATGTAACCTTTGTTTAACTTGGAAAGTCAGTTAAGAACAAATTCTTATTCACAATGACAGCATAAGAACCGTGGGTTAACTGCCTTGTTCATGGGCACAACAGATATTGATGATATTGCTAGTTCATCTAGCTTGTCCTGCGTTGCATATAATCGATGCGGTGCCTGTTAATTTATCATTGAATCACAGCCTACTTCGCCAAACGGTTGATTTAACAAGCGCATTCGCGGAAAAAGCAATTCGTTGCACCTAACCATAAACATCAATGCTTTTCTTAAAATGAATACACAAGTATATATTTTTAAACCTGCATATTTAGTTAATATTGCCTGCTAACATTCATTTTTTTAAACTAGGGAAATTGTGTCACTTCTCGTGCGTTCTGTGCATGCAGAGTCCGGGTATATGTAGCAGTTTGGGCCGCCTGGCTCGACGCGAACTGTGTGAAGACCATTTCTTCCTAACAAATACCGTAATTAATTTTCACATTGTACATAATTATGACATAACATTGAAGGTTGTACAATGTACAGCAATATTTAGACTTATGGATGCCACCCGTTTGATAAAATACGGAACGGTTCCATATTTCACTGAAAGAATAAACATTTTGTTTTCGAAATTATAGTTTCTGGATTTGACCATATTAATGACCTAACATGCTGATCAGACCGGACACATCGCAAAATAAATGTAGAAATCCTTGTTATTCAATTATTGCACCCACACTGCTCACGTGCGCCAACGTACGTCTGCGACGCCAAGGGCTAAAATAGAACTCATTCCTATTTCTGACACAGACCGCGCTGCAAGTCCTACCTCTCCCATCTCCTCATTGGTTTATAGAAACACGTACCCACATGCCATCTCATTGGTTATACCCACTTGGGTGGATGAAAGACGAACTGTTTTGCTGGTAGTCGTGGTAATACAATGAAAGTTTAGATGCGATCACCATATAAGTTAAACAATGAAAACGCCTGGAAGGAGGAGAGATGACTAGAAACGATTCAGTTGGCCGTTTTGTGTGTGGATTAATTGTCGGAGTAGAGGTCCTTGTGCATTTCAGGTAAAATAACAACTCAATATTTATATTCCAGGACAAATTAGCTAGCAACAGCAAGCTAGCTAAATAGGACAAATTAACTTTAGCAAGCAGGTGCAAGCTAATATTACGAGCTAAATTGCCATACATGTTTAATGCTTTTCGACCTGTCCCCAAATTAATGTCATTGGTTCAGAGTTTGTTTTTTGATATTTTAATTTGCGTATCGTGATCGCGTTTGGTGTGGGGGGGCAAAATAAATGTATGCACGATAGCGCACGCAGCCGGTTTTGGTTCCGTGTAAGTCTCGTATTTCTGTGTTTATTATATTATAATTGTCTATGATTTGATAGATTAGTCTGACTGAGCGGTGGTAGGCAGCAGCGGGCTCGTAAGCATTCATTCAAACAGCACTTTCGTACATTTGCCAGCAGCTGTGCTTCAAGCATTGCCCTGTTTATGACTTCAAGCATTGCCCTGTTTATGACTTCAAGCCTATCAACTCCTGAGATTAGGCTGGCAATACTAAAGTACCTATTAGAACATCCAATAGTCAAAGGTATATGAAATACAAATGGTATAGAGAGAGATAATCCTATAATAACTACAACCTAAAACTTCTTACCTGGGAATATTGAAGACTCCTGTTAAAAGGAACCACCAGCTTTCATATTTCCTGAGCAAGGAACTTAAACATTGGCTTTTTTTTACATGGCACATATTGATTGCACTTTTACTTCTCCAACACTTTGTTTTTGCATTATTTAAACCAAATTGAACATGTTTCATTATATATTTGAGACTAAATTGATTTTATTGATGTATTGTAATTGTCATTATTACAAATATATGTGTGTATATGTGAAAATTGGCCGTTTTTTAAATTTGAATACGTTTTTATCGGTATCAGATTTTTTTTGGTCTTCCAATGATTGCCGTTGAAATGTCAATCGGTCGACCTCTAGTATGTATGTCTCTCTGGGTTTATCTGCCCTTTCCTTGCTGTGTCCGGTCCTCTCCTTCCTGCCTCCGTCTCCGTCTGGTGCAAGCTGCAGTCACTTTATGACCAACTTCTCCATCTTGTAGCCTTGAATGTCAAAGTGTTTCTCCTTTTGAATAATATTTAAAAAAGTAGTTACAAAATTACTCAAATTTTGACTCCACACAAACATCCTTGGAATCACAATCTAGACCTGAAATGGGAAGCACATCAACACAAAAACCAACGAGGTTTTAAAATTCAAAACTGCGTCAAACAGATCAAGAGATATAGTGGGGCAAAAAAGTATTTAGTCAGCCACCAATTGTGCAAGTTCTCCCACTTAAAAAGACAAGAGAGGCCTGTAATTTTCATCATAGATACACTTCAACTATGACAGACAAAATGAGAAAAAAAAATCCAGACAATCACATTGTAGGATTTTTAATGAATTTATTTGCAAATTAAGTATTATGTGCCTATTGTAGCGCCACCGTGTGTTCAATCTGAATGTGCTTGCATGTGTTGAATCTTGACGGGGTTTGGAACTTGTACCAAGTTTGGTTACAATACAAGTATCTGTGTTTGATTTTCTATGCGTTTATGTTCCAGACCACGTCCACATGAATGTTTATTGGTCAGATTTGACATACTAGCATGGCAAATATTGAGTTGAAAGACCTTGGTCAAGTTTCATCCAGATCGGCCCTGTGATTCCGGAAGAGATGTCATTTAAGTGTTTTTCAAATTCAAAATGGCGGAAAATCCATCATGGCATACTTTGAGGGTCCGTGAGGCACATTTGTTCCTTGTGAGAACAGGGACCGAAGCACAGAATTTCAGGACTGTAGGTCGGGGATGGGCAACAGGCAGCCCATGGGACACACAGGCCTCGGATCAATTTCCCTCTGAAAATTATTGTTCTCTGTGATCTATTGTCAGGCTATGTTATAATAGTATCCTAATTCTATGGTCAGGCCACAGTCTGTCTCTCACACCAGTCTCTTGTCTTGTGTCCCCTTGCCCAGTATTCATGGATAAAGCTCTCAGGTGATAAACATATGGTCCTTGCTATTCAGAATCCTTTGGACTTCCCTACCCCATTTGAAGTTGACATTTTAAAATGGTTAGGGTTATGATTTAGGGTAGGGATGTCCCAAGGATTCCAGATAGCACTGACCATAAACATGTAGGAGCTATGGATGCAAGGACTGGCTAACCATTATATACAAATTATAGTTTTAACCATGTTTTCAGATAAACAGGCTTATGTTTGGTTCTGATGGGGAAGAACAGTTCAACTAAGCTCAACATAACTTATCTTCTTCAAGAATCAATGGGTATACAGTGCTTTGGGAAAGTCAGACAATATCTTTGCAGTTTTGGAAATGTCTGTGTTTTCTTTCCAAAGCTGTCAATTATATGCATAGTCGAGCATCTTTTCGTGACAAAATATCTTGTTTAAAACGGGAATGTTTTTCATCCAAAAAATTAAAATAGCGCCTCCTATATCCAAGAAGTTAAAGATGAACTTCTTGTTAATCCAACCACTGTGTCAGATTTCAAAAATACTTTATGGCGAAAGCATACCATGTGATTATCTGAGAACAGCGCCCAGCAGACAAATCATTACAAACCGTTACCAGCCAAGTAGAGGAGTTACACAAGAAATAGCGATAAAATTAATCACTTACCATTGATCTTCATACACTCACAAGACTCCCATTTGCTTAATAAATGTTTGTTTTGTTCGATAAAGTCCCTCTTTATATCCAGAAACCTCAGTTTTGTTTGTGCGTTTTGTTCAGTAATCCACAGGCTCAAAGGCAGATGTAAAATCTGAAAACTCAGTAAAGTTCATAGAAACATGTCAAACGATGTTTATAATCAATCCTCAGGTTGTTTTTAGTCATAATAATCAATAATATTTCAACCGGACAAAAGCTTTGTCAATATAACAGGAAAACAAGAAAAGCGCGCTCTCGGTCGCACGCATGGGAAAAACCACTGGGACACTGCGGTGTCCACTCATTCAGTGGTCTTACTCCCTCATTTTTCAGAATACAAGCGTGAAAAAAATTCTAAAGACTGTTGACATCTAGTGGAAGCCATAGGAAGTGCAATTTGAGTCCTAAGTCAATGGAATCTGTATAGGCAGTCAATGGAAATCTACAAACATAAATCCATCCAGGAAGTGGGATTTCTTCTCAGGTTTTCGCCTGCCAGTTCTGTTATACTCAGACATGATTTTTAACAGTTTTAGAAGCTTGAGTGTTTTCTATCCAAATCTACTATATGCATATCCTAGCTTCTGGGCCTGAGTAGCGGCAGTTTACTTTGGGCACGCTTTTCATCCGGAGGTGAAAATAGTGCCCCCTACCCTAGAGGTTAAAGGCACAGTCAACTTAGTGTATGTAAACTTCTGGCCCACTGGAATTGTGATTAAGTGAAATCTGTATGTAAACAATTGTTGGAAAAATGACTTGTGTCATGCACAAAGTTGATGTCCTAGCCGACTTGCCAAAACTATAGTTTGTTAACAAGAAACTTGTGGAGTGGTTGAAAAATGAGTTTTAATGACTGCAACCTACGTGTATGTAAACTTCCGACTTCAACTGTTTTTGAAGGTTTGTGTTGAATTTGAATCAGGTTTTTAGGGCGGTGCTAAAGTTAACAGCGGCTCTTGAAAGTCATGATGGCTTGCAGTGATGACGCAAGAAATGTATGCATTCAGTTGTACAATTGACTAGGTATCCCACCTGTCCCTTTCTTATTTTTAAACTGTGAGAGAAGTGCAACACCTGGTGGAGAGAGGCCTTACAACACAGAATGAGTTGCATTATGCGTGCTGTAAGTTACGTCATGACACTACACAATTTAGCGTACAGCGTCGGCGAGGTGGGTTTATTTTCTCCAACTTTTCTCCAATACTATCGGGCTGTTACATTTCAATCAAAGCTTGAATAGAAACGTAGTTCACACCCCAAATGTTGATGCCAACACAGTCGCTACAGTCCCATTAGTTTTTATTGCAGTCTAGTTTGAATGCCGTGGTTGCACAAATTTGTATGGAGTGGGGTTAGTCAAAACAGTAGCTAATTCCAAATAATTCAGGTAGCAAATGTTACACAGAACCATCGGGACCATATAAAAAGAAATATGTATAAATATATTTTATGTGGTACTGTAATTCAGCGTTTAGCTGCCATAGTACACATGAAACTAAATAAACTTCTCATTGAATCTTGGCGCGTTCTTTGCCAGTTGGGGTCGCGCAAGTCCTTTAACTCACTGGACCTAGTTAGCTAACTAGCAAGCAAATGATAGCTAGCAAGCAAATGATAGCTAGCTAACTGTCACTGTTAGCTAGCTATGTAGATCATGTGCTTTCCTAGTCTTAGCTAGACTACCAATGTTTTACAAATAAAAACACTAGCTAGCTTAATTAGCTACCCAATATCACATCGGCTAGACCCTAAACATATTGCCTTAGCTAGCTAGCTCGCTCTGCTCTGCTCTAACAGTTAGCTAAGATAGCTAGTTGGCTGACATTAACGAAGAAACTTTGACAACCATGACCAGTCCAGAAATTAAGCTAGCTACAATGTCACAAACTAATTAGCGACAGCAACGAAATACACTGCTACAAATACAATAGCTACAATGACCTATTTTGAACTTTTTGGTATCTTTTCTGGCTGGCTTGGCAGGCTTGAGCTGCAAGGCAGACGGCTCATCAGCAGAGGCCACCATTGCTGCATCGTGTGTTAATTAATGATTAATGATACTTCAGAAAGCATTGATGAGGGTAATTGACGATACATGTATGCTGCTATTTGCTATGTTGAAAATTACAATCACAGATTTGTAAAACAGACAGGAAATAGTAGCCTATTGTTGACTTGGTGATGTGAGGTCTCAATCTTGAATTAAACTTTGTCTATGTTCAGGTTCAGCAAAAATGTGGCATGCAAACTTGGGTTATGACAAAGAAACACTGTCAAAGTTACACAGTTGGTGATAGTTACATTTTGTTCTGTCTTCTCAGAAAGCGCAGGCAACCCATAACTACTGTCAAAAGATCCATGCAGGAAATTGCTTGATATCTCACACGAGGTGTACAAAAATAATACATGTGACATTAAGCAGACACTTTTATCCAAAGCAACAGTATGCATGCGTTCATGGCCCCGGGAAGTGAACCCACAATCATGTTTTGAAAGCCATGATTTTTTCCCCCATTATGGTCATTATTTATTTGGCTATTTTAATAGGCTATAGACTATAGTAATTTGCGGTAATTCAACATGCATGGTTGTAGGGTCCATCACTCTTTCAGCCAAGGTAACAGATTATCAAATGGAAGATTTTGGCCTTTTTTTTTTTTTAGAAAATACAATTATTCTACGTCCTAGGCTACAACAACCCAGTGTAATGAGGAATGTATTATTGTTAGTACACAATTTGTCTGTAAATTTGGCTGTAAACTGCAGTGATGTAGGCTAATTTTGAAAAACCGCTCACATGTCCTTTTGTGTTTCATGCCGAAATAAAGCCCTGATTTATACAACCATTTGGATCAGTTATGGGTTTATTCTCGACCGTTTACAAGGTCCAGAAAGTGAAACTAGTCCACTCATAATGGTGTATTTTGTCAGGATGTATCAGCATTTACAGATGGGCCGTCCATAGAAAAATAGTCTATAGCCTACGACACTGATGTGATGTCTGTTGTGTATCATGTATCCCAAGTCGTCCTATATTTAACGTGGCCTCCACCATATGCATAAAAATTGTCAATGCCATTTCATATTAGAGCAGCGTTGGCTGAATGAATGAATGAATGACTGAAATTAATAGAATTGGTGTGAGTGGTGTTCCAAAAAAACATCTGTAGTAAAATCTCATTTATTTATGTCATAGATTCTCTAGGGGCCATCTCCATCTGATAGCCTATAGGCTGAACATTTGCTAGCAAATTCAACGTGAGATTATTACATGAATTTGTTTTTGTTCTTCCATCACCTGCCGAATAAAAACCTCATATGGCCCTACTATTGAAAATGTTTATTGTGCCAGATATGCTGATGTGGACTTGGCCCAAGTACCATTAGTCGGAACCAAGAGTAATATGATTCTGCCGTACTCGGGAAGAGCTCAGCCTGTATGAAGCATTCCAAGTCGATGCAGAGTCTCAAACGTAACAGGCCCGAACCCACCGGGTTGATTGGGTATTAATGCCCATGATTTTGGAATGAGATGTTTGACGAGCAGGTGTCCACATACTCATATGAACTTCATGACCAAAAGTAAGTATAATGCCTTCAGAAAGTATTCAGACCCCTTGACTTTTTCCAAATTGTTACGTTACAGCCTTATTCTAAAATGGATATAAAAAAATACTGCAATCTACACACAATACCCCATAATGGCAAGGCAAAAACAGCTTTCGACATTTTTACAAATCTATTAAACATCAAATACAGATACCTTATTTACATAAGTATTCGGACCCTTTGCTATGAGACTCAATTGAGCTCAGATGCATCCTGTTTCCATCATCCTTTGTTCCTACAACTTGATTGGAGTCCGCCTGTGGTCAATTCAATTGATTGGGCATGATTTGGAAAGGCACACACCTGTCTATGTAAGGTCCCACAGTTGACAGTGCATGTCAGAGCAAAAACCAAGCCATGAGGTCGATGGAATTGTGCGTAGAGCTCAGACAAGATTGTCTCTCGGCACAGATCTGGGGAAGGGTACCAAAAACGTATCTGTGGCATTGAATGTCCTCAAGAACACCGTGGCCTCCATTTTTAAATGGAAAAAGTTTGGCACCACCAAGACTCTTCCTAGAAATGGCCGCCCAGCCAAACTGCGTAATCGGGGGAGAAGGGCGTTGGTCAGGGAGGTGACCAAGGATGCGATGGTCACTGTTATGAATCCCTTTTGGCCTGACAATCTAAGGGGGATGGTAACGAGACCCGTAACATGACTCATGCAAATTATAATAGTGAAAAAGAGTGAGAACGAAATAACCACAGACAATTAAATGACCGTCAAACACTCATGGTTTATTTGAAAACACACGGTAATGGGGGGAGCAGGAAAAGGGGCTGAGCTGGACCCAAGGAAAGGAATAATAAGTATCCAAAAACACCCCCAAGCTAGACTAGCCTACTTCACCAACAGCTAACTAACTAACCAGAAATACAGTTGGTGGTAATCCCAGTTCTAACTAGTGTTTTTATACAAAGTATTCCTACGGGTAATGTATGCCCATGGGCGACTTATCTTGGTACCCCCTTTTCCCACCCTCAAACAAACACCATAACAAAACCAATACTCACAGGTGGGGACAAAGTGACATGTAGATGCAAAAACCAAACGAGATCTACATACAGATGGCATTGACAGAGAGATTGAGCTCTAGAGGAAACAACAATGGGTTTTTAAACCAAGGGAAAGGGAATGTGATAGGGTAATGGAAACAGGAGGAAGTGTCTTCTGATTAGCGACAGATTGGGGAATGATGATTGCCACCTGTGAGGAGGGGAGAAGGAGAGAAAAGAAATACACACACACACACACACACACACAGGATACACACACAGAATACCTGTATCCATAACAGTCACTCTGACAGGGATCCAGAATTCCTCTGAGGAGATGGGAGAACCTTCCAGAAGGACAACCATCTCTGCAGCACTCCACCAATCAGGCCTTTATGGAAGAGTGGCCAGACGGAAGCCACTCCTCTGTAAAAGGCACATGATAGCATCTAAAGACTCTTGGACCATGAGAAACAGGATTCTTTGGTCTGATGAATCCAAGATTGAACTCTTTGGCCTGAATTCCAAGCGTCACGTCTGGAGGAAACCTTGCACCATCCCTACGGTGAAGCATGGTGGTGGCAACATCATGCTGTGGGGATGTTTTTCAGCGGCAGGGGCTGGGAGACTAGTCAGGGTCGAGGGAAAGATGAATGGCGCAAAGTATAGAGAGATCCTTGATTAAAAACCTGCTCCAGAGCCCTCAGACTGGAGCAAAGGTTCATCTTCCAACAGGACAATGACCGTAAGCACACAGCCAAGACAACGCAGGAGTGGCTTCAGAACAAGTCTCTGAATGTCTTTGAGTGGCCTAGCCAAAGTCCGGACTTGAACCCGATTGAACATCTCTGGAGAGCTCTGAAAATAGCTGTGTAGCAATGCTCCCCATCCAACCTGACAGAGCTTGAGAGGATCTGCGGAGAAGAGAAACACCCCAAATACAGTAACCAAGCTTGTAGCATCATACCTAAGAAGACTTGATGCTGTAATCGCTGCCAAAGGTGCTTCAACAAAGTACTGAGTAAAGGGTCCATGTACTTATGTTAATGTATATTTCATTTTTTTGGGGGGGGGGGATAAATTAGCAAACATTTCTCAACATGTTTTTGTTTTGTCATTATGGGGTATTTTGTGCAGATTGATGAGGAGAAAAAACAATTTAATACATTTTAGAATAAGGCTGTAACGTAACAAAATGTGAAAAAAGTCAAGGGGTCTGAATACTTTCCGAAGGCACTGTGTAGCATTTGTATCTATTTGTTGTTTGATAACTTCGTCATGAAATGAGCAGCAGCAGTTCAGAACCATTGCTAGACTCACTCGCTAGATATGCAATTAAAGTGCCAAATCAAAAGAAAACAAAATACCAGATGTAAAACAAATTGTGTGTTGATGTGATTTAAGCATTGACATGGACTCAACATTCCAATTCCATTGTTTCTTTATTAACAATTGTAATTTTGAAAGTGGAAAAACCGAAAATGACAGATTTTGTGGGGGAAATCTCAGATTCTTAGTTTATTAACCATTATTTTACCGGGTATATTGACAGAAAACAACAGTGTGCTACTTTTTCTTGTACACAACAGACCTGGGGAAGAGTTGCAAGGGAAAGGATAAGAATCTGCCTATTTGTAAGAAATTTAAAGTAGCTCTCATGCTAGAAAAGGTTGGAGACCCTCGGCCTAGCGTAATGCAGCACATAACCGTTTCTTGTACACCATGCAGAAGAGGGTTATTCTAAAGTGCTTTATTACTCTGGATGACATATTGAAAAGCAGCTGGCTGGGCTGGCGCACATTACATGTCCTCTTGGGAATACGCACTGCTGCTCTTTTAGTATAGTTGCATATGTGTCCACTAGAGTGTATTTATAGTAACTCCCTGCTCTGTAATCACAGGCTTCATAGCACACTGACAGACTGAAGGCCACTTCTAGGCTACATACTGTAGTGCTACGGGATTAGTTGGCTATAACAGAAACCTATAAAATGTAATGGGTGTCTGGCCTACCTGTTTGTCAATACGCTCTAGACTTTATATAAACAGATTTAAATGAATGAATCGTATGAAAAGTTTGTTTTTTCAGTTTCATGGCCCTGCCAGGGAACCCCTGACTGCATTACTATTTAGGGATTTCACACGTGTTCTAACCACGGTGTGTGTGTGTGTCTGACTTTGTAGGCTCCATGAGGAGATCCAGGATTTCTATGCCTACATGTCTCCACGGCCGGAGGAGGAGAGGATGAGGAGGGAGGTGGTGGAGAGGATAGAGCGGGTTATTAAGGACCTTTGGCCCACTGCTGACGTAAGTCAATCCCTTTCACTGTCGTAAAACATGTAAAACCCCCTTGACTGTTGACTTCCTTGTCCAGTTATTTATTGGATTTGAAATGGTGTAGTAATTCTGATTTACATTTGGATACCAGTATGATAATGTTGTAGCTTATGGTTGCTGTTAGGGATGCAACGAGTCACCAGAACGCATTGGTTCCCGGTTCAAATGTCTTTAAAATGCGAGTGCATCGGTCCGCGGGAGCCTAAAACGATCCAAATTAAGCATGCATCGGTAAGAAAACCAATTAAAACATTTAGGAATCACAGGTTTTACAAAAACATTTTTATTCTTTATTACGAAATACCTTTAATCTGTTGTGATTGAATTCATGCGTCCTCTCCTTCAGCCTATCACATTTTTATGCATGTTAACACCGTATGACATTAATCTACAAGTCAGATGAGAACTGTGCGCACAGTGCGGGAGACGCAGCTGCTCGCACCAAGGAGAGGAAGGCCTACCCTATCCCTGTTTTATATTTATAGGCTACATCTGTGTGGCACCTTCAGCATTCAGATGTTTGTAAAAATGGCTTTTGTAATATTAAAAATGGGCTTTATTAATTGAGGGGCAACCCCATGTAAGTTGTTTGGCCAATGTTACCAAATGCGCTGTGGAAAATTGTGTTTTACCGGCAGAGCTGTGTAGACTACCGGAATGAACACAACTCGCATCTTGCTGATTGCACATCTAACTGCTCATTGGGGCTTTTCGATTGTCAGGTTCACCGTACAAAATATTTTTGGTAGTTCTGCTTTAAAGAGTCATTGCATTTGGTAACGTTTACATGAACCGTGTAAAGGTGGAATTTCATAACAAGGACAGCAATCATTTTTGCAAGCAGGACTGGTTGGAACGGGAGAAGCAAGCAGCTCTCCTCAAAGTTCCAAACGGTCAAAACTATTCGCTCTGAGACAGGTGAAATCCAAAGCTGTGTTGTATTAATTGCCTATGTTTTCATAGCTAATTTCTAAAGTTAAATATTGACATATTACTAGCTCAAAGCATTTGACCCTTTCCAGCCCGTCCATTAAAAAATCGGAAACATGTTTCCGATGGTTGTCAATATCACTCCCTAAAAACACAACCTTATGGAACAATCCTTGGATAGCTTTTCAGAATTCACCAATAAATTGGTCCACATGGAAAACTAAAGGCATAGAAGTAGTACAAAACTTAGTAGCATGAAATACATTCATTTCCAAGACAATATAAATAAAATGATAATATTGGAACCCAACATTTTAAAAACTGTTGGCACAAGATGGAGGGAAAGTTGGTGCATAGCTAACAAAATAACAGTTAGCGAAGATGTGTGTTAATCCAGTATAACCTAATGTATAGAATGTATTCTACAAATTCTACAGCATAACGGCAGAGTCATGTATTAAGTATCAAAGTAAGAATGACTCAATAGGTCATGCTTTCTGGGAGTGCTATAAAGTCCGGAAGTTTTGGGCAGAGGTAGGAAGTTGTGGGCAGAGGTAGGAAGTTGTGGGCAGAGGTAGGAAGTTGTGGGCAGAGGTAGGAAGTTGTGGGCAGAGGTAGGAAGTTGTGGGCAGAGGTAGGAAGTTGTGGGCAGAGGTAGGAAGTTGTGGGCAGAGGTAGGAAGTTGTGGGCAGAGGTAGGAAGTTGTGGGCAGAAGTATTGCAATGTAAAAGTACTTTTTTAATTCATCTGCCGGCATATTTTGAGACATGGCATATGGGGGTGTAGTGACTAGAATGCTTTTCCAACAGTCTTGAAGGAGTTCCCACATGCTGAGCACTTGTTGGCTTCTTTTCCTTCACACTGCGGTCCAACTCATCCCAATCAATTTGATTGAGGTTGGGTGATTGTGGAGGCCAGGTCATCTGATGCAGCACTCCATCACTCTCCTTCTTGGTCAAATAGCCCTTTCACAGCCTGGAGGTGTGTTGGGTCATTGTCCTGTTGAAAACAAATGATAGTCCCACTAAGCGCACACCAGATGGGATGGCATATCGCTGCAGAATGCTGTGGTAGTTATGCTGGTTAAGTGTGCCTTGAATTCTAAATAAATCTGTGTCACCAGTAAAGACTCATCACACATCCTCCTCTATGCTTCAAGGTGTGAACCATGCATGCGGAGATCATCCACTCACCTAGTCTGCGTCTCACAAAGACACGGCGGTTGGAACCAAAAATCTCAGATTTGAGACCAAAGGACAGCTTTCCACCGGTCTAATATCCATTGCTCGTGTTTCCTTTAGTAGTGGTTTCTGATTCACGCCACCCTGATTCACGCAGTCTCCTCTGAACAGTTGATGTTGCGATGTGTCTGTTACTTGAACTCTGAAACATTTATTTGGGCTGCAATCTGAGGTGCAGTTAATTGCCGATTTCTGAGGCTGGTAACTCTAATTAATTAACTTCTCCTCTGTAGCAGAGGTAACAATGGGTCTTCCTTTCATGTGGCGGTCCTCATGAGAGCCAGTTTCATCATAGCGATTGATGGTTTTTGCGACTGCACTTGAAGAAACTTTCAAAGTTCTTGAAATGTTCCGCATTGACTGACCTTCATGTCTTAAAGTAATGATAGACTGTCGTTTCTCTTTGCTTATTTGCACTGTTCTTGCCATAATGTGGACATAGTCTTTTACCCAATAGGTACAGAAGAAAGCCCTATCTCCTACCTTGTAACAACACAACTGAATGGCTCAAACGCATTTACCTCTACGAAATTCCCCAAATTAACTTTTAACAAGGCAGGTTAGTTGAACTGCATTTTATGTGACTACCTCATGAAGCTTGTTGAGAGAATTCCAAGAGTGTCCAAACTGTCAAGGCAAAGGGTGGCTATTTGAAGAATCTCAAATTTCAAATATTTTTATTTGTTTAACAATGTTTTTGGTTACTACATGATTCCATATGTGTTATTTCATAGTTTTGATGTCTTCGCTATTATTCTACAATGTATAAAATAGTAAAAAATAATTAAACTTTGAATGAGTAGGTGTACATAAAACCCCTCTTTTGATAGTTTACAATGTCTGCATCAACGATATATGATTGGTTCAGGGGCGGGAATTAGGCTTTCTCTCAAGGTAAAACTCAACACGAAAATGGCTCATTTGACGCTGCTGGCGCAGGAAGACGTTTCTCCCCCACTCAATCGGATAGGGTATGAACTTTGGCAGCGCCACCATGCCGATTTGGACGACAATATCAAGGTAAGAAATTGTATATAATTATTTTTATGTTGGTAATAATAATATTTGCATTTTAGAGTACTTTTTCCGATTGATAAGATGTTCGCCTGCAAAATGAGCTTTTGACACCTGGTGAGCTAATTACCTACCAAGCCGAGTCGACTTGAAAAGTAAAATCTGCTTGAAAGTGAGTTGACTATTTCTGAGGTAAAAGTTAATATCTGCTCAATGACGACATGATTTTTGAAGTACATGAAAAGCTTTATTAAGTGAATCAAAGCTTTTAAAACATATCCTCAGATAAACTAGCAATCTAGCTATAACTATGATGACTAGTTAGCCTGTGTTGGTCTAGTCAGTCACTCAAGATGGAATGGAGCAAGGTATGCTAACAGTACTTGATTTATCTCTCCTCTTGCCTTCGTGATGTTCATGTTTTCTTTGATAACTGTACAAAATAAAATGCATTTCTCATTAGGTATTAGAGCTTCACTAACGTAAACTCACCCCATTACATACAAATGTGCGCAACTGCAACATTCAAACGAGGCTACAAAGAACTAATGGGACTGTAGCGACTGTGTTGACCTTCAAATTCGGGGGTGTGAACTAGGTTTCTATTCAAGCATTGATCGACATGGTAATGGCTCTATAGTATTGGAGAAAAGTTGACAAAACTGACCGTCCGTTACGTCTTGACGTGTTATGTCGTAACGTACAGCATGCATAGAGTAGAGCTACTGAGTTGCCTACTTTTAGCCCTAGTCGGCCAGCAGTAGAATATATAAAGCACGTAGTATATCAAGAAGAATGAGCGTCCCTGTTTCTATTGTCACAAAGTGGGACATATGATTAATGATTGCTTCCTGCTAAAACGCAAACAAGGGATGCTTCTTCGTGCCAAGCCGCCAACAGGTGTTGGGCTAATTCGTACGGTTGTGAGGTCTGAAACTAAACAGGTTCCTCGGGATAACTGTAGTTTGAAAGTCCCAGTCCCCGACCGCAGTTATGAACCATTCATTTGAGGGGTTTGTGTCCCAAATGAATGACGAAGCGTCTCAGCGTCCGGTTAAAATCCTTAGAGATACTGGTGCGGCGTAATGACATATTATATAAACTCTTTATAGTGTTTTATTTACATTTTAGAGGCGATAAGTTGGACAGATCAAAAGCAATTTTCCCACACAACATCTCCTTCTCACTATCACGCATTAGTTTCGCTTCCCCACTCGACATTTAAAAAAAGAAAATTGTGCTTTACAATGGTATTAACATTACAGTTGATCTTGGAAGTATTACGTTTTTGGGGCGCTAAAATAAGGGCAATTGTACGGACCAAGGCGATGTACGAGTTTACATGAGTTTACGTTAACTGGCTAGTGATATTATATTTTGACCGTAGCTAGCCAGCCAAACGAGAGAAGGGTGCTGAGAAGGAATGTACAGTGTTTTCGGAAAGTATTCAGACCCCTTGACTTTTTCCACACTTTGATACATTACAGCCCTTTTTCTAAAATGTATTAACTTGTTGTTTTTTCTCATCAATCTACACACAATACCCCATAATGACAAAGCAAAAAGAAAAACGATCACTTTTTGCATAAGTATTCAGACCCTTTATTTCGTACTTTGTTGAAGCATCTTTGGCTGAGATCACAGCAGTCTTCTTGGGTATGCCGCTAAAAGCTTGGCACACCTGTATTTGGGGAGTTTATCCCATTGTTCTCTGCAGATCCTCTCAAGTTCTGTCAGGTTGAATGGGGTGCATTGCTGCACAGCTATTTTCAGGTCTCTCACAGAGATGTATGATCGGGTTCAAGTCCGGACTCTGGCTGGGCCACTGAAGGACGTGATGCGGCTTGTCCCGAAGCCACTCCTGTGTTATCTTGGCTGTGTGCTTACGGTCGTTGTCCTGTTGGAAAGTTTAACCTTCACCCCAGTCTGGGGTACTGAGCTCTCTGGAGCAGGTTTTCATCCAGGATCTCTGTTCTTTGCTCCATTCATCTTTGCCTCGATCCTGACTAGTCTCCCAGTCTCTGCCACTGACAAACATCCCCACAGCATGATGCTGCCACTACCATGCTTCACCATAGAGATGGTGCCAGGTTTCCTCTAGACGTGACACGTGTAATTCATGCTAAAGGGTTCAGTCTTGGATTCATCAGACAAGATAATCTTGTTTCTCATGGTCTGAGAGTCTTTAGGTGCCTTTTGGCAAACTCCAAGCAGGCTGTCATGTGCCTTTTTTACTGAGGAGTGGCTTCCGTCTGGCCACTCTACCATAAAGGCCTGATTGGTGGAGTGCTGCAAAGATGGTTGTCCTTCAGGAAGGTTCTCCCATCTCCACAGAGGAACTCTGGAGCTCTGTCAGAGTGACCATGGGGTTCTTGGTCACCTCCCTGACCAAGGCCCTCCTCCCACGACTGCTCAGGTTGGCCGGGCGGCCAGCTCTAGGAAGAGTCTTGGTGGTTCCAAACTTATTCCATTTAAGAATGGAGTTCACTGTGTTCTCGGGCAACTTTTTTTCAGATAATCATTAGTCGCATCATGCAGCCTTACATTGTATTAAAATCAAAACATATAGCCCAACGTTTATAGAACTGCAGTTACATTAATACCTATTTTAACCGCTCAACACAGAATGGTTGCATGTGCGCACACCCTCAAATTGTTGGAGGAAAAATTTTATATTTAATCAGCTTTGTTCAATTGTATTCTTCATACTATAAAATAATGCCCTGGAATTATAGGCAAATCTTGTCTGCTAAATGAACTAGTTTAGCCCACAGCCATATGGCATAGCCAGATCAGGACAGAACATAAGGACAACTTAGAGTATGCTATTCTGTTGTTCTGAGAAAGACTAAATTTTCTTCAAATCATGCTTCTTTAGACCGGTCTAAAAAATAATTTATTTATTGTGAAGGTGTAGGCTATATTATATGAATAAAATGTTGTTTTTTTTTTAAATGGTGGGTGTTCCAAAGGTTTGCATCAGTGGCTTGTAGACTGTGTGGAAGCCAGGAGATGCTAAATGTGTTTGTTAATTGTCAATTACCGTGAGGCCGGCAGTTATTTGCTTGACAATCACCGGTTGACAGAATTTTGTGACCGCCACAGCTCTAGTCTGGAGGAAACATAGCACCATCCTTATGGTGAAGCATTGTGATGGCAGCATCATGCTATGTGGATGTTTTTCAGCAGCATGGACTGGGAAAATAGTCAATTTAATGCATTTCAGAATGAGGCTGTAACCTAACAAAATGTGGAAAAGATCAAGGGGTCCTAATACGTTCCGGCTGGCTGGCTGGCTCCATAGACAAACATTGGCAGTAGAATGGCCTTACTGAAGAGCTCAGTGACTTTCAATGTGGCATCGTCATAGGATGCCACCTTTCCATCAAGTCGGTTCATGAAATTTCTGCCCTGCTAGAGCTGCCCCAGTCAACTGTAAGTGCTGTTGTGAAGTAGAAATGTCTAGGAGCCACAACGGCTCAGCCGCGAAGTGGTAGGCCACACAAGGTCACAGAACAGGACCGACGAGTTTTGAAGCGCGTAGCGTGTAACAATCGTCTCCTCGGTTGCAACACTCACTACAGAGTTCCAAAATGCCTGTGGAAGCAATGCCAGCACAAGAACTGTTGATCGGGAGCTTCAGCCTAAGATCATTGGACTTTGGAACAGCGGAAATGTGTTTTCTGAAGTGATGAATCACGCGTCACCATCTGGCAATCCGACGAGAGAACGCTACCTGCCCTAATGCATAGTGCCAACTACATTTTGCTGGAGGAGGAATAATGATCTGGGGCTGTTTTACATGGTTCAGGCTAGGCCCCTTAGTTCCAGTGAAGGGAAATCTTAATGCTACAGCATACAATAGCATTCTAGACGATTCTGTGCTTTCAACTTGGGGGGGGGGGGAAGACCCGTTCCTGTTTCAGCGTGATAATGTCACTGTGCACAAAGCGAGGTCCATACAGAAATGGTGTGTCGAGATGATAAGTTTGGAAGAACTTGACTGGCCTGCACAGATCCCTGACCTCAACCCCATCGAACACATTTGGAATACGGACTGTGAGCCAGGCCTAATCGCACAACATCAGTGCCCAACCAACACTAATGCTCTTGTGGCTGAATAGAATCAAGTCCCCACAGCAATTTTCCAAATTCTAATGGAACGCCTTCCCAGAAAGGTGGAGACTGTTATAGCAGCAAAGGGGGGACCAACTCTATATTAATACATGATTTTGGAATGAGTAGCTAGTTATATCCCCAAAGCCATGTAGTCATCCCCTGATGACGTTTGAGAAATTTAACGGACTCATAAATGTTGGGTGCGTAACCTGATTAGGGCGTCCACCCACAGTGCTCAGACTGACAGAAATCACATTTAGAATATGGTAATTATTTATATTAACATAACAAATTCTGATGTGCACTTTGGACAAGTTAGAATAACTGTCCACATTTACTTTTCCTCAGCCAACAAGACAAGTAACAAATAGCAAAACCACTAGCTTATGTCAATCTATTGTAGAGAAGTTTAGGCTACCTATTCGATTGGTCAGCTTGTTGAGAAATAAATGGCCTTTTCCAAACAGACTCTGGGACAGTTGCACAACCTGTAGGCCTAGGCTACAGTACATTAAGTAAAATAACAACAAGTCTGCAACGAATCAGAATGTTTGCCTCACATGTATTAAAACATTCAAGTTTCAAACGTTGCTTATTGCAAAGTGGTGTGTGACGTACTGATGAAGCCTGCCTTCCATTGCCGTTTGATGCATTCAAAACAACTGGGAAATTGGAAATCTCTGACTTCCGACTTCAGTTTGTTCAACGATAACTGGGAAAAAACGAGCACCGACTGGGGAAAAGTATTTATGAACCGTCATCCAACTTGGAATTTCAACTCAGGAACTCTAGCTTTCCGACCTGCAGATTACTGACGTCATGATTTGAGTTCCCAGTTGTCCTTGCGATTTGATAACGTGTGGATACACTAATCACTTTCATTCATGATTCCCATTTTTATGTACCGAAGTGTATTCTGAATATAACTTTCAATCTTAAGCTATTCTTCGGCGGGGTTGTCACTGATTTTACATTTGAAATGTACATTTTCCTTGTTTGTCTTTGAGTTTTAGAAATGGACAGAGGGGACCAGTACCATTTGAATAATGCAGTCCTTGTCTATGAGGAGGACACTGATGGCAAAGCTGCGGGTCATTGCCACGCAAGTCCTGTAGGATGAGGACGACAATGAAGACATGGCCTTCTTAAAGGAAGATACCCTATGATGCTGAGCTCCTCGGAGAAGACGAGGCTGAAGAGAATGAGATCAAGGAGCCAGAGAAAGTGGAGCCACCAGTTGAGGCCTCTCAGCCAAGCTTTTCAACTGGAAGGTAACTATAGATGTGTTATTGTTAGATTTATCAGGCCCGATAATAGATATCTTAAGGACAATTTTAAAAAATATATATATATATTATTGAGCATACTAACAATTTAATTTATTTTCTCTCGTCTTGTCTCCAAGTCATTCTGTTCGTGCTCCACTTCCCGTTAGCGTAAATGCGCTGTCTTGCCTGATAGCATGTTTCAGTCCTATGTTGATGTTGATACACAGGCACCGGAGTCCATCTCTTTCAGGCCTGAACATCCAGCAGGTTTAAGTCTTGGCAGTGTACGTCAGGCAGTTCGGTCGACGGCTCAGGAAAGACTAAGGGAGAGACTTCTTGTTGTTTTTCATGCAGGCGTTGGTGGTGGTGGTTTGTGGGTTCCCAAATAGTCACGGTTGGGGTCTTGTTTCGGGAGTGCCCGTCGTATGGTGATTCCGTCAAAGCATGGCTTGAGGTTACACCTACAGTATTCTACCGGTTTCTTTGACTGCTCATTTACGTGGGATTTACCGAACTGCCGGACCTTCATCGGTACTGGGGTGCAAAGTCTATTCAGGGCTCTCTTGGGCTAGAGCTTTAATGTTGCGTAATCACTTCAAAGCTCTGTTGGCTGCTTTACACGTTGTGGATCCTGCCACTGAGGATAAGGAAGATAGGCTTAGAAAACTGCGGTCCTTCCTGGACCACCTGAAACAGACCTGTAAAAAGCTGTATCAGCCAAAGCGAAGTGTAGACCTAGATGAGTGCATGTTCAAATCAAAGGGGCGATCAGGAATCAAGCAGTATTTTAAAGTGTGGCCAACTAGGTGGGGAATTTAAATGATGGGCCATTGCTTCATCTGACACAGGCTACACTTCAGGTTTTACAGGTTTACATATGGGGATATGTGTTGGCGTAGGATAGGGGGCAATGTATTTGCCGTGCAGTAGAGAGACAGGGTTAACAGGTTTGATAAGTTCAAATTTGAGCTGTTGATCAACTCCTCCATTGTTTTGCAGAACACCCAGAAGTGGTGGGGAACACCCCCCCACCCCCCACTGTGTTGATATTGCAGTCATCAACAGTTAACTTTTGTTCCAGGAATGGTAGTGTAATCACGCAGCACCTGGCAAGGCAAATGAGCAAATTGGTTACTGCCAGTTTACATTCAGAGACGCTTTCTCATCAGTTAGGAGGTGATTGTGTTAATGACCGGTATCTTTTGACAGACCTTTGTCTGTGAAAACTGTACGCTCATCTTTTCACACACAGCATGTGCCCAGTCTACAGGCGCCCTCTATAAATTGCTGGCTGTGTTTCCTGTGTCACAGGAAAGATAAAAGAGAACAGGTTTGTTTGTGTGGCATATGATTTTGCATCGTGGAGGACCGACGTTGTTTTAGGTTATGGCACTCATCTGATTTCGACTCATAGCAGAAATAGGCTCTAGTAAAGGGACTCGGATGTAGCCCAGATGTTCACTAGTAAAGGGACTCGGATGTAGCCCAGATGTTCACTAGTAAAGGGACTCGGATGTAGCCCAGATGTTCACTAGTAAAGGGACTCGGATGTAGCCCAGATGTTCACTAGTAAAGGGACTCGGATGTAGCCCAGATGTTCACTAGTAAAGGGACTCGGATGTAGCCCAGATGTTCACTAGTAAAAGGACTCTGATGTAGCCCAGATGTTCACTAGTAAAGGGACTCTCTTGCATGTTTCCTTTTCCTGCATGTCCCTTCACCTGCATGTCCCTTCACCTGCATGTCCCTTCACCTGCATGTCCCTTCACCTGCATGTCCCTTCACCTGCATGTCCCTTCACCTGCATGTCCTTTTTTCCTTGGTTGTTTTCCCTTTCTTTTCTGAGACATCCTGCATGCCAGCCTCCCTTTATGTTTCATTCATGATTCTAATGGCCTTGGGGATGTAACGGACTTCTAAATTGTAATGAGTGTAAAATAATGTTGCGCTTTTGGAATTGTTCCTGTACTGATTATTTGTGTAATAGATTAAATGCTAGTTGAATGTAGAAATGGAAGTTGTAAAATCTAATAATTATTGTTAAATGCCTTATTTGTTCATATTTTGTCATTCCAGTTCAATTCTGATGAAAGTAGCCCTGAAATGAATGTTGTTATGATTATGATAGCAGTTTTAAATGCCTTCATTTTCAGGTTTGAATGAGATAATGTATTCCGCTAAGATTATTATTTCAATAAAGTTCTTGTTTTATTAATATTATATCACTTGTTTGTCTTTTCTTATCAAATGTAAGACTAAATGCTAGTTGTAGTTTTTGGTGCAGATACAGTTGAAGTCGGAAGTTTACGTACTCTGGTTGGAGTCATTAACTCGGTTTTTCAACCACTCAGCAAGTTTCTTGTTAACAAACTATAGCTTTGGCAAGTCGGTTAGGACATCTACTTTGTGCATGAAACAAGTAATTATTCCAACAATTGTTTACAGACACAGTGAATTATAAATTAAATAATCTATCACAATTCCAGTGGGTCAGAAGTTTACATACACTAATTTGACTGTGCCTTTAAACAGCTTGGAAAATTCCAGAAAATGTCATGGCTTTAGAAGGTTCTGATAGGCTAATTGAGTCAATTGGAGGTGTACCTGTGGATGTATTTTAAGTCCTACCTTCAAACTCAGTGCCTCTTTGCTTGACATCATGGGAAAATCAAAAGAAATCTGCCAAGACCTCTGAAAAAAAAATTGTAGACCTCCACAAGTCTGGTTCATCCTTGGGAGCAATTTACAAACGCCTGAAGGTACCCTGTTCATCTGTACAAACAATAGTACGCAAGTATAAACACCATGGGATCATGCATCCGTCATACCGCTCAGGAAGGAGACGTGTTCTGTATCCTAGAGATTAACTTACTTTGGTGTGAAAAGTGCAAATCAATCCCAGAACAGCAACGGACCTTGTGAAGATGCTGAGGAAACGGGTACAAAAGTATCTATATCCACAATTAAACGAGTCCTATATCGACATGTCTGTGGGCGTGCTTTGCTGCAGGAGGGACTGGTGCACTTCACAAAATAGATGGCATCATGAGGGAGGAAGATTACATGTATATATTGAAGCAACATCTCAAGACATCAGTCAGGAAGTTTAAGCTTGGTCGCAAATGGGTCTTCCAAGTGGACATAGAACCCAAGCATACTTCCAAAGTTGTAGCAAAATGGCTTAAGGACAACAAAGTCAAGGTATTGGAGTGGCCACCATAAAGCCCTGACCTCAATCCCATAGAAAATTTGTGGGTAGAACTGAAAAAGGATGCCTACAAACCTGATTCAGTTACACCAGCTCTGTCAGGAGGAATGGGCTTAATTCACCCAACTTATTGTGGGAAGCTGGTGGAAGGCGTTTGACCCAAGTTAAAACATTTAAAGGCAATGCTACCAAATACTAATTGAGTGTATGTAAACTTCTGACCCACTGGGAATGTGATGAAAGAAATAAAAGCTGAAATTAATCACTCTCTCTACTATCATTCTGACATTTCATTTTATTAAAATAAAGTGGTGATCCAAAACTGACCTAAGACCTGGAATTTTGACCAGGATTAAATGTCAGGAATTGTGAAAAACTGAGTTTAAATGTATTTGTCTAAGGTGTATGTAAACTTCTGACTTCAACTGTATGTGTTTTAATATACTATCCACATAAGAAAGTGTCTGATCACAGAACAGAATTTGAGAAAATTCACAGTAAAAATGTATTTCGATTTTTATTTCGGATCAATCCTTACAAAATAAGGACGACTCAAATTTCGCCAAGTTTTTCCTCGATCGTCATGAGAGAATTTTATAAATTGCAGTTGTTTTGGAGAAAAGCATTGATTTTTGTGTAAGATGCACATTTTCACAGGTGTTTTTTTCTTGACTGATTTAAAGTTTGATTGAGGTGGTGCTATTGTATATCATACCATTTGAACGAAATATTTTCCAGGTTTGAAAATTTGTAACATGTTTAAATATAAATGTTTGACCCCAGGAAATTATTCTAATTTATGCACACAGAGGTCATGGTCCAGCAAAACATAGAACATTCCGCTGGGCAGGAAATGGTTTTAATCTGCTATATGACAAATTAATCAGTGGTGCATTAGGATTTCTGATAAGTTTGAGGACAAAAACAAATTGCCCAACCTAATCGGATAGGGCAGAATGTGAATCTATCGCTCAGCTCACACACTACGTCATTCTCTGTCTCACACACACACGCACTGAGCTTAGACAGATCCAGCTGAGCTCCATAAGCATCAGATATTAATTTAGAATGTCAAATGAATGTGTTAATGCAGCAATTGTTAGTGCATCGTATCAAACCGAATGGCATCAATTCGCTCCACTGATCAAATCGAATTGTTTCAAACTCGTTCTTGTATCTCAGCCCATGTATTTAGATGCACATCGATTCGTGCTTGGAAGGAGAGATGCACATCTCTAGTTGCTGTCATGGAGTTTTATATGCAATGTCACAATCTAATGTACTAATTCTGTGAACAATGCTTTGCAGGTTCAGGTATTTGGGAGTTTCAGCACAGGTCTCTATCTACCTACCAGGTAAGCTGTCCTTCCATTTTCAAGTCATTAGAAAAGTTTTCATAACTGTTATATTCCACCTTGGCATGAGTTTGTGATCATGTGATTCTTTGTGTTGCAGTGACATTGACCTGGTGGTGTTTGGGAAGTTCAGGGAAGGAGACAGCCTCCCTCTGTGGAGGTTAGAAGAGGCCCTGAGGAAACACAAAGTGGTGGAGGAGAATTCTGTCAAAGTGCTGGACAAGGCCACGGTTGGTGTTTTGTGTTCTGTCTGTGGAGGAAAGCCTGTTACGAGTGTGTGTGTGTATGTTGTGAACTTGGTAATAATTCCGTGTCTGTATGCCTGTCAAATCTGATCTCTCCTTGTCTTCAGGTGCCAATCATCAAACTGACAGACTCTCTCACGGAGGTCAAAGTTGACATCAGTTTCAACATGAAGAATGCTGTTAAAGCTGCTGCCCTCATTAAAGATTATAAAAAGGTACAATGCTCCCAGTGTGTGTGCTTGCACGCGCATACGTGTGTACGTACGTATTTGAGCTCATATCTGCATTCGAGCACAATTGTCCTAGTTTGAACTGTTGTTCTAATGTTCTCTCTCGCTCTCTCTCTCTCTCTCCTCAGAAATATCCTGTGCTTCCATACCTGGTGCTAGTCCTGAAACAGTTCTTATTACAAAGAGACATGAATGAAGTGTTTACAGGAGGAATCAGCTCCTACTGCCTCTTCCTCATCGCTGTCAGCTTCTTACAGGTGGGTCGGTGGCCTTCCTCTCTCTACTGTATTCAGACCGTTTGCTATGAGACTCGAAATTGAGCTCAGGGGCATCCTGTTTCCATCGATCATCATTGATGTTTCTACAACTTGAACGGAGTCCACCGTTTGTAAATTCAATTGGTTGGACATGATTTGGAAAGTCACACACCTGTCTATATACAGTTGACAGTGCATGTCAGAGCAAAAACCAAGCCACGAGGTTGAAGGAATTCTCCGTAGAGCTCTGAGACAGGGTTGTGTCGAGGCACAGATCTGGGGAAGGGTACAAAAACATTTCTGCAGCATTGAAGGTCCCCAAGAACAACGTGGCCTCCATCATTCTTAAATGGAAGAAGGTTGGAACCACCAAGACTCTTCCTAGAGCTGGCTGCTCGGCCAAACCGAGCAATCGGGGGAGAAGGGCCTTGGTCAGGGAGGTGACCGAGAACCCGGTGGTCACTCTGACAGAGCTCCAGAGTTCCTCTGTGGAGATGGGAGAACCATCCAGAAGGACAGTCGTCTCTGCAGCACTTCACCAATCAAGCCTGTATGGTAGAGTGACCAGACGGATGCCACTCCTCAGTAAAAGGCAGCCCGCTTGGAGTTTACCAAAAGGCATCTAAAGGACTCTGACCATGAAAACAAGATTCTCAGGTCTGATGAGACCAAGATTGAACTCTTTTGCCTCAATGCCAAGCGTCATGTCTGGAGGAACCCTGGCACCATCCTTCCAGTGAAGCATGATGGTGGCAGCATGGGCATGTTTTTCAGCGGCAGGGACTGGGAGACTAGTTAGAATCGAGGGAAAGATGAACGGAGCAAAGTACAGAGATCCTTGATGAAAACCTGTTCCAGAGCGCTCAGGACCTCAGACTGGGGCGAAGGTTCACCTTCCAACAGAACAATGGCCCTAAGCACACAGCCAAGACACCGCAGGAGTGGTTCTCCTGCAGGTCTCTGCAGAGACCTGAAAATAGCTGTGCAGCGTCGCTGAGAGAATCTGCAGAGAAGAATGGGAGAAACGCCCCAAATACAGGTGTGCCAAGCTTGTAGCATCATACCCAAGAAGACGCTGCCAAAGGTGCTAAAACAAAGTACTGAGTAAAGGGTCTGCTGAATACTTATGTAAACGTGATATTGCTGTTTTTTAAAATTTGTAATACATTTGCAAAAATGTCAACCTGTCTTTGGGGTATTGATTGTATTTAATCCATTTGGAATAAGGCTGTACCGTACATTTTCTTTTTGAAAAAGTCAAGGGGTCTGAATACTTTCCTAATGCACTGTATCATAATTATTACACTCCCAATCTAGTATTCTAGTGAAATTATTATATGAAGGATTTTCTCTGCCTTTTCTCAACCATTGAGAGCAAGGAATAATTACTTCTGTACTATTGACTTAAACTTTATTGATCCCCAGAGGGGAAATTGAATTTGTCACCTGCAGTATAGTGTTCTTACTAATATGTGTTCTTAAGGTAGAAACAAGTTATAAGCTGTATTGTGTGTGTGTGTGTGTTTCAGCTCCATAGCAGAGAGGACGCCTGCAGTCCCAACGCCAACACTGGCGTCCTGCTCATAGAGTTCTTTGAGCTGTACGGCCGCCATTTTAACTACCTGAAGACAGGGATCCGGATCAAAGACGGGGGCTGCTACCTCTCCAAAGACGAGGTCCAGAAGAGCATGCTGGATGGATACAGGCCATCCCTGCTCTACATCGAGGATCCACTGCAGCCAGGTGAGCCCTGGCTCACATACACACACCTTTAGTTTGTCTGAGATTGCTAACTGCAGTGTTTCCCAAACTCGGTCCTCGGGACCCCAAGGGGTGCACGTTTACATTTTTTCCTAACATTACACAGCTGATTCAAATGTATAAAAGCTTGATGATTATTTTAATCAACTGTGTAGTGCTAGGGCAAAAAACCAAAATGTGCACACCTTGGGTTCCGCGAACAGAGTTTGGGAAATCCTGGCTTGCTGCATACGGTAGTCAAAATATGGTAGCAAGCTAGCTAGCTATGATGTCTCTGAAAAGTATGCATTCAATGAATTGTCTTGTGCTTCAGAGTTCTGCCATAACCAAGACACCAGATGTAGTTGTTTTATAGAGATGTCTGAGAACTCTTATGGTAGGCCAGATGCAATAAGCAGCTGCCAAGTTTGTTTGTACCTGACAGTGAGCGTTTGTTGTTTGTCCTGTGTTTCCCAGGTAATGATGTGGGTCGTAGCTCGTACGGGGCCATGCAGGTGAAGCAGGTGTTTGACTATGCCTACATGGTGCTGAGCCACGCTGTGTCACCCATCGCCAAGTACTACCCCAACAACCACAGCGAGAGGTACAGGGCAGGGCTGGGACTCATGGGGGAAGGTTACGGTCACATAATCAGTAGTGATGGCAGAAATAGACGATAGTTACATATCGCAGTATTATTTTTGGACAATATTGGATCGATATTTGACTCCCATCCTATAGCTTGCTCTCCGTCTTCTTTTTAAATAGTGAGCCAACATTTTTCAGCACTTTTATTTCCCTGACTGATCAAAACGTGTATTTATTTAATTTTTTTCAGTGAGGGTTTCAAATCAGACAGGCAATTATCTTCCAAAAGTACTTTGATCCACCACCCCCTCCCGGCGACCAGAAAAAAAACTCTCCCCATACCACCCTTTCCATGTGGGCCTGAAAGCAAAGAAAGTAAAAATATATATAAAAATAGGTATAAAATGTGCCTTCAGATAGTATTCACACATGCGCATACAGATAGGTGAGTGAGTAGCTCTGTTTTGTACCGATTAAACTGTGGTTATATGTAGAAGCCAGACAAGAGTTCAACTTAAGTGTCTAAAATCGCTAGATCAATATATCCTTAAGCAACTGGGCGCGAGTGAGTGGTCAGTTATGTACAACAGCGAACCAATCAGTTGGTAAAGCGATGAGGCGACAAGAGCCCAATGAGCCATTGTTTTCCTCAGAGGAAAAGACGAGGAACAATCTGGAGATGCAAATTAGAGCAATGAACAGCTAAAGGAAATCCAGAAAACATCGCTAAAATGCTCTCAATGCTCATCAAAACAAACTGTCACAATCTGTTGTTAAAAAAAAGATTTGCTCGAAAGGAAAGTGGAGTCTATCATGTCAGACATGTTTATACAAGGTTTGCGCATAAACGCCAGACGTTGAAATTAGCCTTCTGGAAACAAGGTTGCAAACTTTAGGAGATGAACTGGAACAGAAAGAAAACAAAATGAGATGAAACATGGGAATATTGTCCTTCCCGGAAGACGTGAACAAAGGAGACCTTTCCTGCTACGTGGTCAAACTGATATCAGAGGAGCTTGGCGTGGATGTATCACCAGAGATTCTGGAACAATGCCATCGGATCAGTGTGAAACAGAAGAAAGCTAAATACCCTTGCATGGCAATTTTCAAGCTGTGGAACTATCAGACCAAAGTCAACGTTCTGATGGCACAGGAGGAAAGGAGATCTAAATCCATGGCTAGTCCATTTGTCCAGGACCTGTCTGCTAAGCTGAGAAAGAAGCCACTGGAGGAAAAGGAATCAAGTCTCAACTTTGCTTCCCGGCAGTGCTGTGGGAATGGAAGGGAACACAAAAGCTGGAATTCACAAGCACCGACGAAGCCCTAAACCGTCTGCAAGAGACCTATCCAGTTGAAGGAGAGCCCACTGCCCTGAGGAGAGGACAACGCGGGGAAAAGCAATAAGCACATACAGTGATGTCTAAAACCAACGTAAATTGAGACCATATTCTTTCCCATTTCCCCCAATACAACCGAAACTCTACTGTCCCCAAGCAACTGTTCTTCTCTAGGAAGTAATGATAGAAGTACCGATGCCAATGGACTACATGGACACAGAAAAGACAATACAAAAGACAACATTTAACACGTATGTCAATAATTGTTGTATGGACGTGTGTGTGATTGTGTGTCTGTGCATATGAATAGGAGGGTGAATATGAGGGTGGGAGAGAATGGGTAGGTGGATGCATAGGGTATATGTTGTATGTGAATAAAGGAGAATGGATAAGTCGATGGGTGTAAATGTGTCTGAGAAGAGGAGATGGGGAAAAGATGGGAGGGTGGGATAAACTTTCCCTGGACGCGTAAGGGAGGGCATGGTTCGGAGGTGGTGGGGCAAGGGTGTGTAAGGGTGAGAGGTTGGGACAAGCTTGGGTGTGGTAAAGGGGGGAGAGTTGGGAAAGGGCGGTGGAGAGGGAAGGGTTGGCTTGGGAGGTAGAGAAGGAAGGATTTAACTATACTACAATGTAATTTTTGAGAAATTAGCAGAGAATGTCGAGTCATTATTGTTCCTTGTTTGTCATTATAGCTAAGATTCAATGGTGGTTATTGGTGAGAGTGTAGAGGGGCTCTATCCACGGTATTGGGATGGGGTGACTGGGAGGGCATCAGACACTTCTCTGACGTATGTGTGGGGCTCTACTCATCCCACTTTGGCCTCTCGGTGGACCCCACTCTCCCCAAGTAGTCTCCCACCAGCCACTATACTTTTAATTTACAAGGTAATACAAACTGACCACAGTTCTTATGTGTCCGTGTTCCTCCAATGTATGTACAATGACATAACCCAGTCTTCTGGATTGTTTTGTTACATTAGGAGAGGAGTTGGAGCTTGAAAGCCCTAAAACGGCATAGCGCCACAAAGTACAAAGAAGTACTTTGCTTTATGTTTCCTGTGTGTTCTCGGTTAAATGTCTGCTCAGCCCACATGCTCACACACTATATATGTAATGTATATAATAACTATGTATTCATACTATGACTATCCCATTCCATGGAAGGCCCACCGCCCTCCTATGACATGTCGGCTAAAATGTTTTATCTGGTTTGTCAATGATAGGGGGAACAGACATGGTTGATTTTGATTCTATTCAAGTAAAGACCCCCAAAAAATCCAACTTATAACTTGGAAAGGTCACGGGCTTCATGATAGGTTAAAAATCATATGGTTCTTGAACACTTAGAGATTGTCAGCTGTAGTAACAGCAGAGGTGTAGGCATCCTGATAAATACGAATACACCCTTTTTCCTCATATCCCAGCAAACGGACTAAGACGGCCGTTTTCTAATGTTGAATTGTACATACATGGTGAAGAATACACATTGTTTTCATTGGAAGTGAGTAAATGTTTTACTCACGTTGGCCACGGTGAAGGAGAGCCCACAGGCTTTGGTAGCGGGCCGTGTCAGTGGCACTGTATTGTCCTCAAAGCGAGCAAAGAAGTTGTTTAATTTGTCTGGGAGCAAGCGTCGATGTCCACAACGGGGACGGTTTTCTTTTTGTAATCCGTGATTGACTGTAGACCCTGCCACATACGTCTCGTGTTTGAGCTTTTTAATTGCGTCTACTTTGTCTCTATACTGGCGCTTTGCTTGTTTGATTGCCTTGCGGAGGAAATACACTGGAGGGAATAGCTGCACTGTTTGTATTCGGTCATGTTTCCGGTCGCCTTGCCATGATTAAAAGCGGTGGTCCGCGCTTTGTTTTGCGCGAACGCTGCCATCAATAAACTTTCTGGTTAGGGGAGGTTTTAATAGTCACAGTGGGTACAACATCACAGATGCACTTGCTAATAAACTCTCACCGAGTCAGCGTATATGTCAATGTTGTTGTCTGAGGCTACCCGGAACATATCCAAGTCCACGCGATCTAAGCAATCTTGAAGCGTGGAATTAGATTGGTGAGACCAGCATTGGATAGACCTGAGCACGGGCTTTTCCTGTTTTAGTTTCTCTATAGGCTGGGAGCAACAAAATGGAGTCATGGTCAGATTTGCTGAAGGGAGGTTGGCGGGGGTGAAGACAGAATTTGTCTAGAACATTATAGTTTACACAGGTTCTACCACTGACATTCAACATTATGATGGGCTTGTGGTGATCGGGGCCGTGGTGATGACAATGCTGGCTCCTCATCTCGGCAAGGGACACACTTGTATGTGGACAATTGGTACAGCAGTCCCACACTCTTCTAGCATCTGCTCTCCAACAGGGGCCTGTGGCACAGTCAGGTCGAACAGGAAGGGGATGCGCCGGCATTCAGATGCAGAGAGGGGAGGTGGAGTTCAAGGAGAACGGTCAACAGCTCGCAGTAAAGTGGCATGACAAACGGGCCATGTCCTCTCCACTGTCCAATCAGCAACCGTGTCGGCCACAGGGAAGGTGGATCACCTGACTGGAGTGAGAAAGATCAAACCAGATTGTGTGCTTGACTATAACCTCAAAATGGGGGCAGTGGATAAGGCAGACATGATAAACAGCTTTGTGAAATGCACTCTGAAAACTACCAAGTGGTATAAGAAGATATTTTCCCATCTGATCGACACTGCTGCCCTCAATGGCCACATAGTTCACCGCCAACTGACAGGTGAGATGATTACTGAACAAGGTATTTTTTGTAATTGGATGTAGTTCACATACAGTTCCATTATGCAATTATAGTGACAATATCTCACCCACCTACCCACTGCCTCATCCTCTCCCTTTCCTCATCCTCCACACTCCCTCTCCCCCATAGGTAAAGTAATTACCTACCAAAAGTACAGAGAGAACCTAATGAGAGCGCTGCTGGAAGGAGCACCACACCCCTCGGCGCCCATCCACTAGGGGCTGTGCTGCTGCAGACAATCCCCTACGCCTCGCTGCACGGCATTTTCCCTACGAAGTCCCTCAAACTGCTGCTCAAGGTAGTCGCACACGGAGGCACGACAAAGTCTGCCTGTCTGGCGCCAGGAGAAGGAAACCGAGGTTGAGAAAGTACATGTGCTCAGCTTGCGACACACCTCTGTGTTTCAACCATGCTTTGGGGAGTATCATATGCTCAAGCACTATTGAGCACATCTGCAGCAATTAGTGACTGACTGACCTGACAGGTGACTTGACAGGTGACCTGCTATGATGCTATGCCTTTAGGGGTGGGGTGTGGAAATGCAGTTGTTGTTCAATCACTGCATGAATATGCAATATGGGTTATGCATTTTCTTAAGTTGTCGGCCTTTTGTGGAAGTTTTTTTTTCTCCTCTAGCAAAACAAGTTGTTGTTCAACCACCACCAGTACTTCAATAAAATAGACAACTATTACATATAGGCCTATGTGTTTTCTTGCTTGGTTTTCATCCATTAAAACTGTTGAGGGTACGCTAGCATACAAAAGCTGTCCTCAATTTTCACCTCAAAAGATGTCCGGCTCCAATTATGACATTGGCAAATGATGTCCAATACGGTTTGTGTGTGTGGTTTTTGAAAGTACAGAATAAAGAGGAATGATTTTGTAATTAGAATACAATGTCAGGATATAGCAATACAATAATATTACAAAGAAGTAACATAACACTGCTTTAAAAAAAAAAAAGAAATACATCGTATTGACCAAATCCTAAATATGAGTTATAGAGCACTAAGAAACGGTAGCTGTTGTGCTCCACAATTGTGCAGGGCAAGACAGCGCTATGCTAAACGGGCCGAATGAAAACCAACCATAGTCATAAGGCCAGGGTAGCTTCAAAAGGACAACACAAGCTAATACTTCTCTGACGCAATTATCATTTGTTTTACAGAGCTAATAGAAGAATGTAGCTAGCTACGTGAGGACGATTGTGTATAACACCATAAAGGTTATGAAATAAGTAACGTTACCTCACGTGTCCGCAGTTATAAGGAATACACACAAATGATGCTCCTTACATATACAGTGAGCTACAGTAGAAACAACATACAGAAACTATTATAACATAATAAGGCACTAATTGTGATAGAAACGCACACATGTCCAAAGTTATTATCATGTAGTAATGAAAACAACAATGAAGGCAATGCTGTCACCAGCTGGAAAATTCAGCTCAGTAAATGCCTAAAAAAATGTATTGTTTGTGAAAGTGAAATGGCCTACTTTTATACGAATTAATGAGGCAGAACACACCTCCATTCGAACGGTTAGAAAATAGAACAAGTTATAAAAGCATTTGAAATTGACAAGTTGAAACAGCCTGTAAGTAAACGCAGGCAAGCGCACCTTAGTTTGAGGGCATGACACATTCCATGGCACGTGGTTTATGAACTGATATGCAAAACAACGGCAGATTCAAAACTTAAATTATTATACAAAATTCTTGCAACCAATGGAATGTTATATACAGTAGCAGTCAAAAGTTTGAAAATTCAAGGGTTTTTCTTTGACTATTTTCTACATTGTAGAAATAATAGTGACGACATCAAAACTGTGAAATAACACATGGAATCATGTAGTAACTAAAAAAGTTTTAAACAAATGTAAATATACTATATATTTGAGATTCTTCAAATAGCCACCCTTTGCCTTGATGACAGATTTGCACACGCTTGGCATTCTCTCAACAAGCTTCATGAGGTAGTCACCTGGAATGCATTTCAATTAACAGGTGTGCTTTCGTAAGTTCATTTGTGGAATTTCTTCCTTAATGCATTTGTGCCAATCAATTATGCCGTGACAAGGTAGGGGGGTATACAGAAGATGGCCCTATTTGGTAAAAGATGAAGTCCATATTATATATAAAAAAAACAGCTCAAATAAGCAAAGAGAAACGTCAGTACATTACTTTAAAACATTAAGGTCAGTCAATAAGAAACATTTCAAGAACTTTGAAAGTGCAGTCGCATCAACCTTCAAGCGCTATGATAAAACTGCCAAAGGAAAGGAAGACCCAGAGTTACCTCTGCTCTAGAGGATACGTTCATTAGAGTTACCAGCCTCAGAAATTGCAGCCCAAAAAATGCTTCACAGAGTTCAAGTAACAGACACATCTCAACATCAACTGTTCAGAGAAGACTGCGTCAATCAGGCCTTCATGGTCAAATTTCTGTGAAGAAACCACTACTAAAGGACACCAATAATAAGAAGAGACTTGCTTTGGCCAAGAAACACGAGCAATGGACATTAGACGGGTGAAAATCTGTTCTTTGGTCTGATGAGTCCAAATTTGAGATTTGTGTCTTCGTGAGGCGGATGATCTCCGCATGTGTGCTTCCCACCGTGAAGCATGGAGGAGGAGGTGTGATGGTGTGGCGGTGCTTTGCTGGTGACAATGTCAGTGATTTATTTAGAATTCAAGGCACACTTAACCAGCTTGGCTACCACAGCATTCAGCAGCAATATGCCATCCCATCTGGTTTGGGCTTAGTGGGACTATAATTTGTTTTTCAACAGGACAATGACCCAAAATACACATCCAGGCCTTGTAAGGGCTATTTGACCAAGAAGGAGAGTGATTGTGTGCTGCATCAGATGACCTGGCCTCCACAATCACCCTACTTCAACCCAATTTAAATGTTTTAGGATGAGTTGAACTGCAGAGTGAATGAGAAGCAGCCAAGTGCTCAGCATATGTGGGAACGCCTTCAAAACTGTTGGAATAGCTGGTTGAGAGATTTCCCAGAGTGCAAAGCTGTCATCAAGGCAAAGGATGGCTACTTTGAAGAATCTTTGTTTAACACTTTTTTGGTTACTACATGATAGTACGTGTTATTTCATAGTTTTAAGGTCTTCATTATTATTCTACAATGCAGAAAATAATGAAAAACCCTTGAATGAGTTGGTGTGTCCAAACTTTTGACTGGTACTGTATATATTTTTTGTTACAATATTAAGTGGGGAAAAAGATTGCACATGTACGTGTGTCCCCTTTTCCAACATGTGGTAACATTGTTTGTTGCGTTTCCTGCAGTATACTGGGCAGAATAATCCGGGTGACTCAGGAAGTGGCAGAATACAGGGACTGGATCACCATGAAGTGGGCTGATCTATCACTGAACTCCCTGACCTTAAACGGTAAGGAGATGAGACATTTTAAAGCCCATTTTATATAATTGATTTTTAATAGATTTTCACAGTTATCCAGTCCAAGTACAACACTATATCAAAACAGTGTAAACTTGTCTTGCCCCACATTTCTTACTGTTTCCCCTATGTCACAGGAAATGATGTCACGTTGCTGGTGGAGCCTCAGCAGACGTACGAATGCAACAACAATCTCTCTGAGGAAGGGGTGGAATCACCAAGCTCCTCCTCTCCTCCTCCTTCCTCTCCATCCTCCTCTTCATCATCCTCCTCGCCGCAGTCTTCATCAGCTAGCTCCAGCGATGCTGTGGGTGCCTTGTGAAACCGAACGTGTTCTCTCCACACACTTTGCACCTTAAAGACCAGGGGCTGTATATGTCAAGTGATACTCTGAGACGCTTAATACCTACAGCCCCAGTGCTGACCTTTCCTTAGCAACTATGATGTAAAATCTCTAAAGATAGCTCTGAAATATTTTTCTAACTAATAGTTAGTCTATCAGAAAGGTCCCTTAGGCAATCTACCCTTTCATGTGTTAGAAGTTTGAGATACCTGTCGTTAAACTGTATTTTGCCCATGTTTGATTGGATGCTCTGAACCCTCCAGGATTCGGACGGAAGCCCCTGTAAAACGGTGTTGCCGCGTGGCAGGCGGGGCTTATCCGCACACAGAGCTGCCCCCCTAGGATTGACCAATCACAGGGCTACAAGTTCCTCTTCCGGAAGCCACGTGAGCCACTCGAACAAGAGCAAGGTAGGTGACTAACTCTAGCATTGCTCACCAACCGGTCGGTCGCGATCGACTGCTCGATCTCCAAGGCATCCGTAATCGATCACCAAACGTTTCTGTAAAAAAAACTGCGATTAAAACCTTGCATTCCTATTTTATTTTATTTTCCGATCAGCTCTGTTGGCGGTAGATGCACTTGATTTAGCAGCCCTAGTGCCAGGAAGGTAAAAGTGTTCCCATTTTGAATAATTTCGTGTCTGACGGTAGAGCTTACCCTGCAGGCCTACCGTGGCCAATCCGATAGCTCAGATCACTGTGTCTGCACAGTTTCCTCAAGCCATTTGTTGTAAAAAGAAGCCTCTAGTGCACAGCAAATTGAGACTGAGATTTCCAGACTTGACTAGAGAGATTCAATGAATACAGCAAAGAGCTGCTGTTTTTTCTAATTAATTTCATGTGTAAGTTGTTATCCATGTGTAAGTTGTTATCTTGCTCAACACTTTTTTATAAGCCATAAAATGTGTGTTCTTCGTACTTTCACTCATGCTACAACCAGTACTGCAGCTGCAATGAGTGAGTATAGCAAAGTGTTTCGATAAGCTTGCCTTGTTATTATTCGAGGCAGAGGCTTGTCTTTTTTTAGTATCAAGGAATATTTTACTTTCTCTGTTCATAAGAGTAGCAACTTGACTTGCTGCACGATTCCGAAATAATGCAGTGCGACTTGAGTTTCGCCATCAGCTGGAAGACTTTGTCTCGGTGAGAGCGGAGGTACGGTGAGTCGGGTGAGAGGCCGTTATTCTCCTCTCTCCCTCCCCTCAGACTGACCATCAGATGCAGGCCATCACACCAGTCAAAAAAAAATAAAAAAGCTAAGGCCTGTTATATTCACTGAAGTGCCCTTTTAATATAGGCCACATGGAAAATTAAATAAATCAGACTGGCTAAAAGACCAAAATTCAACACCATTTGTGACTTCTAGGAAGACAACACTTAACCCTGACATTTCTACACGTTCTCTTTGCCAGTCAACTTCGCTACAACATACACTCTCGTGACTTCGGTTGAAGGATCTACAATGAAATCTGTGCCTCGCTGGAAGCCAACCTTCCACAGGTGATAAGCGTGAGGCTTGGGTTTATTCCTTCAATTATGCCGCTCTTCACCTCTGTTAACAGGAACAATTCACGCTACACAAACAAACAATTGGAACTCGAGACTGTCTTTTCGTTGCGCCAACTGAACTGTCCCTTAGTGTTAGAGCATGATCTCCCACTGGATGTCGTGGGCTGAAGTTTGTATGGTTCTAATAAGTTTCCTAATCACAAACAATTAGTTAATCTTCTAATTGCTTGGCCTGGTTTTAGCAGTAAGTAAAGATGGCTAATGCCACTGAAACGACGAAGGCAAACAAGCTAGGTTTGGTTTCACGAACATGCCCCAATGAATAGAAAGATACTCACGTTTGTTGTCTTGTATGTCTCGGCTCGGTGCATGATCAGGCTGCCCTCATTCAAATCAGTTTGTATGTGAGACTAGGGGATGTCTGGCACTGTTCCCCTACTAGTCCGCGGTCCAGGTTCTGTTGACAATCGTGTAGCATTCTTTAGGGGCCTTGGTGTTTCCGATAGTGACATTCTCTCCCGGATGCCGGTACCTCGGAAGAGTCGGTGTTGCGGAATCTGATGTCGGGTCAAATGTTTCCTGGCTTACCCCCCCACCCCCCCGCTGCCTGTGTCTGGGTTCAGGTCCCACCTCTGTGATCCGGTCCTAAATAGACTTACGAGACCAGACTAGCTAACACATGCTGCATAGCGTGCTAGCCTGGTTAGCTAACTTGCCAAGGTGAGCTAGCTACTACTAGCTTTTCCTGTCTCCCCCGGGTGGAATTGCTTGGGTAGCTCTCGTTTAGTATAAGTAGCGCTATGTCAATTAGTTTGTAAGTCGCTCTGGATAAGAGCGTCTGCTAAATGACTTAAATGTAAATGTAAATGTAGTTATTCTAAATATACTGTGCTGCGGTCAGAGGCTAGCTAGCTTAGCTTAGACTAAAGAGCCTCTTGACTAACTTTGGCTATCATGCATAACTTTCAGTGAATTAAGCTTACTAGCATTCCCCCATTGCTATGGCAACCCCATCCTTATTTTCTATTCCTGGAGTTGGGAGGGGTAGACCGAGCAGAGCTTGCATGCTCCTCCGATGAGGAAGTAGCCCCTGAGCAACTGCACCACAGAAACATTGCTATGACGACAGTGCTCCCACATTTTGCTAGGTCAAACAGGATACTACGTCAGTCATTGCCAGAGCACTCTATGCCCGTAAGAGCTGGGCTTCAGGCAAACCTGGGCACATAGATTGTGCTAGCCACTCACCTGACGCACCTGTTGTTAGGCAGGTCTGGGCACAAGCCCACCGTCGCTGGACCAGACAGGACTGACAAAAAGTACTCTTCGCATTTATCGTCAAAGGAATGAGCGTTACGCCGAGGCCTGTACTCGATTAGGAGGTGGAGGGTCCGTCATGGTCTGGGGCGGTGTGTCACCTCATCATCGGACTGAGCTTGTTGTCATTGCAGGCAATCTCAATGCTATGCGTTACAGGGAAGACATCCTCCTCCCTCATGTGGTACCCTTCCTGCAGGCTCATCCTGATATGACCCTCCAGCATGACAATGCCACCAGCCTTACTGCTCATTCTGTGCGTGATTTCCATGGCCATGGCCAGCGAAGAGCCTGGAACTCAATCCCATTGAGCACATCTCGGACCTGTTGGATCAGAGGGTGAGGTCTAGGGCCATTCCCCCCAGAAATGTCCCCGAACTTGCAGGTGCCTTGGTGAAAGAGTGGGGTAACATCTCACAGCAAGAATTGGCAAATCTGGTGCAGTCCATGAGGAGGAGATGCGCTGCAGTACTTAATGCAGCTGGTGGCCACACCGACTGTTACTTTTGACCCTCCCCCTTTGTTCAGGGACACATTATTAAATTTCTGTTAGTCATAAAAGCAGTTGACAGTGAGAAGATGTTTCTCTTTTTTGCTGAGTTTTGCAGCAAGAGGCAATGCTTACCTAGCAGTGTACGCGCCCACTCCACCAGGGTTCTGACAGCGTCTTGGGAATTGTTTAAAGTGTTGACTGTAGAGATATTTGTGATGCGGGGAGTTGGGCATCACCACACACTTTCGAGTTTTATTGCTTGGATGTCACTGCTCCCAGTGTAGACCACAGCATGCTTACGGCTGGGACAGGGTAAAGTCACTAGGCAACTTCCGCATCTGGCATGGTCAGGTCTGGGTGGTCTTCCATGGGGCGTTTTCATTTAGTATCTGTTGGCGTCTGTATGGGGCGTGATTAGTTCCCCATAATATGTTGTACCGACATTGAATGACTGAAAGGTAAAGTAACATTAAGAATATAACTACTTTTCCCTGAAGGAGGGAATGAGGTACATCTGTTTGGCCCCGCGCCCCCCGATCCTGGGCTCGGTGAAGAGCGGTATTAAATTGAAGGAATGAATCGGAGCCTCACGCTTATCACCTGTGGAAGGCGGGACTTCACTGGCCTGGACAGGTGTTATTGTAGATACTTCAACAGAAGTAGTGAGAGTGCAACTCCCCATAGTATGTTGTATGTAATTTCCCTACTTCAGGGAACAGTAGTTATAGTCATAACATTGTTTTCACCATCATTGCAAAGCCATAGTTTTGCTTTGACAAAGTCATTTCTGAATGTTATTTATTTCATGCAATTAGTGATTAATTTAGTCTGTCCCTCATTTTAAGGTCAACTCTGTTATGTGAACTGAACTTTCATTTGGTCTTTTTTTCAAAGCAACATTAAACATCTAATAGTCAAATTATAGTGTAAAGGCAGGTGAGCTGGTTCTACTCATTTTGGCCCTTTTCTGGTGTTTTGTGGTGGAAAATTGAGCGTCAACCCCATTACCCATAGGTAGACAGGCTATAATGTTTTTACAATTTAAAATTAATCTTGCTTTCAATTGCGTCTTTTCACAAGTGGATTTATGGCTGATTTAAGATGAAATCGTCAACCTGTTACTTTATTTGCAATTTAATAGGCACTTATTATAGTATTATTTTTATTTATTTAACCTCAGCAAATGGGAATACAAGTTTTTTTAAAGTTTAACATGTGCTCTTTATGACAATGTTAAAATGTGGTGATAACCCATATTTTTTTTTACCAAGTTACATGTCTCAAAAGACAGGGAATTGGTGGAACGACCCTATATCAAACAAGCTTTAGTGTTAACTTAACACACATCCATGTATGTCACACTAAATGTTATTCCAAGACAAATTTCCCATCAGGGGACAATACAATTCATCTTGTCTTATGTGTTTTCCTGGCAACAGGTGGACAGAGAAAGTTTGACGCCTCGTCAGAACAGCCATGCCAACACACATCCAAGCACAGAAACAGGACAGTCGTCATGCAGGAACCACCAAGGCAGCAGGCGGAGCTGTACGGGCAGGAGGAGGAAGCCTCAGCACCAACGCAAACCTGCGCCTGCGGTGGAGGACCTCTGTAGATAAGATGCGCCATGTCACAGAACTCGACTCCACTCTCTGCCGCCGAAACAAAGGCCATCGTGTTACTCTTACCAGGGCTTTTGGTCGTGATATTTTTAAAGCCAAGTTGGAAGGAGATTTCTCCTTTTTCTGTTAGTTGAATGGGCAGATTGACGCTATCCTTGTCTTGAGGGCATAGTCTTTCTGTAATTTGAACACACTGCCCATTGGAGGAAGGTCGTCGAGCCTGAACAGTTGTTCCTGTACTTTATGAAGTGGCAATACACCCTGGTGCATTGGTTGGGTCTATACTGGCAGTTAAACTTTACAGCATAAATGACAAGGGAAAATGTATGGTATAAAACTATGGATATTATTGCTATATTGGGCAAAATGCTTGCACTGACAACACGAGTTGTTGAAAATGTACGTATTTCAGCAACTCATCTACATTTGCAATGGAAAAAGTAGAGCAAAATGTTATTTAAAAAGGTGAAATGGAGGTTAGAGTGAGACAACAAAAAAACAACAATGGATAGGGATTGTATATTTTTCACCAGCTGAATTAAAATGAATATCGATTTGCCATCTCTCCTGGACTGGTCCAAGTGTGGGTTCTAAGTGCCAACTCCAACCATCAGCAAAATAGATTACTACAGTACCATGTATGAGAGCACAAAATCACGAAAGGATCAGGCCAAGGGATCAGCCCAAATGGACCAGTTTCCGTGCATAAAGGGGATGATTTTTGTAATGATCTGTTCAATGGCTATTTCACAATACTGTTTAATCACCGTAATATCTTACAGTCTAATGTACCTACTGGTAGAATACAAAATGCCACAATATCTGCAATTTGCAAACTTCCTGTACATGAAAACATCAGTACTCCACTATTTTGCCTATTTACAAAATGATTTGTATTTGTTTATGTATTTATTTTTTTAGTATATTTATATGAATCTGTAAATGTTACGCCCTGTGGATGGAAAGGTTAGGAATAGCCTGTATGCGTGTGTAAGAGAGGGTTCAGATGCACATTTTGTGCCGACTATCTCAAGACGCCTCTGTTCTAAAAGTCTTACACCCCAGAATGGTTTTGGAAATGGTGTCTAACACTTTGCTTTTACGTATCCGGTGCTTTCAGGCCACTGATTGAAAGTCATTGGCTCTGTTCAATTTCTGTCTCTAGCCCTTTTCTCTAGCTCTTACTTCTTCCTTGTCTGGCTTTTATATAAAAGGATTGGACTGGATGTAAACAATATGGTGATAGTTCCTCCGAGCCTTTAACGAGGGTGAGTTCCTCCAAGCCTTTAACGAGGGTGAGTGCAGCTTCTTCCCAAGTCACTTTCACCCATCTAATCCTTTCAGATCCGCCTAAAGAATATAGGCCCAACTTTGACAGTGCAAATAAATTGTGCTACTGTTAATTGAGAACATTATACACCTGACACACTGCATTCATTTTAAAAGTTACATCAAGTTTCAACAAGAGCACTACTTTTGACGTTATCAAAATGGCAGGTTGACGTTTATTGGGACGAATCTCGTCTTGGAAGCAGAGCGATTTCTGATAAGGTTAGCAGTGTGGTTGGGGGTTAGGGTTCAAATCAGATGTTGACTGTGGCTGTGCCAGCTAGTGACTAGCCTGCAGTGGCCTCCAGTACATGAGTCATCCCAATAAATTCCAGCATCAAAATGTCACTAAGGGTTGGGCCACTGTTAGTCCTAGAATTTTTTTTTTTTTTAAATGGTCCTCACAAAACATTTTGTGTGCAGTCCAGACATTTGTTCCAACCTTCAAGGTAGCTCATTGTTTTACAAGTGATAATATATTGTAAAAGAAATGCATATTTCCCATTGCCTGTTCTTTATTATATGTGATTAGAATATAACAAAAATTCATTTGACTAAGGAATGTTTTTTTTTCTTCCTGTTTTTGTCTTTCACGGCAAATTTGTTCATGTGTTCACTGCCCAATCATTTCAACATTGAATTGGTTTTTCAAGCAGACGAGCCACCCATCAAACATCCTAGAAGTCAACAAAATTATTATTTACATTCAGTATGCCATTGTCAATTCAATACCAGTCAACATTTCTCTCCGCGTTCCAACCATGAATGAATTTGAAGTTGGGAAAAGGTTTTATTGCTGTGAACAGTAAAGCTGTTTTGTTGAATGGTAATTTTCCTTATCTTTTCTTAGCGTTGTCTACAGCAAGTGTACAATCCCTGCATTGAAGTTGTATTTTCATATGATTATTGATATTATTTAGCTAATTATATTTTTGTGGAAGATGAATAGATATAAATGTCAAGAACCCTGCGGGTAAAAGTGGCAAGTGGGAAAATGTAAGTCTCTCATTATTAAAATAAACTTTTGAAAGAACTGCTGGTCTGTCTGCGTGTACATGTCCCATTTAGCACTCTTTTGAAAATGTTCTCCCCAGTTGAAGTTTTTCCACAACTCTCCCATTGATGACATACAATATTTTACAATAAGTAGTAGTTAGCATTTCTCCTTTGCCAAGCTAATCCATCCACCTGACAGGTGTGGCATATCAAAAAACGGATTAAACCGCATTATCATTACACAGGTGCACCTTGTGCTGGGGACAATAAAAGGTCACTCTAAAATGTGCAGTTTTGTCACACAACACAATGATACAGATGTCTCAAGTCTTGAAGGAGTGTGCAATTGGCATGCTGACTGCAGGAATGTGCACCAGAGCTGTTGCCAGAAAATGTTTATTTCTCTACCGTAAGCTGCCTTCAACGTTGTCTTAAAGAATTTGTCAGTACGTTCAACTGGCCTCACAACAGCAGACCACATGTGGGTGAGCGGTTTGCTGATTTCAAAGTTGTGGAAAGACTGCTCCATGGTAGCAGTGGGGTTAGATAAAGTTTCAATGTTATTTCAATTAATTTTAGCACATTTGTAAGCTAGCTGCTGACTTAGCTAGCTAAACAGAAAAGGCTACTTTAATTTGCCACTTTACAAGCTGGCCAGCTAGCTAACTCTTTCAAATAAAGGTCATGTTTTATTAAGGGATACACTAAATAGAATTACAGACCCAGCTAAACATTGGCAATTAGCTAAGTTTATTTCAGGGCGCAACATTCACTGGGGACCGGGGGGACATAACTGCCCCACATTCCTTTTGGTCCCCCAGTTTTATCATTACACTGTGATAAACTCGGCACTGGTGTGATTTAGGACTAAGTGGACAACTCCGAGAGGTCGGGTAGGCTGTTTTCCGGTTTCAGCCGGCTGGATTTAGGACCGCACAGACACCACAGAGCAGAGCGTGCAGACAGGCGGTGTGAAGGCAAAGCTTCTGTGTTGGACCAGCATAGGAGAGATGAACAGAGGTAGCTGCTGTCTGTTGCACCTTTTCTCAGAGTTGTAAAAGCAAGCAGAGCAGAAACTGGCTACTCTTTGGTTGACTGATCTCCCTGGCAAGTTAACTACTGTTTGACAGAAGAAGAAAAAAAGTATTCCTAGTGCTGAGCTAGTAGTGTAAGTGACATGTTACATTAGCTAATGTTTCATCCCCTCTGGACTGAAATGAATGAACTACAAGCAGCTAGCTAATAGCTACTACAGCCAGTTCAGCTCTAGCTAGCATCTGCCTATCTGTCGCGTAGCAGTTTCTAACAGCTGTTGTGTGTATGGAAATATTTGTAGCCTTTTTTGTCTGGTTTAAACAAGTAAATTTGATGTACCATTTAGCTAGAGCTAGCCAAAAGTTGGCTAACGTTAGCTTGCTAGCTCACTAACTTTAGCTATTGTTTTTGCCACAGTCACACTAGACCTGAATCAAATTATGAAACCAGCAGCCAAACGATTGAAGACCTAGATTCTGATGTTTTTTCAGCACAATGTGAGTTTAATTAGTCAGTATTGCAATGTAACGTTATCTGTCAGTTTCCCTAGCTAATTCCCTATTTTTCACACTAACACCACATAAACAGCATCGCTGTTCAGCTATTTTCAAGTATCTTCCGAGATGTTCAATCGGGTTCAAGTCCAGGCTCTGGCTGGGCCACTCAAGGACATTCAGACTTGTCCCGAAGCCACTGCTGCATCGTCTTCATTGTGTGCTTAGGGTCGTTGTCGGTTGGAAGCTGAACCTTTACCCCAGTCTGAGGTCCTGAGCGCTCTGGAGCAGGTTTTCATCAAGGATCTCTCTGCACTTTGCTCCGTTCATCTTTCCCTCGATCCTGACGAGTCACCCAGTCCCTGCCACTGAAAAATCCAGACGGATTACCAGGACGTGTACTACAAGCATGCACTGACCAACTGGCAAGTGTGTTCACTGATATTTTCAACTTGTCCCTGACCGAGTCTGCAATACCAACATCTTTCAAGCAGACCACCGTAGTCCCTATACCGAAGAACACCAAGGTAACCTGCCTAAATGACTACCGACCCGTAGCACTCACATCTGTAGCCATGAAGTGCTTTGAAAGGCTGATCATGGCTCACATCAACACTTTTATCCCAGAAACCCTAGACCCACTCCAATTTGCATATCGCCCCAACTGATCCACAGATGACGCAATCTCTATTGCACTGCCCTTTCCCTCCTGAAAAAAAGGAACACCTACATGAGAATGCTATTTCCAGCTCAACGTTCAACACCATAGTGCCCTCAAAGCTCATCACTAAGCTAATGATCCTAGGACTAAACACCTCCCTCTGCAATTGGATCCTGGCCTTCCTGGTGGGCCGCCCCCAGGTGGTAACAACACATCTGCCACGCTGATCCTCAATACGGTTGCCTCTCAGGGTGCATGCTCAGTCCGCTCCTGTACTCCCTGTTCACCCATGACTGCATGACCAAGCAGGACTCCAACACCATCATTAAATTTGCTGACTACACAACAGTGGTAGGCCTGATCACTGACAATGATGAGACCGTTTATAGAGGTCAGAGGTCAGAGAGCTGGCAGTGTGGTGCCAGGATAACAACCTCTCCCTCGACGTGATCAAGACAAAGGAAATGATTGTAGACTACAGAAAAAGGAGGACCGAGCACACCCCCACTCTCAACGACATTGCTGTACGGGAGCAGGTTGAGAGCTTCAAGTTCCTTGGTGTCCACATCACCGACAAACTATCATAGTCCAAACACACCAAAACAGTTGTGAAGAGGGCACGACAATGCCTATTCCCCCTCAGGAGACTGAAAAAATTTGGCATGGGTCCTAAGAGCCTCAAAGTTCTACAGCTGCACCATCGAGAGCATCCTGGCTGGTTGCATCACCGCCTGGTATGGCAACTGCTCGGCCTCCGACCCCCTACCCCCATTTTTAAGCTACTGCTTCTCTCTGTTTATTATCCATGCATCGACACTTTACCTCTACCTACATGTACATATTTCCTCAATTACCTAGACTAACCTGTTCCCCCGCACATTGACTCTGTACCAGTACCCCCTGTATATAGCCTCGCTACTGTTATTTATATATATATATTTTTTTACTAGTTAATTTAGTAAATACTTAAACACTTTTTTTCTTAACTGCATTGTTGGTTAAGGGTTTGTAAGTAAGCATTTTACTGTAAGGTCTACTACACCTGTTGTATTCGGGGCATGTGACAAATACAATTTGATTTGATTTGAACTCTGGAGCTCTGTCAGTGTGACCATCGGGTTCTTGGTCACCTCCCTGACCAAGGCCCTTCTCCATCAATTGCTCATTTGGCCTGGCGGCTAGCTCTAGGAAGAGTCTTGGTGGTTCCAAACTTCTTCCATTTAAGAATGGAGGCCATTGTGTTGTTGGGGACCTTCAATGCTGCAGACATTTTTTGGTACCCTTCCTCCGGTCTGTGCCTGGACACAATCCTCTGTCGGAGCTCTACGGACAATTCCTTCGACCTCATGGCTTGGTTTTTGCTCAGACATGCACTGTCAACTTTGAGACTTTATGTACAGTAGTCAGGTGTATGCCTTTCCAAATCATGTCCAATCAATTGAGTGTTGTGTGTAGATTGAAGTGAAAAAATAAATATTTAATCCATTTTAGATTAAGGCTGTAACGTAACAAAATGTGGAAAACGTCAAGGGTCTGAATACTTTCCGAATGCACTGTATCTGCTTATATTATGGTCTTGTGAAGGCTGGCTGAATTATGAGAGTATGTTATTTTATTACAGCATATCTACAAATTGTCCCTGCTCCCTGTTTTTGTTTGCTTGGAAATGTTGATACTGGAGACATGGCAGAAACTGTGTAACCTAGCATTTATAGGGGCTAAGAAATGCATTGCCATTAATTTGAAGGTTGGTTATCCTCCCACAATGGATGCAATAAATATCAAGTTATGCATCACTAGATATGACTTATTACAAGATGTAGGGTATACTGTGCAACTTTCACAAGGTCTGGATGCCTTATTGGGAATACTGTACAACTAAAGGAGTCTGTATTTAAAACATACTCGCATCAGGGGAGATACCTATTTCGGCAAAATCCCGAGCTGCTGGGCTGCTCAGTCCTGGCCCTTGGGGTCTACCGTTTTGTTGGTTGTCACTCTGGTCTTGGCCAAACATACCTGAAACCAATAATGAATATTTCACTAAATTCCTAAAGCTGAGTGGGATGTGTTGGGTTGGGGCGCTGCAGGGCCGTGGACCCCTAGGGGTAGGACGGGGTGACCCAGCTGTATTGTGTGCAAGTAAAAAGAGCTCTACAGTACTATTAGGCATGTGATATGAATTACATGGAGGGTCTACTGTTTCTGTGTATTATTGTGTATGTGTGTTTCCCTTGAGATAGAAAAAAATAAGATGGGAAGGAATTTGTTTTGGGGAGAGTTGAGGTATTGACTAGGCTGGTGGGGGGTAGAGCGTGCAGGCGGCTCAGGCTGGCTGAGCAGTCTGGCTGAAATTTGATACAGGATGTCTTAATACTTTATTTGTACTTTATTTGTAAGTTGTTCATTTGTTAGGCTGTTGAAACAGTTGCAACACAATACTGATTCAGAGGGGTTGGGTTAAATGGAAGACACATGTCAGTTGAATGCATTCAGTTGTACACCTGACTAGGTATCCCCCTTTTCCTTCCCCTATTGATTATTGTATCATTGATTTAGTTCAGTCTTATAAATCACTGAATCATATTTAATAAGGATCTCTTCCCTAGCTTGATGACTGTGGGCATTTTTTCTTACTTTTTGTTCTAAATAGAGACTGCTAGAAGGGCCATGGGTCATATTAAATTGTGTAGAAATGCAGGAAATTAACTTTAGATGTCCCAAAAAATGGAGGACCCTCTGGCCAAATTATGTCCCCGCCACTTCTGAAGTCAAAGTTGCGCCCCTGGTTTATTTTATTTCAGTATTTCAGTGTGGAGTCAACTAAGGGGACTAGCCTGTTTTTCATAGCTATTTTCAAGACGTTTGCTGACTGAGAGGAGGTACAATTGCCTTCAGAAGTAATCAGACCCCTTGACATTTTTCACATTTTATTTTAAGTTACATCCTTTTTCTAAAATTGATTTTTTTTTAAATCCTCAGCAATCTACACACAAAACCCGTAATGACAAATCGAAACAGGTTTTTAGACATGTTTGCAAATGTATTAAAAATAAAAACAAACACCTTATTTACATAATTATTCAGACCCTTTGCTATGAGACTTGAAATTGAGGTCAGGTGCATCCTGCTTGATTGGAGTCTACCTGTGGTCAATTCAATTGATTGGACATGATTTGGAAAGGCACAAACCTGTCTATATAAGGTCCCACAGTTGGCAGTGCATGTCAGAGGTAAAACCAAGACATGAGGTCGAAGGAATTGTCCGTAGAGAGCCGAGACAGGATTGTGTCGAGGCACAGATCTGGGGAAGGGTACTAAAAAAATGTCTGCAGCATTGAAGGTTCCCAAGAACACAGTCATTCTTAAGTGGAAGAAGTTTGGAACCACCAAGTCTCTTCCTAGAGCTGGCCACCCGGCCAGACTGAGCAAACGGGGGAGAAGGTCCTTGGTCAGGGAGGTGACCAAGAACCCCATGGTCACTCTGACAGAGTTCCAGAGTTCCTCTGTGGCGATGGGAGAACCTTCCAGAAGGACAACCATCTCTGCAGCACTCCACCAATCAGGTCTTTATGGTAGAGTGGTCAGACAAAAGCCACTCCTCAGTACATGACAACTCGCTTGGAGTTTGATAAAAAAGCACCTAAAGACTCTCAAACCATGAGAAACAAGATTCTCTGGTCTGATGAAACCTAGATTGAACTCTTTGGCCTGAATGCCAAGCATCACGTCTAGAGGAAACCTGGCACCATCCCTACGGTGAAGCATGGTGGTGGCAGCATCATGCTGTGGGGATGTTTTTCAGTGGCAGGGACTGGGAGACTAGTCAGGATCGAGGCAAAGATAAAATGAAGCAAAGTACAGAGAGATCCTTAATGAAAACCTGCTCCAGAGCACTCAGTACCTCGGACTGGGGAAAAGGTTCATCTTCACAGGACAACAACCCTAAGCACACAGCCAAGACAATGCAGGAGTGGCTTCGGGACAAGTCTCTGAAGGCCGAACCAGAGCCTGGACTTGAACCTGATCGAACATCTCTGGAGAGACCTGAAAATAGCTGTGCAGCAACGCTTTCCATCCAACCTGACAGAACTTGAGTGGATCTGCAGAGAAGAATGGGATAAACTCCCCAAATACAGGTGTGTCAAGCTTGTAGTGTCATACCCAAGAAGACTCGATGTTGTAATCGCTGCCAAAGGTGTTTCAACAGTACAACAGTACTGAGTAAAGGGTCTGAATACTTATGTAAATATGATTCCGTTTTCTTTACTTTTTTATTATTCATGAGCAAAAATGTCTAAAAAACTGTTATTGCTTTGTCATTATGGGGTATTATGTTTGGTTTGATGAGGGGGAAAAACAATTTAATACATTTTAGAATAAGACTGTAATGTAACAAAATGTGGAAAAAGTCAAAAGGTCTGAATACCTTCCGAATGCACTGTATGTATAAATTATTTATAATAAATTATGTATAATAAGTATTGGTCATTTAATAGTTAGTTTAAGTTGGAAGTTTACATACACCTTAGCCAAATACATTTAAACTCAGTTTTTCACAATTCCTGACACTTAATCCTGGTAAATATTCCCTGTTTTAGTTCAGTTAGGATCACCACTTTATTTTAAGAATGTGAAATGTCAGGAAGTAGTAGAGAGAATTATGTATTTCAGCTATTATTTCTTTCATCACATTCCCAGTGGGTCAGAAGTGTACATACACTCAATTAGTATTTGGTAGCATTGCCTTGAAATTGTTGAACTTGGGTCAATCGTTTTGGGTAGCCTTCCACAAGCTTCCCACAATAAATTGTCCCATTCCTCCTGACAGAGCTGATGTAACTGAGTCAGGTTTGTAGGCCTCATTGCTCACACACACTTTTTCAGTTCTGCCCACACATTTTCTATAGGATTGAGGTCAGGGTACTAGCCACTCCAATACCTTGACTTTGTTGTCCTTAAGCCATTTTGCCACAACTTTGGAAGTATGCTTGGGGTCATTGTCCATTTGGAAGATCCTTTTGCGACCAATCGTTAACTTCCTGACTGATGACTTGAGATGTTGCTTCAATATATCAACGTAAATTCCCTACTTCAATGATGCCATCTATTTTGTGAAGTGCACCAGTCCCTCATGCAGAAAAGCATCACCACAACATGATACTGCCACCCCCGTGCTTCACGGTTGGGATGGTGTTCTTCGACTTGAAAGCCTCCCCCTTTTCCTCCAAACATAACAATGGTCATTATGGCCAAACAGTTCTATTTTTGTTTCATCAGACCAGATGACATTTTTCCAAAAAGTACCATCTTTGTCCCCATGTGCAGTTGCAAACTGTATTCTGGCTTTTTTATGGTGGTTTTGGAGCAGTGGCTTCTTCCTTGCTGAGTGGCCTTTCAGGTTATGTCGATGTAGGACTCGTTTTTACTGTGGATATAGATACTTTTGTACCGGTTTCCTCCAGCATCTTCACAATGTCCTTTGCTGTTGTTCTGGGATTGATTTGCACTTTTCACACCAAAGTACATTCATCTCTAGGAGACAGAAGGCGTCTCCTTCCTGAGCGGTATGACGGCTGCGTGGTCCCATGGTGTTTATACTTGCGTACTATTGTTTGTACAGATGAACGTGGTACCTTCAGGCGTATGTAAAAAAATATATAAACAAATATTCTGAGGTCTTGGCTGATTTCTTTTGATTTCCCCATGATGTCAAGCAAAGAGGCACTGAGTTTGAAGGTAGGCCTTGAAATACATCCACAGGTACACCTCCAATTAACTCAAATTATGTCAATTAGCCTATCAGAATCTTCTAAAGCCATTAAATAATTTTCTGGAATTTTCCAAGCTGTTTAAAGGCATAGTCAATTTAGTGTATGTAAACTTCTGACCCACTGGAATTGTGATACAGTGAATTATAAGTGAAATAATCTGTAAACAGTTGTTGGAAAAAGTACTTGTGTCATGCATAAAGTAGATGTCTTAACCGACTTGCCCAAACTATAGTTTGTTAACAAGAAATGTGTGGAGTGGTTGAAAAATGAGTTTTAATGACTCCAACCTAAGTGTATGTAAACTTCCGACTACAACTATATGTTTGGTCTCATTGAAATAGAGTAGGCTGACTACATGGGGATTGCTTCACATGGCAGTTAACTTAAAGTTGCACTGTGCAGAAATCGCTCTGCCATTTCCTGGTTGCTAAAATTCTAATAGTTTGCCTAATTTCAGTTTTTGTGACAAAATAAGCTAGTATAGTGTAGAGAATCATTGTGGAGAATATATTCTCCATAACCAAAAATATTGTCAAATGAAAAAAGGAAACTTATGAATGGGAAGCATAGAAATAGGGCACATAGAACAGATCTACCGCTTCTTAGACTTGCTTTCAATGAGAATGACATAGCTATAACTCACACTTCTATGTGAATTTGGTTAGTCCCCAAAGAGTTATATATTGCCACTTTAAATATGATTAGACTGTAGTTTACTACAGTGTCTGTACATAAATATTGTTAACGGAAAGAAGTGGCGGGCGCTCAACCAACGTGAGTTGGCGCGATCCATTTTCATTGAAAAGGAAAAGGCACATCACACGCATAGGTTAGGCTAATATGGTGAGCGAGCGTTGCACATTTTCTTTTTCATTAAGTATTTGACGACCCATTTATTTGTTTCTACCTGTAAACCTTCCTCCTAAAAAGGTAGTCTATATCCTATAAGAAAAACGCAGCAAGTGTGGCTGTCATCATTCTTGCTGCTTCAAGATCAGTAGCCATACCTGCAAGATCCAAGGAAATGTACTTCCTAAATATGATTAGGCTATAGTTGTTTACTACATTGCCTATAAATAAATATTGATCCCCCATATTTCTCTGTCTGAAAGTATTCCCATTCCTATAAGGTAGGAAAAAAGAAACGGCTCAAAAGAAAAGGGCAAGTCTCTTCAACCCTGCTCTATTCAAACTACATCTACATCTAGCATATTAGCACATCAAACTACATCTAGCATATTGGCTGATATAGCCCAGTAATATACACCTAATCTAATGGGCCAAGTGAGAATCTCTGGTAATTTCAGTGGTGTAAAATGCTTAAGTAAAAATACTTTAAAGTTCTACTTCACTCCACTACATACCTAAAGAAAAGTATGTACTTTTTACTCCATCCATTTTCCCTGACACCCAAAAGCACTCGTTGCATTTTGAATGCTTAGCAGGAGTAAATCAAAATTAAATGGTGTGATCTTGTTTGCTTAATTTAAGGAATTTGAAATGATTCATACTTTTACTTTTACTTTTGATACTTAAGTATATTTGAGCAATTAAATTGACTTTTGATACTTAAGTTTAAAACCAAATACTTTTAGACTTTTCCTCAAGAAGTATTTTGCTGGGGGACTGGGGGACTTTCATGTTCTATTATCTTTACTTTTACTCAGGATTACAATTGGGTGCTTTTTCCACCACTTGGTAATTTAACTTATTTGTTAAGTTATTTTTGCTGATTTGATATTGCCTATAGGGTGCAGAATTGCGGGGACCATGCCTGGCAAGTGAGCTGTGTCACACATGCCTAAAATAACATTTTGGGACTGTGGTTGGGTTTGGGATCAATTCTTGCTGGTAGTGAGTGGGAGTCCGACTGTAAGCCAGTGGGTGCGAGCGTGGCGCGGTATGAAAAGTTGCATGGGATGAAGAAATCAATCCCGCGCAGACCTCTATCGGGAATCATAGAAGTAGCACACATAGAACAGATATAACGCTTATTAAACTTGCTTTCAATGAGAATGACAGATACATAACACATTTCTATGCGAATTTGCTCGGGTCGCCCAAAAAGTTACATATTTCTGCTTTAATCACCATTCCTGTGTAGCCTATGTGGATCTATGTGATTCCATGAGTTCAACTGGCTGTTTATGGGAACTCCTTCATATGCACTGATCTAACAAAAATACCTGGCGGAAGAAAGAAAGTCCCTGGCTTTCAGCTGTCATGTCTTCTCATCTTCTCATTAGGAGGAAAATCACGTATTTAGATGCAGCTCATGTCTTCCCTCAGCCTGTGTGAGGGATGCTCAACACAGTATCATAGGTTTAATGTGAAATAGACACAAATTGCATGAGGCCTGACCAGGTTAGGAAAAACTGGCATAGTGTATTTTTGAGATCTGTTCATCTTGTAGTACCAGCTATGTCCTCTGGATGGCGACTTGTTCAAAGGATGGCTACATCAAGGTTTGCTTGGCTGTCTATAGCTACATTGTTGGCAGCAGTCAATCAGAATCATTTGGTTCAAAGTGTTTTCTTCAGGTTTGTTTCAGGATCTTAATACGCAAAAAAAAAAAACTCAACAAAACAAATGAAGACAATGCATTGTACATGGTTGGGTAAGTTTTTGTTTTGCAAATGATAATTAATGCACATGGATGTCTAGACAGTTCAATTGTGCTGGTGACAATGCCATCATGACTCCCCCTCACTTGCATAGTGTATATTTTTTTAATGACATCATTCAAAGAAAAGTGCATATCCACTCTATTTTATAGAATACAAAGACAGGTAGGAGAACCCCATATATAAACAATTCCAGTCAAAAGTTCTAGAACAGAAGGGTTTTTCTTTTTGACTATTTTCTACATCGTAGAATAATAGTGAAGACATCAAAACTATGAAATAATACTACATGGAATCATGTAGTAACTAAAACAAATAAAAATATATTTTAGATTTGAGATTTTTCAAAGTAACCACCCTTTGCCGGGATGACAGCTTTGGACACTCTTGGCGTTCTCTCAACCACCTTCACCTGTAATGCTTTTCCAGCAGTCTTGAAGGCATTCCCACATATGCTGAGAACTTGTTGACTGCTATTAATTCACTCTGCGGTCCAACTCATCCCAAACCATCTCAATTGGGTGGAGGTTGGGTAACTGTGGAAGCCAGGCCATCTGATGCAGCACTCCATCACTCTCCTTCTTGGTCAAATAGCCCTTTCACAGCCTGGAGGTGTGTTGGGTCATTGTCCTGTTGAAAAACAAATAATAATCCCACTAAGCGCAAACCAGATGGGTTGGCGTATCGCTGCTGAATGCTGTGGTAGCCATGCTGGTTAAGTGTGCCTTGAATTCTAAATGAATCACGGACAATGTCACCAGCAAAGCACCCCCACACCATCACACCTCCTCCTCCATGCTTCACGGTGTGAACCACACATGCAGAGATCCTCCGTTTACTTACTCTGCATTGGTCTGCCACATAGCCCGTTTCTGTCTATTTGAGCTGGTCCGTATGTGTACGGTAATCCTGTCTAACACAGCTTTAAAAAAAATGTATTGCGTATTAAAACTTAACAAAAGACTCCAGTATGCAAGTATCCATTTCAATAGAGCGTCACTGCAACAACACCAATGCTCTGGATAACATGAAAACAGAATAACCGGCTCTGCTTGGGCTGCAATTTCTGAGGCTTGTATAACTCTAATGAACTTATCCTCTGCAGCAGAGAGGTAACTCTGGGTCTTCCTTCCATGTGGCGGTCCTCATGAGAGCCAGTTTCATCATAGCGCTTGATGTTTTTTGCGAATGCACTTGAAGAAACTTTAAAAGTTCTTGAAATGTTCTGTATTGACTGACATGTCTTAAAGTAATGATGGACTGTCGTTTCTCTTTGCTTATTTGAGCTTTTCTTGTCATGATAAGGAATTGGTCTTTTACCAAATAGGGCCATCTTCTGTATACCACCCTTTCCTTGTCACAACACAATTGATTGGCTCAAACGCTGGAGTGGTGTAATTTACTTTCAACAAGGCACAACTGTTAATTGAAATGTATTCCAGGTGACTATCTCATGAAGCCGGTTGAGAGAATGCCAAGAGTGTGCAAAGCTGTCATCAAGGGAAAGGGTGGCTACTTTTGAAGGATCTCAAATATAAAATATATTTGGATTTCTTTAACCCTTTTTGTCTTACTACATGATTCCATGTGTGTTATTTCATAGTTATTCTACAATGTAGAAAACAGTAAGAATAAAGAAAAATTCTGGAATGAGTAGGTGTGTCCAAACTTTTTACTGGTACTGTACATTACACAAGGTTTTGTGTGTACTGAGCAGCAAGTTGTAACATCGGATCTATCTCACGCTCAGACGTGAGCCACAGTTCCAGCTAGTGTATAACTGTGAGACTGATGCAGATGAGAGCGTTGTCCTTTAAACACCAACCAGCATCCCTTTATGAAACAGTCCAGTGTCTGTCTATCTAGTACAGCCATAAGCACATAAATGAACGCTTGTGAGTAAAAACAATGGCATTTCATCAGAGCCCATTGTTTTACCAACCGAGCTGGGACGCTATGCATTTATTTCTTCGATTTGGTGATACATTTCTCTCTGTTTGTACCAGTGACTGAGCATAATTCTGTGTTTGTTCTGAGCCCTGTGTGTACAGTGTGCTAGAGCAACAGCTGCGAGAGATGAGTCTGTCTCATTGTGATTGTTAGCCTGCTAGCTAAGCTACTAATGCAGGCTGCCATTTGAAATCTGCTATAAGGAATGGGTCATTGTTACGCATAAGTGGTGAGCAGTGAGCAATATTCTAATGTAAACGGTTCCCAATCAATAACAGCTGTAATAGCTCTATTTGTCCAACTTAACCTGTCAAGAAAATGTCAGATGTGATATAGATGAGAACGTTCTTGAAAGCCTTAACTTCATGTTTAGCTACTTGTCTGTGGAGAGATCCTAATAAATGGTAATAAACTCTTTGTTATGTCCGAGTGGGATTATTTTACAAGACAGTGATCAGCTTCTGCCAACTGATTGAGTTAAACCTCTCTAGTCAATAAAATGTCATCTCCGAAGTGATGAGATGACAATCACTTATAACTCAAAGTACATGTTGAAATGTCCCACCCATTTTGAAATTGATTGGTGTTATTGATTGGTGTTAAATTAAATAAATTCCAGGTTTATGAAGGCTATAGGCCTATTGCTAATTTATAAGGCGTTGTTCACATGAATAATTAATGACTGGGAAGCTGTTATGTCACCGCGCGACGCCGCTGCACATTCATACAAGCCATTAGTCTTTTCAATTTGGTTTAAATAGAACTTTACAGACATCTTTTGTGCTTGATGTCCATTCAGATGCAGTGAAATGCAAAAGCAAAGCCTAACTTCTACAGTGAAAATCACCTTATAACTCCCTCCCTCTGCCGCAAGGCCTGATGGCCAGATTTAGTTAAATAACACAATGTTAATCAACAGAGAGGAATTTGAAGAAAAAAACCTTGTAAGGAAAACTTGGACATCTTGGCGAGACAATAAGAGACGAGGTTTTGACAGCTCTACCTTTCAGTGGAATAAGGGGACAGAAACAGAAACCTTGCTTTTTTGAAAAGAAGTGAAGCCAGAAGAATCTGCCTGTCATATCTGAAGGAGGAAAAATATGGGGGGAAATACAATTAAAATGATAGAATACTTCAGGCACCCAGTCTTAAAAATGAATGTGTTGTCCTCATAAGTTTAAATGTATCTAGAGGCAGATTTCATGGGTAAATTCAATTTTGGGATGTCTGTTGGTACAGTGTTGACCACCAAGGAATTTACCTTTAAGTACTGAGTTGTCTTGGCAAAGAAAACTAAAAAAAAAGGGAAAGAACCTAGGCCTACATTACACCCTTTAAAAAAAGCAAGACATTGTTATCTGATGTTTCTAATATTAATTCATACACTGGCTCATATGTAAGTAGGCTGTAGAAATACATAACTGTCTGGACTGCCTCTTTAAGGTAGCTAAGGTTGGAAAGAAACTGTTTTTTAATGTTTACACGCCTCACTGTTCTGCAACCGTTTGGCCCCTGAGTCTGTTTCTAAGGCCCTGCAGGCCTGGGACTGGGATGTTTATGTGCCATCAGGCCCCTTCATATCTAATGACGGTAGGCAGGTGAGTCATAGGATGTAGCAGGGAGCACCTGGCGCGCTCTCTGTCAGCCCTTACCTGTGAAAGAGGCAGGCCAGACAGATATGTATTTCAGTCCTCGAAATGAGTCCGCCATGAATCAAAGGATTTGGTGGACAGTAGTTGTCATGTTCATAGAGCTTCAAAGGAGGAGGCACATTCCAAACCTCTAAGGTAGTTGGTTGACTGACTCAGGTCACCCAAGTTTTTGTTCATGAGAACACAGAAAAAGTGCCAGTTATTGATGTTGTATACAAACAGTGGTCTAGAAGTTTTCTAATCTACAATAAGATAAAACGAAAACATACTTAATTGTCATTTTAAGATGAATGAGTAAACCAATAGCCTTATTCGCGTAAACTGTTTCAGCCAAATGATTGCACACACTCACAGATTTGTGACATTGCACCAGCAGATACACACTTCCACAGGACTTCCAGTGATTTAATTGAATGCAAGTTCTGAATTTTAATATTGTCAAAAACAATTCAATAAAACTGTGAAGTTTGTTGAATTTCACCTTTAGTTTATGTGTACTTTTTCAAGTATTGGACAATTGGTTGGGATATCAACACTACCCAGCAGCTTGACTATTATTGATAGATGGGTTGTTCCACCAATTCGGTGCCTTTAGTGAAGTGTAAATTGGTCAAATAAACGTTATGTCATAAAGAGCACATGTTCAACTTCAGAAAAAAACAAGTATTCCCATTTCAAAAGGTAATTTTGTAATTTTTTAAATGCTATAGTAAGTGCTGATTAACTGCCAAATAAAGTAGCAGGGTTGACGATTTCTGACCTGGTCAACTACAGGGCATTCAGGAAGTATTCAGACCCCTTCACTTTCCCACATTTTCTTATGTTCCCGGGACCACCCATACGTAGAATGTATGCACACATGACTGTAAGTCGCTTTGGATAAAAGCGTCTGCTAAATGGCATATATTATTATTATTATTATTCCAAAATGGATTCAATTGTTGTTTTTTGCCCTCATCAAGATATTTTCAGCTCTCTCCAGAGATGTTCGATCGGGTTCAAGTCGAAGCCACTCCTGTGTTGTCTTGGCTGTGTGCTTAGGGTCGTTGTCCTGTTGGAAGGGGAACCTTCGACCCAGCCTGAAGTCCTGAGTACTCTGGAGTAGGTTTTCATCAACAATCTCTCTGTACTTTGCTGACTAGTCTTCCAGTCCCTGCTGCTGAAAAACATATATTTAATGCATTTTAGAATAAGGCTGTAATGTTACAAAATGTGGAAAAAGTCAAGGAGTCTGAATACTTTTCCAATGCACTGTATAAGTGCTGTTATTGTGTTGTGAAAATGTGCAGGAGCAACAACGGCTCAGCCCTGAAGTGGTTGGCCACACAAGCTCACAGAATGGGAATGCCAAGTTCTGAAACACGTAGCTCGTACAAATCCTTTGTCCTCGGTTGCAACACTCCCTACCGAGTTCTTAACTGCCTCTGGAAGCAACGTCAGCACAATAACTGTTTGTGAGGGTCTTCATGAAATGGGTTTCCATGGCTGAACAGTCGCACACAAGCCTAAGATCACCATGCGCAATGCCAAGCGTCAGCTGGAGTGGTGTAAAGCTCGCCTTCATTGGACTCTGGAGCAGTGGAAACGTGTTGTCTGGAGTAAAGAATCTGGGTTTGGCGGATGCCAGGAGAACACTACCTGCTCGAATACATAATGACAACTGTAAAGCATGGCGGAGGAGGAATAATGATCTAGGCCTCTTACTTCCAACGAAGGGAAATCTTAACGTTACAGCATACAATGACATTCAACATTTTGTGGCAACAGTTTGGGGAAGGCCCTTTCCTGTTTCCGCATGACAATGCCCCTGTGCATAAAGCGAGGTCCATACAGAAATGGCTAGTTGACATCATTGTGGAAGAACTTGACTGGCCTGCACGGAGCCCTGACCTCAACCCCATCAAGCACCTTTGGGATGAATTGGAACACCGACTGCGAGTCAGGCCTAATCACCCAACATCAGTGCCTGACCTCACTAATGCTCTTGTGGCTAAATGGAAGCAAGTCCCCGCAGCAATGTTCCAACATGTAGTGGAAAGCCTTTCCAGAAGAGTGGAGGCTGTTATAGTAGCAAAGGGGGGGACCAACTCCATATAAATGACCATGATTTTGGAATGAGATGTTCAATGAGCAGGTGTCAACGTATTTTTGGTCATGTAGTGTTATCTTATTTCAACATGGAGTTATAAGCCATTTAACACACTGCTCACTTGTGATAATCAGCCCAATCACAGTATGGGGTTGGTTGTCACGGTGTTGTTTTTCAGCAACAATTGAACCAATTTACAAAGTTTTTTGAAAAAGTAAAGCCTTTATTTGGAAAAAAAAAGTTAAAGCCTTATTTATTGAATAGTAAAAATATAAATAAATGCAACATAGTTGAATATGTGATTTGACATTGTAGTTCGTACTCCACTTAAATCGTCATATCAATGCTTAATAAACAAAAAGTAACCATCTGATATTTGGATGAAAACATTTGTGTTAACTCCATTTTCTGTTGAAAAGGAATGCTTGTTCAAACAGGAACGTGTGTGTGTGTGTGTGTGTGTGTGTGTGTGTGTGTGTGTGTGTGTGTGTGTGTGTGTGTGTGTGTGTGTGTGTTGCTGACTTTCAGTCACAGTTTTGACAAGCAGATCCGGACCAGACCAAATCTGAACCAATCATATACATCTAAGTTTGGACAGCACAGAAGTAGAGCACAGTATTTACCGTAGAGTATATTCAGTAGGGTACAGTGAAGGAAAGTACAGTTCAGTACCACTGTACTCTACTGAATTAAACTATACTGTACTCTTCTTTGCTCTACTGCGCTATACTGAATTCAACTATACTGTACAGTACTCTAACACACTGTAAAAAAAAACATTTTTTTAAATAAATACAAATAAATTCCTCTCACCTCAATGTTTTGTCATCCTGAAATGAATTGACCACATGAATGCCCTCTCCTATAGAGGACACACATTTTTATCTTGAAATTATTACACCGTGACAACCAAACCAGTGAGACAACCAACCCCGGTCTCCCCTACTGTGTGTGGTCAAGTGCAGACTGCTCCTTGAAAGAGAAACTGGTGGTGGTGCACGCTCAGTCAGCTGGCAGTTAGCCTACAACTACAGAGTTCATAGGACACAAACTGGGTGGGTGGATTCAGCTTCCGTAACTGAAGACACATTTTTATTTTTTAAAGTTTTCTCTTCTGTCTGAATTGATGTTTGCGCCTTGGACATCATGTCGCGCAGGAAGCAAGCTAAGCCTCAACATGTACAGTCGGATCATAATTCGTCTTTATTGGAAACCACCGGTAAGTTTGGGACAAGACTGTAGGTTTAATTGTTATTACTGTGCAATTGAAAATGAAATGTATGTAATTTAATAGTTGTGTGCAATTCTGTACTGAGTTCGGGGCAATGTTAGCCTGACATTAGAAGTTGAAATTATAATTGTTTCATTGAGTGATGACTCACAATAGAGTCTTCACATGCAACTTTTCTTTCATGAGTTTTAGTCCAATTGTCTGTATGTTTCATTGTTGTAGGTCTATTTATCAATGTAGACCTAATGATGCCCAAATAAAGTTTGAATAATGATCACGATTCAGTTTTCATGTCGGACATTGTGTTTATGCCCCTTTGAATTTAACAGAAATAATGTATTCTGAAAAGTCATTAGAGTTAATAGGTGTTACTGATTGGACTATCCTGAGTAAATACATCAAAATGAAATGACATTTTCAATATTTTATATAGGCAATAAATGATTTGGCTACATTAAATTATATTGAATTTATTAACTGAATTTCAAATTGATGAAAAAGGTGGGCAATTAGACTACATGACCAACATTATTATTCATTTTATCGCTGTCCTTGTGATACTCCTAACTGAAATAATATTTATAGAGGAAAACGTGCCATTAGTGGCAGAGGTTTACCATAGAGTGGGGAGGGATCTGAACAAAATATCAGAGATACTCCTCCATCCCCTTAGACAGGCAGTGTCTCTTGTACCTGACACCTTTGTGAGTGTAATCTCTCCTGAGCTTGTAGATTTGGAAAAGCCTTGAGCTCTGAGACTAAAGGGTTCCCTTACATTATTTTATTACTTTTGATCGTAGGCAATTGCTTTATAACATACAGTTTAATAAGTGATTACCCAATGTCACTACAAGGGGTACAATTGCATACAATAGCTGCTTTTCTCTTCCTTTCTTTTTCGCTATGGGTCAGTCAATGAGGTGGTGCTCGACAGAATATAGTAAATAAAGTCATAGAGTAGAGTGGGCTAAGTTAAGCCATTTTTTTTTAACATTCAGCATCACTCAGTCAAGGGAAATATAATATTCTTTCTAACAAAGTTATTTACATATACAGTATTTCAGGATGTTGTGTATTCATGTAAACATTGTAAACATAACTTGTCCAAAAATAGTGGTCTCTTGGCACGGGGAAGGGGTGAGTTGAGCCGCGGGACAGGGTAAGTGAAGCCGCCTACAAATATCTGTACTGAATGAAATATTTAAAAACCATGTCTATCTTTACTTCGCAAACACTATTCAAGACAATCACAATTGCTTTTTTGTCCTTTAATAATTTGAATAATCTTTTCACAAAAGCTTAACACCTAACAAACACTTTATACTTATTTTTTTTTACACTTTTAACATAGACCAGGCCTTGTTGTTACCTCATATCCCAGCGATAATGCCTTGCATTACACCTGGGAAGAAAACACTTATATTTGATGAACTTGCCATTGGCTCAACCATTGACTCAGCATACCCCATGGCCATTGGCTCAACTTACCCCATGGCCATTGGCTCAACTTACCCCGTGGCCATTGGCTCAACTTACCCCGTGGCCATTGGCTCAACTTACCCCGTGGCCATTGGCTCAACTTACCCCGTGGCCATTGGCTCAACTTACCCCGTGGCCATTGCCTCAACTTACCCCGTGGCCATTGGCTCAACTTACCCCGTGGCCATTGGCTCAACTTACCCCATGGCCATTGCCTCAACTTACCTCAAAAGGCAAACATTTTGACTACATTAGCCCACACAGCTACAAGGATGCACTTTCACGCGAAGTTTAGGACCTCATATTGAAGCTTATAGAGAACAATCTTAAAATACATGTATCTACTTCGGGTTTGGATACAAGCATCATGAAACCTCTAACACAATAAATGAATTTGACTTGGTGAAAATCAATTTTTTGGACTTAACTTGCTTGAAACCATGTGGTTTAGCCCTTCACAGACTCCATGAAATTATCATCTCTTCCTCAGTACTTGGTCAAATGATTAATTTGGTGTATGGTTTCCTAGAAACAAGGGTGGCTCAACTTACCTCCTTGGCTCAACTTACCCCACTCTCCCCTAAATATAAATTCTATATATAGTCACAGCTGCGGGATGTATACGGTGCTGAGGATTCTGCAGCACCCCTATAAAATCCCGATTTAAAAAAAAATTCAGCATCTCTGCTTTGGCAAAAAAGATAGTTGTATAATTAAGAACAGTATCTGGCAGGATTCAATAGTTGGAATTGTAAGAATTGTTTCCCTGTCCCTTCGCTGTGATTGTCCTTCTAATGGAATCCAGAAAGAACAAAACTCTCAAAAGATGCAAAGTTATGGGCAAAGACACAAAACATCCACATCAAATTGAATATTTTTCTTGATCAAATAACATGGAAAACAACCTATTTGTCTGCAGTATTAATTCACTATCCTTACAAACCACTTAATGCAAATGTACAGTACCAGTCAAAGGTTTTTCTTAATTTTTTTCTTTACAAAAAATATTTTAGATTTTAGATTCTTAAAAGTAGCCACCCTTTACCTTGATGACAGCTTTGCACACTCTTGGCATTCTCTCAAGCAGCTTCACCTGTAATGCTTTTCCAAAAGTCTTGAAGGAGTTCCCACATATGCTGAGCACTTGTTGGCTGCTTTTCCTTCACTCTGCGGTCCAACTCATCCCAAACCATCTCAATTGGGTTGAGGATGGGTAATTGTGGAGGCCAGGTCATCTAATGCAGCATTCCATCACTCTCATGCTTGGTTAAAAAGCCCTTACACAGCCTGGAGGTGTGTTGGGTCGTTGTTCTGTTGAAAAACAAATGATAGTCCCACTAAGCGCAAACCAGACGGGTTGGAGTGTCACTGCAGAATGCTGTGGTAGCCATGCTCATTACGTGTGCCTTAAATTTGAACTAAATCCCACGCAGTCACCAGCAAAGCACCCCCACACCATAACACCTCCTCCTCCATGCTTTACGGTGGGAAATACACATGAGGAGATCATCCGTTCAAACCCACACAGCGTATCACAAAGACACGGTGGTTGGAACCAAAAATCTCCAATTTCACCACATGTGGAGATCATCCGTTCACATACTCTACTTGGCCCAAGCAATTCTCTTCTTCTTATTGGTGTCCTTTAGTAGTGATTTCTTTGCAGCAAGTTGACCATGAAGGCCTGATTCACACAGTCTCCTCTGAACAGTTGATGTTGAGATGTGTCTGTTACTTGAACTCTGTGAAGTCTGTTAACTGCAATCTGAGGTGCAGTTAACTCAAATTCACTTATCCTCTGCAGCAGAGGTAACGCTGGGTCTTTCTTTCCTGTGGCAGTCGTCATGAGAGACAGGTTCATCATAGCGGGTTTTGCAAATGCACTTGAAGAAACTGTCAAAATTCTTGAAGTTCTCCGAATTGGTCATGTCTTAAAACTGTCATTTCTCTTTGGTTATTTGAGCTGTTCTTACCATAATATGGACTTGGTCTTTTACCAAATTGGGCTATCTTCTGTATACCACCCCTACATTGTCACAACACATTAAGAAGGAAAGAAATTCTGCAAATTCACTTTAACAAGGCACACCTGTTCATTTAAATGCATTCCAGGTGAGAGAATGCCAAGAGTGTACACATATGTCATCAAGGCAAAGGGTGGCTACTGAAAATTCTCAAATATAAATATGTTTTTTTGGTTACTACACGATTCCATGTGTTATTTCATAGTTTTGGTGTCTTCACTAATATTCCATAAAAGTAAAACATTTGAAAAACTCTTGAATAAGTAGGTGTTTGACTGGTACTGTACATTACTGTATTCTACATCGGCTGGTCATCTACGCTTGTACCTGTAGACTTTCCATCACCGTGAAGAAAAACAATGCACAATACAGTACTTGAGTACAATGAGACATCAAGCGGTTTGTGATGATGTGATGATGAGGCTCAGTTGGTATAGCATGGCACTTGCAATTCTAAATTCTAGAGTTGTGGGTTCATTTCCAACGGGGGACCAGCACGAAAATGTATGTACTCACTACTGTAAGTTGCAATGGAGAAAGAATGAAAAGACCATTTCAGTTTTCACATAGAAAGAAGTTGCATTTCCAAAGTATTTCAAGAAACTGAAAAACATATATGGAGCAAGTATTTTTATATTCCACAAGTATTATCAGATTAACTTTTTTTGTACAGGTAATTAATTATAAGACTCAATTTACAAATGCTGGTAAACACTGAAATCCATTAAATGTTTTTTTTTTCTCTCACAAAAGTAGTACACTGGGCCTTTACTAGTCCTGTATTAGCGATATAGACATCTTCAGCGTGGGGGGACATACCCCCCACCCCCCTCCCCCTGGCATTTCTTTTTTTGCAACATCCCTCCCCCCAAATACTTCCCAACGCTATGTATAACCCTTGTTTCCTTCTTGTCTGTTTCAGGGGGCACACACCAGGGTATAGGGACTCCCCATCTTGGACTATTGTGCTCATGTCTGCAGTAGATGCTGTGCTGAGTTTGTTGAACTATCAGATCTGGAACGACATGTCAGGGATTGCTTTTCCAATCAGTTAGTCCTGATTGTCAATGACAATGAAGACCTAGTGTCGTCTGCTGAAATGTTCCCTCTAGCCTCGTCGCCCAGTACACCAGGCGAAACAGTCAACAACTCTGAAATGGAAGAGTGCAGTGATCTGTTGGAGGAGAAACCAGAGGGGAATGAAGACTCTATGGATGTTTCCAGAAGTAAGAGAAGCAATGGCCGGCTCGATAGCACCAGTAGCAGCCGGAGCAGCAGTACTGACAGCCTGACTGATATTGTCTCATGTATCTCAGTTCTCCCAATTTCACTACCTCAACCTGGCAACAAACTCTCAGAACAGCAGGGGACATTATCATGGTTCAACAGCAACGTCATTATTGAAAACCTAGAGAGCACTAAAGTGGCCGTGGCCCAGTTTTGCCAGCAGAGCCGATCGGACACCGGCTACAGTGGCAGTAATAAGATGGCCATCTCATCTCTGATGGAGAAACTCCTGGCTCTGCAGCTGCAACAGATCCACCAGTTGCAGCTGATGGATCAGATTTGTCACCAGGTCTTACTGTTTGCCTCCCAGAGGTCAGAGGAATCAGAGTCTCCAACACAGACACCCATCAGCTGCCCTCAGGGTAGTCTAGCATCAACGCAGGCCAGCCAGCTGACAACCCTCAGTTCTCATCTATCCCAGCAGCTAGCTGCAGCCACTGGGTTAGCCCACAGTCTCGCCACTCAGTCTGCCAGCATCAGTCACTTTAAACGATTAACAGCAACAGTACAGTTACCACAGAGCCCCCTTGGTAGCAGCATTGTGCACTCCAGCACCAAACCCTTACAAAGCATGGGTAAACTCATAGCTTCAGCAGTTAGCAAGCCCCACTCTAGAAAGAAGTACACTCATGCTGAAGGTCTGTACCCTCAACTAAATGTTTCAGCCCATACCAAAATGAACTCACCAGCACTTGGCACAGGTATCTTGCTAACCCCATCGAATAAACTATGTCTACCTCAGCCACCATCCAGCAATCAAACACTCTCGAGTGCTGGACCAAGCATTAGTGCAATTGTGGAGGATCTGAATGCTTTGACGGCATTAGCCCAACAAAGGAAAGACAAACCAACCAATGCGACTTCTTTAGAGCGCAAAATGTCTTCTGAACGGGCTTACTTTAAACACAAATGCAGGTTTTGCGCTAAGGTATTTGGGAGTGACAGTGCCATGCAGATCCATTTGCGATCCCACACTGGGGAGAGGCCATACAAGTGCAACATCTGCGGGAATCGTTTCTCCACCCGTGGGAACTTGAAGGTACACTTCCAGCGGCACAAAGAGAGGTACCCTCACATCCAGATGAACCCTTACCCTGTTCCAGAACACCTTGACAATATCCCAACCAGCACAGGAATCCCTTATGGTATGTCTATGCCACCACAAAAACCAGTTACATGCTGGCTGGAGAGTAAATCATCTCTAGCCACCTTGACTACTTCTGTTGGCCGGTTGCTCCCAACTGTATCACCCAACTTACCTTTTCTTATCAAGAAAGAGGAGCAGCCTGTCTCAATAACCACGCTTTCCAGTCCAGGCGTACGTGAATCATCTAGTGCGGTAAAGTCTACCAAGTGTGTTGACCTTGTAGAGCCTGGAAAAGTCCCCACCGTCCCCACCTTGAATCTGAAAAGAGAAGAGGTTAAACCCCCTTTGACCTTTGTCTCAAGGATGAGTTCGAGAAAAGAAGGATCAGCTGACTATATATCCGCCAACATCACTTCCATTAGCACAAATCCCATCAAGTTGGAGCAGTTCAAGATCAAACATCCCTTCGAAGGAGGAGTCCATGATCCCCTGCAGACATCAGAGACCTCAAAACTCCAGCAGCTAGTGGAGAACATTGACAAGAAGATTACGGACCTCAATGAGTGCATCATTTGCCACCGCATACTTAGTTGCCAGAGCGCCCTCAGGATGCACTACCGCACCCACACAGGAGAGCGGCCCTTCAGGTGTAAAGTGTGCGGACGGGCATTCTCTACCAAAGGGAATCTGAAGACGCACCATGCAGTTCATCGTGCCACGCCGCCACTGAGGGTCCAGCACTCCTGTCCCATATGCCAGAGGAAGTTCACCAACGCTGTTGTCCTACAGCAGCATATTCATATGCACATGGGTGGCCAGATTCCCAACACTCCTCTCTCTGAACAGAGCTACCCAAAGTCAATGGAGTCTGGCAGAGGTTCAGTGGATGAAAGGAAATTAGAAGAGTTAGAGAACCTTTCTGATGATGATATGGACTTCAATGACTGTGGGATTGCAGGTATGTCCAGGTTTATTAACTCCTTATCTGGCAGCTTGTCTCCTTCTGATAGTACAGGAGCAGGCTCCTTTGATGCCGAGAAGAAACTCAACTATCTTAGGCCAGTGGAGGAGATGCAGGTCAGCTGGTTTAAGACAAAGGGACTGGCAAAAGAGGATCAATATGCCTATGACTCATCATCTCTTTGCGGTGACCGAAGTGATGGGAGACTTGCTGTTTCTGAGAATACAGCTGCAAAGCACTTTTTTTCCCCAAGCGAGAGTGTTCCAGTATGTTCTAGCCCCACAAGCTGTGAGGAAAGGTACCAGAATGGTTTATCCCAGGCACATATCAATCCAAGCCCTCTGCAATTCACTAACACTGGCATGGCATCTCTTCACCACCTAAAATCTTTAAACCCACTAACGAATCCCACTAATATGGTCCACACATTCTGTGAACAACGAGGCATTTTTAAGAACACTGCATGCAATATTTGCAGCAAGACATTTGCCTGCCAAAGTGCCTTGGATATCCATTACCGAAGCCATACCAAGGAGAGACCCTTCATTTGCACAGGGTGCAACAGAGGGTTCTCCACTAAGGGGAACCTCAAGCAGCACATGCTAACCCATCAGATGAGGGACCTGCCATCCCAGTTGTTTGAGCCCTCCATTCCCAGCCTTGCTTCCAGCCCCAATTCCTTTGTAAATCCTCTGGCCTCCCAAATGATTAAGCCAGAAGTTAACAGTTTCCTGGGTAGCGTCCCCTATGAGGAACCAAGGGATCTTCAAGGCAGTTTGAGTTTGAGGATGTCCTCAGCCTCCTCCTCCCCAGCGCTCGCTTCCCTGCCACCTCGACGAACTCCCAAGCAGCATTACTGCCACACTTGTGGGAAAACCTTCTCTTCCTCCAGCGCCTTGCAAATCCACGAGAGGACTCACACTGGGGAGAAGCCGTTCGCTTGCACTGTCTGTGGTCGGGCATTCACCACCAAAGGAAATCTGAAGGTACATTCCACTTTTGCATTTACGAGATAGGGTTTAGACTGATTGACTAGCGAAGAAATGTCAAAACTGTGTTTTTTAGGCGTTGTTCCATTCATTAGTGCTGCATAATTAACCAAAATGTAGCTTATATTTCAGTTTTTAAACAGCTAATTGACCGACATCGGTTCAATTATTTGAATGCCATTTTCAATTCATATTTGCTCTGTGAGCTCCTTGGGCAGTTTCTGTAGAGATAAATCAGATCAAGCCTGAACTGTGCGATGTAGTAGGGAGTTGTAGTTTCCAACAGGCCAATATTCCACATAGTTTAGCTCAGAAAACGTGGTAATTAACTACAATGACCATATTCCATAGTCTATGCAGAGCAAGACATTGAGACTGAGAGAAGAGAAAATGAGCGATTGAGAGGGATAGAAAGCAGTTAATTCACAAGACTGAAAATACATGATCTCAAATCAAATCAAATCAAATTTATTTATATAGCCCTTCGTACATCAGCTGATATCTCAAAGTGCTGTACAGAAACCCAGCATAAAACCCCAAACAGCAAGCAATGCAGGTGTAGAAGCACTGTGGCTAGGAAAAACTCCCTAGAAAGGCCAAAACCTAGGAAGAAACCTAGAGAAGAACCAGGCTATGAGGGGTGGCCAGTCCTCTTCTGGCTGTGCCGGGTGGAGATTATAACAGAACATGGCCAAGATGTTCAAACGTTCATAAATGACCAGCATGGTCGAATAATAATAAGGCAGAACAGTTGAAACTGGAGCAGCAGCATGGCCAGGTGGACTGGGGACAGCAAGGAGTCATCATGTCAGGTAGTCCTGGGGCATGGTCCTAGGGCTCAGGTCCTCCAAGAGAGAGAAAGAAAGAGAGAAGGAGAGAATTAGAGAACGCACACTTCGATTCACACAGGACACCGAATAGGACAGGAGAAGTACTCCAGATATAACAAACTGACCCTAGCCCCCCGACACATAAACTACTGCAGCATAAATACTGGAGGCTGAGACAGGAGGGGTCAGGAGACACTGTGGCCCCATCCGAGGACACCCCCAGACAGGGCCAGACAGGAAGGATATAACTCCACCCACTTTGCCAAAGCACAGCCCCCACACCACTAGAGGGATATCTTCAACCACCAACTTACCATCCTGAAACAAGGCTGAGTATAGGCCACAAAGATCTCCGCCATGGCACAACCCAAGGGGGGGCGCCAACCCAGACAGGATGACCACATCAGTGAATCAACCCACACAGGTGACGCACCCCATCCAGGGACGGCATGAGAGAGCCCCAGCAAACCAGTGACTCAGCCCCTGTAATAGGGTTAGAGGCAGAGAATCCCAGTGGAAAGAGGGGAACCGGCCAGGCAGAGACAGCAAGGGCGGTTCGTTGCTCCAGAGCCTTTCCGTTCACCTTCCCACTCCTGGGCCAGACTACACTCAATCATATGACCCACTGAAGAGATAAGTCTTCAGTAAAGACTTAAAGGTTGAGACCGAGTTTGCGTCTCTGACATGGGTAGGCAGACCGTTCCATAAAAATGGAGCTCTATAGGAGAAAGCCCTGCCTCCAGCTGCTTAGAAATTCTAGGGACAATTAGGAGGCCTGCGTCTTGTGACCGTAGTGTACGTGTAGGTATGTACGGCAGGACCAAATCAGATAGATAGGTAGGAGCAAGCCCATGTAATGCTTTGTAGGTTAGCAGTAAAACCTTGAAATCAGCCCTTGCTTTGACAGGAAGCCAGTGTAGAGAGGCTAGCACTGGAGTAATATGATCAAATTTTTTGGTTCTAGTCAGAATTCTAGCAGCCGTATTTAGCACTAACTGAAGTTTATTTAGTGCTTTATCCGGGTAGCCGGAAAGTAGAGCATTGCAGTAGTCTAACCTAGAAGTGACAAAAGCATGGATTAATTTTTCTGCATCATTTTTGGACAGAAAGTTTCTGATTTTTGCAATGTTACGTAGATGGAAAAAAGCTGTCCTTGAAATGGTCTTGATATGTTCTTCAAAAGAGAGATCAGGGTCCAGAGTAACGCCGAGGTCCTTCACAGTTTTATTTGAGACGACTGTACAACTATTAAGATTAATTGTCAGATTCAACAGAAGATCTCTTTGTTTCTTGGGACCTAGAACAAGCATCTCTGTTTTGTCCGAGTTTAAAAGTAGAAAGTTTGCAGCCATCCACTTCCTTATGTCTGAAACACATGCTTCTAGCAAGGGCAATTTTGGGGCTTCACCATGTTTCTTTGAAATGTACAGCTGTGTGTCATCCGCATAGCAGTGGAAGTTAACATTATGTTTTCGAATAACATTCCCAAGAGGTAAAATATATAGTGAAAACAATAGTGGTCCTAAAACGGAACCTTGAGGAACACCAAAATTTACAGTTGATTTGTCAGAGGACAAACCATTCAGAGACAAACTGATATCTTTCCGACAGATAATAATAATAATAAGATCTAAATCAGGCCAGAACTTGTCCGTGTAGACCAATTTGGGTTTCCAATCTCTCCAAAAGAATGTGGTGAGCAATGGTATCAAAAGCAGCACTAAGGTCTAGGAGCACGAGGACAGATGCAGAGCCTCGGTCCGATGCCATTAAAATGTCATTTACCACCTTCACAAGTGCCGTCTCAGTGCTATGATGGGGTCTAAAACCAGACTGAAGCATTTCGTATACATTGTTTGTCTTCAGGAAGGCAGTGAGTTGCTGCGCAACAGCCTTTTCTAAAATGTTTGAGAGGAATGGAAGATTCTATATAGGCCGATAGTTTTTTATATTTTCTGGGTCAGGGTTTGGCTTTTTCAAGAGAGGCTTTATTACTGCCACTTTTAGTGAGTTTGGTACACATCCGGTGGATAGAGAGCCGTTTATTATGTTCAACATAGGAGGGCCAAGCACAGGAAGCAGCTCTTTCAGTAGTTTAGTTGGAATAGGGTCCAGTATGCAGCTTGAAGGTTTAGAGGCCATGATTATTTTCATCATTGTGTCAAGAGATATAGTACTAAAACACTTGAGCGTCTCTCTTGATCCTAGGTCCTGGGAGAGTTGTGCAGACTCAGGACAACTGAGCTTTGAAGGAATACGCAGATTTAAAGAGGAGTCCGTAATTTGCTTTCTAATAATCATAATCTTTTCCTCAAAGAAGTTCATGAATTTATCACTGCTAAAGTGAAAGTCATCCTCTCTTGGGGAATGCTGCTTTTTAGTTAGCTTTGCGACAGTATCAAAAAGGAATTTCGGATTGTTCTTATTTTCCTCAATTAAGTTAGAAAAATAGGATGATCGAGCAGCAGTAAGGGCTCTTCGGTACTGCACGGTACTGTCTTTCCAAGCTAGTCGGAAAGACTTCCAGTTTGGTGTGGCGCCATTTCCGTTCCAATTTTCTGGAAGCTTGCTTCAGAGCTCGGGTATTTTCTGTGTACCAGGGAGCTAGTTTCTTATGAGAAATGTTTTCAGTTTTTAGGGGTGCAACTGCATCTAGGGTATTGCGCAAGGTTAAATTGAGTTCCTCAGTTAGGTGGTTAACTGATTTTTGTCCTCTGGCGTCCTTGGGTAGACAGAGAGAATCTGGAAGGCCATCAAGGAATCTTTGTGTTGTCTGTGAATTTGATGATGTTCCTTGGTTGGGGTCTGAGCAGATTATTTGTTGCAATTGCAAATGTAATAAAATGGTGGTCCGATAGTCCAGGATTATGAGGAAAAACATTAAGATCCAGAACATTTATTCCATGGGACAAAACTAGGTCCAGCGTATGACTGTGACAGTGAGTGGGTCCAGAGACATGTTGGACAAAACCCACTGAGTCGATGATGGCTCCGAAAGCCTTTTGGAGTGGGTCTGTGGACTTTTCCATGTGAATTGAGGAGCTGGCGCGAGACTACAAGGTCCGATCGGAATTTAGGGATCTCAGTGAGGAACGCTGTATATGGCCCAGGAGGCCTGTAAACAGTAGCTATAAAAAGTGATTGAGTAGGCTGCATAGATTTCATGACTAGAAGCTCAAAAGACGAAAACGTCATTTTTTTTTCGTCAATTGAAATTTGCTATCGTAAATGTTAGCAACACCTCCGCCTTTGCGGGATGCACGGGGGATATGGTCACTAGTGTAGCCAGGAGGTGAGGCCTCATTTAACACAGTAAATTCATCAGGCTTAAGTTAAGCCATGTTTCAGTCAGGCCAATCACATCAAGATTATGATCAGTGATTAGTTCATTGACTATAATTGCCTTTGAAGTAAGGGATCTAACATTAAGTAGCCCTATTTTGAGATGTGAGGTATCATGATCTCTTTCAATAATGACAGGAATGGAGGTGGTCTTTATCCTAGTGAGATTGAGAAATTAGAGCCCTGTCTATGTTGGTAGATAAGATGAGAGCACCCCTCCAGCTAGGATGGAGTCCGTCACTCCTCAGCAGGTCAGGCTTGGTCCTGTTTGTGGGTGAGTCCCAGAAAGAGGGCCAATTAGCTACAAATTCTATCTTTTGGGAGGGGCAGAAAACAGTTTTCAACCAGCGATTGAGTTGTGAGACTGCTGTAGAGCTCATCACTCCCCCTAACTTGGAGGGGGCCAGAGACAATTACTCGATGCCGACACATCTTTCTAGCTGATTTACACGTCAGCGCTATGTTGCGCTTGGTGATCTCTGACTGTTTCATCCTAACATTGTTGGTGCCGACGTGGATAACAATATCTCTATACTCTCTACACTCGCCAGTTTTAGCTTTAGCCAGCACCATCTTCATGATCTAATGGCTTGTTCACACTTCAGGCCTTCATGCACAAATCAGTTGTGTTTTCAAATCCATTTTGGAATACTGTCTGTCCAAACAGCAAGAGACAAGTAACCCCATCGGATTTGTGTGTGTTCAGACAGCAGTCATTTCCTGACACGACTATGCTAGTTGTCATAGTAATGGCAGGTGTGTGCACAGAGGTGTAGGCTGATTGGTGGTGGTGCTCAGGCTTCCTATCACTAGGAAGTTATGTAGCAAGCTAAGGTGACAACAATGCCTGCCATGGACGTTTCCAGTTGCTTTGGATGTTCAAAATCATAGTGTAGGAACACTTTTAAAGCCTCGAAGGATAAGATTATACAACTTTTCAAAAGTCCTTTTTGGCTAGCCAGGGCAGTCAACTGAGTTAGCTACCTAGGTAGCTGTTTAACTTTCTATCACATTCACTCATTTGTTTGTAAATCCTGAACAAGCTAAATAGGTACCACATGTTCTTGTCAAACTGTCAACAGAGTAGTTAGCAAGCAATGAGATAGGCCAAGTAACAGTCTAAAAAAAACACTCGAGGGCAAACAAATTAGATTTGACTGTTACAGACACATGTCACATGGGCAGGAATCAGATTTGTATCTGACTTCAAACCACCCACGAAGGTCTCAACATCCCAGAATAAAAATCTTGCGCCAGCTCCTCAATTCAGTTTTTGGGGAGATGTATGAGAAAATATACTAAAACGGGGAGCGGAAGCAGGGCGGTTGCTCCACCCCCCTCCCTCTGCAAGTTTTGGTCAATGCTATGGGCCAAATGTCCCCTCCCCTTCCCAATTTCAAAAGGTGCTCACACCTGCTAAATCGTAGGAGATTAAGTGTATCGAATCATTACACTGTGATATTTGTCTTCATAAAAGGAGTGTAAACTCACCATTGCTCTATTCCTCATGTAGGTCCATATGGGAACTCACATGTGGAGTAGTGCCCCCACCAGGCGAGGACGCAGACTGTCTGTGGACGGACCATTGATGTTTATGGGAACCCATCCTGTGAAGCTATCAGAGCCAATTCAGAGGCCAGACATTAGGTCCAGTAATGGAGACTCCTTTAGTCTCTGGAACCATTGTACAGACTCCTTCTCTAAGAATTTGGCCTTGAGGACCAATGATATCTCAGTCATCCAGAATGGAGGCGGGCCTTACCTCTCTGGACCAATGGGGCATGGGGCCAGCTCACCCAAAGGGAGTGTAAATGTTGGTCTAGACAAATTTCCCAGTACAGAACACAATGCTTCTTTGACGCCGCCTGGGGAAAATGATACAGAAAGAGCGACTTACTTCCGTTTCACTCATTTGATGGAGGAGAGGAAGGAAATGATTGCCAATTAAAGAGACTGTATATTATTTTAGGGAGAGGGAAGGCTGCTGTTGTTGATGGACTAGAGCTTTCTTCTTTGAAGGAAATTAACTGCGATGTTGGAATAGACTGAGTTTCTTTGAGTTTGTCTATAAATGATAATAACCTTATTTGGAGTCAAGTGTCTAGTAAAGTCTCCCTGCTTTTCAGTGTGCTTATTAGAGTTTGACTGTTTTTTATTACCTATTTACATGGGTAAAATAGCCTATTGGTTGTGTAATTATGCTTAATGTTACGGTTTTATAATTCTAATAGAATTTTGAGGTGTTGACTATGTTATTGAAGAGGAATTCACTTGTAACATACTTTGTCATATCTTTGTGAAACACACGGATATATAATTGATGTGTCAATATCAATGTACTAATATACTTTATACATCGGGTGGGTCTAATCCTGAATGCTGATTGGTTCAAACCGTATTCCAGACGGTGTCTATTCCACAAGTTACCACTGGCTAAATCTATGATGTTAAAATGTCTATTTACTCTCTTCCATCTGTCTACACAATCCACTGTCTCATCAGCCCAGCCGGGCAATTTATAAACTCGATCTCCACTATAAAAAGTATCTAGACATTATCTCACATTTCTTTTAGACTAACATTTAGTTTTCAACAGTGGAGATTTGTGTCAGTATAAACTCTCTCGACATTTACAACATTGTTTCAATATTCAAATTCGATCTGTCCCATCTGTCCCATAGTAATGAACGTTTTGGGACGTAACAAATAGGCAGCAGCGTTTCTCATCCAGTCGAAATCATAATTTTTATGGATATATACAAAGAAATGTCAATTGAAAAAAGGTAAAACAAAACAAAGGGCAGCTAGTTTGCAGTATTTCCAGCTTCAGTTTGAAGTGATTGTGTTAGCTGTGTTGTTGGCTAGCTCCTCAGAACAACAGTGTCCTGACGTGAGAGCACATGTTCTAAGGCAGGTGAAATAGTGCATCATTACCTCATTGTTATGGATGTATCCAAATAAATGTCACTAGAAAACAGCTTAAACAAATGCAAATGCAGCTACTGTTGTTATTCTGGCTGCACTGTTTGACATGACTGTAAGTTAGCAGTATGGCAATGGAGCATTACAAAAAATGAATGACTGGGACACGTCCATAGATGTAGAACAAAAAGACTGAACGACTGGGTCGCATCTCTGGCAACCGAACCGATAGGACGGATGACCAGCCGGCTTGGGTAGCAACCCTAGATTTGTGTCAGGACTATATCTTGTGGTAGGATGAAATAGTATTAATAAATTAATCAAAATAAAGTTCATGAAAATATGTCAACCATTATTTGAATGTGTTGGTAACCCGTTGTATAAAAGTGATAATGCCCTCGAAGCCGGTGTTTGGAGTATATATTGGACCTAGACAAAGTCTCTGGCCTAACATCACCCGTGCCAATATATCCCAGAAACACCGGCTTCGAGGGCATTATCACTTAAATAATTCATGTTCATTTACTATTTCTCAAACACTTGCAGCAAAATATGACTAATATGTAATAATGACATTTCAAATAAGGAGGCAACATACATTGCACATGTAGGCCAACTGTAAAGAGAAGTACTGTTACTTGAGGTGCTGTAATACATTGTCAATCTTTTTACCATTGGTTTTCAGAAAATGATTGGCCATTACACCACTTCTGTACCTCAGTTGAATAATCCTATTCTGTGATATGCTGTGGAAACTGTTATCTTTTCCCCTGTTCAATAACAATTGATATACATATTAATGGTAAAGGTGGACGTCAAAATGAAATAAAAAGATTGAGATGGGTTATAGCTTTGAATCACGTTCTTCCCGATGTCCTTCCTGTGGGCGGCAGGTAGCCTAGCGGCTAGAGAGGCAAGCCAGCAGCCGGAGGGTTTCTGGTGTCAAATCCTAGATGCCATTGCCTGCCATTGTGGGCACTTAAGGCATTTAGCCCGCCACAACAACAGCTCCCAGGGCGCTCAGTGAGGCAGCCCCCAAAACCTCTCCAAAAAAACATGTACAGTGGGGCAAAAAAGTATTTCGTCAGCCACCAATTGTGCAAGTTCTCCCTTAAAAAGATGAGAGAGGCCTGTAATTTTCATCATAGGTACACTTCAACTATGACAGACAAAATTACAAAAAAAATCCAGAAAATCACATTGTAGGATTGAATGAATTTATTGAATTTATTTGCAGATTATGGTGGAAAATAAGCATTTGGTCACCTACAAACAAGCAAGATTTCTGGCTCTCACAGACCTGTAACTTATTCTTTAAGAGGCTCCTCTGTCCTCTACTCGTTACCTGTATTAATGGCACCTGTTTGAACTTGTTATCAGTATAAAAGACACCTGTCCACAACCTCAAACAGTCACACTCCAAACTCCACTATGGCCAAGACCAAAAAGATGTCAAAGGACACCAGAAACAAAATTGTAGACCTGCACAAGGCTGGGAAGACTGAATCTGCAATAGGTAAGCAGCTTGTTTTGAAGAAATCAAGTGTGGGAGCAATTATTACAAAATGGAAGACATACAAGACCACTGATAATCTCCCTTGATCTGGGGCTCCATGCAAGATCTCACCCCGTGGGGTCAAAATGATCACAAGAACGGTGAGCAAAAATCCCAGAACCACAAGGGGGGACCTAGTGAATGACCTGCAGAGAGCTGGGACCAAAGTAACAAAGCCTACCATCAGTAACACACTACGCCGCCAGGGACTCAAATGCAGTGCCAGACGTGTCCCCCTGCTTAAGCCAGTACATGTCCAGGTCCGTCTGAAGTTTGCTAGAGAGCATTTGGATGATCCAGAAGAAGATTGGGAGAATGTCATGAAACCAAAATATTACTTTTTGGTAAAAACTCAACTCGTCGTGTTTGGAGGACAAAGAATGCGGAGTTGCATCCAAAGAACACCATACCTACTGTGAAGCATGGGGGTGGAAACATCATGCTTTGGGGCTGTTTTGGCAGGGTCTTTCAGCATGACAATGATCCCAAACACACCGCCTGGGCAACGAAGGAGTGGCTTCATAAGAAGCATTTCAAGGTCCCGGAGTGGCCTAGCCATTCTCCAGATCTCAACCCCATAGAAAATCTTTGTAGGGAGTTGAAAGTCCGTGTTGCCCAGCAACAGCCCCAAAATATCACTGCTCTAGAGGAGATCTGCATGGAGGAATGGGCCAAAATACCAGCAACAGTTTGTGAAAACCTTGTGAAGACAGAAAACATTTGACCTCATTTGTCATTGCCAACAAAGGGTATATAACAAAGTATTGAGAAACTTTTGTTATTGACCAAATACTTATTTTCCACCATAATCTGCAAAGAAATTCATTAAAACTCCTACAATGTGATTTTCTGGATTTTTTTTCTCATTTTGTCTGTCATAGTTGAAGTGTACCTATGATGACAATTACAGGCCTCTCTCATCTTTTTAAGTGGAAGAACTTGCACAATTGGTGGCTGACTAAATACTTTTTTGCCCCACTGTATGTACTCTATGTATGAACCAATAAAGTAATTTGTTTCTGTTCTGAGGTGTTTAGTCACCTTATTCAGCATTCGAGTGTGTATGCTCTCTGCTGATGATACAATTTGTTGATTTGATACGACATATCAATTTCCAGCTAACAGCTAATGGAGATATGCTACTCTGTTGTGTACTACACCTTGTCACTTTTAAATGGAGACGGTACAAAGTGTCAGTCACCTAGGGATATCATGTGAGTTTATCTTGAAAGCTGGACTCAACAATGTCATGCTATTGCTGTTACACTATCATGTTGTCCATTTTTGTCAGTGTTTTAACAAAGATCAATAAGCATATTTTTGCATTTCAAACAAGTTTAATTTCACATGAAAAGTTTTTCATTTTGTATATTTATTTTCATGTTGCATCACTAATTCACAAAATTAACATTTGAGTCAGGAGTCAGTACTTTTGTCTCCTGTTTTACTCTAGGGAGTAAATCTGATTCCTGCTGGTTGTGAAATACTACCCCTATCTAGCCTGTATGGCTGTAGCAGTATCCCGGCTTAACAAATGCACAACACTTCTGACTCATAATGGCCACTAATATGTCCATTGACGGTAACCACATTCATCCCACATATTAAATCCCCTGTGAAAGAGACATGGTCCCTGTGCTGTCACAACCTATTATACATATCTGACCAGCTGACAGGGCCGAAACCTTAAACCAGCTCTTCGCCATTAGCATTAGAACATGAGTAATCAACTGGAATGAACCATTACAGAGCCCAAAACAAAGGCCAGTTGGTCCGAAGCTTTTCAAAGATACATATCTGATAGAGACAGATGAATGTCACGCACACGCACATGCGCACGCACACATTCTTGTACAGCTAACCTTGTGGGGACACACAATTCCGTCCCATTCAAAATCCTATTTTCCCTAACCCCTAACCCTAAACCTAACCCATACTCTTACCCTTACATTAACCCTAACCTTAACCCTAACCCTAACCTTAACCCTAACCCTAACCTTAACCCAAAAACCTAACCTTAACCCAAACCCTAAACATAACCCTAGCTCCTAACTGTTATGTATGGTACGACGTGCTGTACGTTGTTATGGTTTACGACAGTACACTGCTTTACGGGTGAAAGGGTTGTCAGAATGAGTGGCACATGTCATTAAACCACAGAGCGATGTACAATGTGAAACTGTGCAGATGTGCATTCTTTGACAGATAAGCTAGAGATAACACTAACCCTAACCCTAAAACTAACCCTAGCTCCTAACCCTAACCCTTAACGTAATTCTAACCCAAACACTCATTCTAACCTTAACCCTAAACCCCCTAGAAATAGCATAATGTGCCCAGTTGGTCAAAACAAATGTTGCTTACTATTCTTGTGGACACACACACACTATAAACTTTGTTTAAGTGTGTTATCACTTGAGAGGTAAAGTGTGCAGTGTTGGAAAAAGTACCCAATTGTCAATCTTGAGTAAAAGTAAAGATACCTTAATAGACAATTACTCAAGTAAAAGTGAAAGTCACTCAGTAAAATGCTACTTGAGTAAAAGTCTAAAAGTATTTGTTTTTTAAATATATCAAAAGTAAATGTAAGTGCTAAAATATACTTAAGTGTCAAAAGTATAAATAAATAATAATTTCACATTCCTTACATTAAGCAAACCAGACGACACAATTTTTCTTGTTTGCGAATAGCCAGGGGCACACGCCAAAACTCAGACATAATGTACAAATGAAGCATTTATGTTTAGTGAATTCGCAAGATCAGAGGCAGTAGGGCATGGATGTTCTCTTTATAAGTGAGTGAATTTGACAATTTTCCTGACCTGCTAATCATTCGAAATGTAACCAGTACTTTTGGGTGTCAGGGAAAATGTATGGAGTAAAAAGTACATTATTTTCTTTAGGAATGTAATGAGGTAAAAGTTGTCAAAAATATAAATAGTAAAGTACCCTAGTAAAGTCTAACAAAATAACTACTTAAGTAGTACTTTAAAGTATTTTTACGTAAGTACTTTACACCACTGAATGTGTGTTGAATCATTTGAATCACATGGGAATGGTATTTTCTAGTTCTGAGAAAATAGATACTGGCAAGTTGAATATGTATTGTCAGACTGAGTTTGCCCTTGATGGACATGTTGACTTGGCTGACAAATAACAGACAAAAGTTATTTGTTGGTTAAAATGTTGAATGTACATGACGACACACATAAAATCTCTGGTGATATCAGTCTAACAAATGAGTGGTTTGTATGGGTGTGAGTGAGTGCATTAGCTTTTACAGTGAATAGTATCCTTGGTGTTGACTCGTTCCACAATAGAAACATAGAATTCTCTGGAGAGTCACCAAATGCATTCCAAAATGATTATACCTCTGTCCGGGGTTATTATTATTGAAATATGTACAGTGCTTTTCAGAATACATTGTAGAGAATCAGACAGAGGAGCAAGTGAGGTGGGAGTGAGAGGCTGTACACAATGAATTCAACAGCTTACTTTTTAAACTCATCACAGGCAAACAAGCGTGCTTTTCTAATCATTGCATATTTCACTTCAAAACTGCCGAGGTCAGCATGCTGTTTGCAAGATGGCATTTCCTTTGTACGCATTTGAACAGTGATCCTCACACTTTTGTTACAGTGACAATGGAAATATTCAATAATAGAAGACCTGCCAAATCTCCGGCGGGGCGAAAATCTATCCCCTCCACCGAACCAGAGCGTTGATAACATTGTGATTATGCCTTTGTGTCTATCTGACGTGCCTATTGCACAGATCATTTCTGATCATAAACGTGCATGGGTCAACTGTTTCACGGTGACCCACCGGCCAGCCGACTCCATTTGTGCCTATGTTTCTAGAGACAGGTTGGGAGCAGGCAGCTTTAGCCTGAATCCATCTGTCTACATCAACCCTCTGATAGCTCACAGCCCATAGCTGGCTTAGTGCTGTAGCCTAGTACTGTATCAATGTCACTTTGACAAGAATTGCCCTGTTATCTGAATAGAGTTATAGGTCCCACTTCAAATAAACTTCAGCTCATAAAGGCCATATAGGCATTAGTGGTCTATGAAGGTTTGTGAAGGCTTGAAAGTCGTTATTTGTTGAAAGTGTGATCATAAGGGTTGTTCCATACTAATAATAATCAGTTATTTACAATTTGCATTTGTCCACAGATCACCTCGCGTATGAAATATTTTATGAATAAAGCAGTTGGGATATACTAAGCTAAAATATGGAATTATTTTAAGGTGGTCATACCATGACTCGTTTAGCTATTTGATTTGGAATTTTATGACCTCTGTAGGTATATAAAAAATATATATAAAACAATTATTGATATTGTATTTGGCCTTTACTGCTATAGCCCACAGAAACGCATTGAATAACAGATTAATAAATGCCAAAACATACAATCAAAAATCATTCTTAAGGATTAAGGTTTAGATGTGTCTGTCCTAAATCTAGGAAAGAAAGCTCAAGAATTATAAAAAAAACAAAAAACATTTATGACACATATTTGACCCCTTTTTTGGGGGGCACAAAAGACAACTGCTTCCATACTTCCATTCATTGTATAAACCGGTACTCGGTTAACTTCAGATGAGTTCCGTGACACTTGTGGGGTCGTACAACAAAATGGAGAATACCATTGTGTTCGTGAGAGTCTCATCTTTCCATTGAGCGGTATATCGTCTGTAGGCCAAACCATTCGAATGCTACACATGTTTTTTTGTAGGAAGACTGATCTTTGGGATGTTTCCTGGTCTCACAAACAGCGCTGTAGCTCTGCCACTTTCAACCGCAGATGCGGAAGACCGACATAGGCGGATGAGGTGGATTGAAACAGCAGATAAATGTTAACATAATCTTTCAAGTCTGCTTGATTCACAGGTATGTATATATCATTCCCTCCCTGAATCAATACAACCACATTGTCGATTTGCTTAGTTAACACTAACAGTGACAAATAGCATTGTGTCGATAAATCTCTCTCTGTCATCACTCATTCTGTAAAATCATTCATATTCTGACAATTCTGACAATCTCTGAAACGGACTTAGATAGCAATACATGGTTAGAAGTTCTAAAGAAAATACAGAAATACCAAAGGTGGAGGTATGGCTGTTTATATTCAGAACCACATTCCTGTAAAGCTTAGAGAGGATCTCATGTTAAATACTCTTGTAGTAATATGGCTACAGGTTCATCTGCCTCACCTAAAGCCCATTCTGATAGGAAGCTGCTATAGACCACCAAGTGCTAACAGTCAGTATCTGGATAACGTGTGAAATGCTTGATTATGTATGTGATATCAATAGAGAGGAATATTTTTCTGGGTGATTTAAATATTGAATGGCTTTCATCAGGCTGCCCACTCAAGAGAAAGCTTCAAACTGTAACTAGTGCCTGCAATCTGGTTCAGGTTATCAATCAACCAAGGGTAGTCACATCTTCACAAACGCTGCATAAATGTGTTTGAAAGCAGTATCCAAATCCTTTGGATGTAGTGATCACAATATAGTAGCCATCTTTTAAAACCAGTTCCAAATACTGGGCCTAATATAGTGTATAAAAGGTCACACAATACGTTTTGTAGTTATTCCTATGATGTTGATGTAAAGAATATGTGTTGGTCCGTGGTGTGTAATGACGAGCAACCAAACGCTGCACTTGACACATTTGTGAAATTGCTTATCCCAGTTACTAATAAGCATGCACCCATTAAGAAAATGACTGTAAAAACTGTTAAATTCCTGTGGATTAATAAGGAATTGAAAAATGGTATGGTTGAGAGGGATGAGCCAAAATAAATGGTAAATAGGTCTGGCTGTACAACCCATTGGCAAACGTACTGCAAATTGAGAAATCATGCTAGTCGCACTGAATAAAAAGAAGAAAAACTACACTATGAAACAACATTAAATGACACAAAGAATGATAGTAAAAAGCTTTGGGGCACCTTAAGTTATATTTTTGGCAAAAAGGCAAACTCGGCTCCATCATTAATTGAATCAGATGGCTCATTCGTCACAAAACCCACTGATATTGCCAACTAATTTAATTATTATTTAATTGGCAAGATGAGAAAACTTAGGCATGACATGCCAGTAACAAGCGCTGACACGACACATCCAAGTATGTCTGACCAAATTCTGAAAGACAAGCATTTTGATTTTGAATTATGCAAAATAAGTGTGGAAGAGGTGACAAAAAGAATTGCTGTCTATCAACAATGACAAGCCACCGGGGTCTGACAACTTGGATGGAAAATGACTGAGGATAATAGCTGACAGCATTGCCACTCTCTTTGACATATCTTCAACTTAAGCCTACTCTAAAGTGTGTGCCCTGAGGCCTGGAGGGAAGCCAAATGTATCCCCCTACCTAAGAATAGTAAAGCCTCCTTTACTGGCTCAAATAGCCGACCAATGAGTTACCAACCCTTAATAAACTTACAATACAATACTATTTTACAGTAAACAAATTGACAACATATTTTCAGCACAAATTGATTAAAAAAAAGATTGTGGGGGCTGTTTTGTTAGACTTCAGTGCGACTTTTCAGTGCGGAAAAACATATACTGTATGTTATGGCTTTACATCCTCTGCTATATTGTGGATAAAGAGTTACCTGTCTAACAGAACAGAGGGTGTTCTTTATAATGGACAACAAAATTCAGAATTCCCCAGGGGAGCAGTCTAGGCCCCTTACTTTTTTCAATCTTTACTAATGTCATGCCACTGGCTTTGAATAAAGCTACATGGAACTCTATTCCACATCAAGTAACTCATGCAAGCAGTAAAATTAGATTTGAAAAACAGATAAAAATACACCTTATGGAACAGTGGGGACTGTGAAGCAACACAAACGTAGGCACAGACACATGCACACAAACACACAATAATATACGCACTATACACACACATGTACACATGGATTTTGTGTGTAGATATGTGGTGGTAGAGTAGGGGCTGTTGCAAATGTATTGTAATGTTTTTAAAAAGTACAACTACCTTATTTGCTGGACCCCAGGCTCACATAATAAATACAAATACCTCTGCTTTCATTATTCACACCATTGCCCCCATCAACTCAGCACCTGTGATATTAGTTGACATGGATATAGCGGTGTCAGTAATACTATAGCTTGTTTCCCCACACCTCTGACTGCTGTAACTGCTCTCCTCTCACTGTTTATCACACCTGCATTATATCAATCTATCTGTCTCGTCTCTCAATGCATACTCCAAAAACAGAGAGCCAACATCCAGATCTACTTTTCTTATATGTCCTATACAGTGGGGTAAGTTTACTTCTGAGTGACATTGTATCAGGTGTAGAGCGTGTAGGTTATCCTTCCCTCAGGGTTGGCTAGTTCTCTGTCCATCCTAATATCCCTCAGCACCTGTCATCTCAACCTCATATCCCCACTAAACACCTGATCTCCACTCTGTCACACACAGCGGCGCCGTGCATATATGTTTTAATAAATGATTATGGGTAGCCTGTGGCTAGGAGATAGACTCTGCACCTGGAGAACATTCCTCTATGGTTACTAGGCTGTGTTTGTTGTTTAGTGAACGTGTATGTTTTCATCCCATTTGATGTACAAAAGACATGACAGTATTACATTCTGATCAGCAGGCCTCTGACCTATAATATGTGTGTCGCAAATTGCTCCCTATTTCCTTCATAGTGTACTAAATTGAAAAATATAGTGCACCATAAAGGAAATAGTGTGCCCTTTGGCCATTTGGGTCATAACTGGGTCCCGTGTTTAAGGAGTCACACAGAGAGGGTGAAACAATTCCTTTGGAGTTTTTGAAAAATGTGTCAAGTTCATTTTTCAACTTGGCATGTACATATAGGCCTTCAAAAATCCAGGTGAGTGCACTACTTTTGACCATAGTCCTGTGAGCCCAGGTAAAAAAAAGTAGGCCTACGTTATGGAATAGAGTGCCATTTGGGATACACACATAGTATGTTTTTTCATTCAGTGAGAGAGCAGTCAGCTCTCTGAATAGTAATAGCTTGGTACTGCTGGGATATCTGTGTCACAGAGGAGCCATCTGTGGAGGCTGAGGGTGGACATGGTAGATGGTGAGAAAGGTGAAACTGCCATTCACAAGGCTCTGATCCCCCGAGAGAGAGAGAGAGAGAGAGAGAGAGAGAGAGAGAGAGAGAGAGAGAGAGAGAGAGAGAGAGAGAGAGAGAGAATTTACCCGCATTCACTCCCTATTCTGCTCTTGAACTTGATATACGGTAGAGGAAATTGTCTGCAATTGTAAATTATTTACAACTTTACCCATGCATTGTAAATAATGCCTATATTCTTAAACCTGATAGGGTATAGCCTACTGCACCCCTTTTAAAATCTTAGAACCAAATTTTGTGTTATCTGAGCAAGTGGTTAACACCAGTTCAGTTGAGGTTAATAATCAGGGGCGCAACTTTCACTTGGGACGAGGGGGAACATGACAAACATATCAAGGATCTTTCTGTACTTTGCTCCATTCATCTTTCCCTCGATCCTAACTAGTCTCCCAGTCCCTGCAACTGAGAAACATCCCCACAGCATAATGCTGCCACTACCATGCTTCACTGTAGGCATGATGCCAGGTTTCCTCTAGACGTGACGCTTGGCATTCAGGCCAAAGAGTTCAATCTTGGTTTCATCAGACCAGAAAATATTGTTTCTCGTGGTCTGAGAGTCTTTAGGTGCCTTTTAGCAAACTCCAAGCAGGCTGTCATGTGCCTTTTACAGATGTGCTTCCGTCTGGCCACTCTACCATAAAGGCTGGATTGGTGGAATGCTGTATAGATGTTTGCTCTTCTGGAAAGTTCTCCCATCCCCACAGAGGAACTCTGAAGCTCTGTCAGAGTGACCATTGGGTTGTTACTCATAACCTGCACCAAGGCCCTTCTCCCCCAATTGCAAAGTTTGGCCTTGGTGGTTCCAAACTTCTTCCATTTAGGGAGGATGGAGGCCACTGTGTTCTTGGGGACCTTCAATGCTGCAGACATTTTTTTGGTACCCTTTGCCAGATCTGTGCCTCGTCACAATCCTGTCTCTGAGCTCTACGGACAATTCCTTCAACCTCATGGCTTGGTTTTTGCTCTGACATCCACTGTCAACTGTGGGACCTTAAATACCTTTCCAAATCATGTCCAATCAATTGAATTTAGCACAGGGAGACTGCAATCATGTTGTAGAAACATCTCAATGATGATTAATAGGAACAGGATGCACCTGAGCTCAATTTCAAGTCAATTTCAAGTCAATTTCAATTTCAAGTCTCATAGCAAAGGGTCTGAATACTTATGTAAATAAGTATCCCACTTTTTATTTATTTTTATTTTTTATAAATGTACAACAATTTCTTAAAACCTGTTTTCACTGTCATTATGGGGTATTGTGTGCATATCAATAAGGGGGGGAAATGATTTAATCTATTTTAGAATATTGCTGTAATGTAACAAAATGCGGAAAAAGTCAAGGGGTCTGAATACTTTCCGAATGCACTGTCGCTACCACAGCCAGTTCAGCTCTAGCTAGCCTCTAGCTATCTGTCAGCTATCTCACTAACTTTAGCTATTATTTTTGCCTCAATCACACTAGACCTGAATCAAACAATGAAACCAGCAGCCAAACAATTGAACACCGATATTCTGATGTTCTTTCAGTACACTGTGAGTTTTATTAGTCAGTATAGCAACGTAGCGTTATTGATCTGTCAGTTTCCCTAGCTAATTCCTTACTTTTCAGACTGAGTGGTGTGTGTTGGGTTCGAGCGCTGCAGGTTTTGAAAACCTGTCCGTGGACCCCTAGGAGCAGGACGGGGTGATCCAGCTATATTGTGTGCAAGTAAAAAGAACTCTACAGTACTATTACGCATGTGATATGAATTACATGGAGGGTGTACTGTTTCTGGGTGTTCATGTGTGGGTGAATGTGTTTTTTTATAAAACTTTTGTTTTCCAAACCTTTCCCTTGAGACATTAAAAAAAGAATATGGGAAGGAAGTTGGGGAGAGAGTTATTGACTAGACTGGTGGGGTTCAGCCGTGCTGGCGGCTTGGGATGGCTGAAATTGAATTTTGAGGATGTCCAAATCAAGACAATCAAAAATATTTGTACTTTATTTGTAAGAGTTGTTCATTTGTTAGGCTATTGGTTAAAGATATTTGATTATTGAATGATTGATTATTGAATTATCATTGATTTAGTTCAGTCTTATCAATCACTTAAACATATTTAATAAGGATCTCTTCCCTAGCTTGATGACTGTGGGAATTTTTCCTTACTTTTTGTTCTAAATCGAGACAGCTGGAAGGGCCATAGGTCATATTAGATTGTGTAGAAAGTCAGGAAATTAGCTTTAGAGGTCCCCAAAGATGGGAGGACCCCAAGACCCCCCCGCCAAGTTGCCCCCCTCCCCCCACTTCTAAAACCAAAGTTGCGCCCCTGTTAATAATACAGTCCGCAGTGCAGGATGATGATATTTAAGATGACAAACACATGCATCTCCTCCTATCTGCAGCTGCACCTATTATCAGTAACCTCTAATATAAATATTTAAATCTACTGCTCGGACAATACAATCTTCACTAGAGGCAATTCGTCTCCTTAAAGATTTCATTTGCATGGGGAGAGGGACCATGCATCATCACGCCATTTCTGAAACCAAATATGAATCAATTGTGAGGAGGCCTGAATTGTCCCGAAGCTGGCAGGCTGTCGTATATACATACAGCAAGGCCATAGACTTAAACTGTGATGTACATATTCACCCCTATAGTAAGGACAAAAGTCACAAGATAATTCAGCTTTGGCATCCAAATTCATTATTAAGGGGCAAGACCTGCCCTTATCACTCTTTAGCACAGAGCCTATCTGCTGTGGAAATCATGCGCCTCACCACTCCATTCAGCCAGTTAACCTTGACTGGCCATTGCACCTACTACTTAACCACAACCCTATATGGTGTCTGTCTGGGCAGAAATGAATGGGAGCCGATAATATGTAGACTACACTAATACACTGTTAATGATATTCATTGAGCAGAAACGTCAAATGTGGGCTATTATTAAAGATCGTATATAGCATTAAACTTTCCTTCATTTGACTTAATTTGTCAGCATTCTTTTCATCGTTGCTTAGTACTGCCATTAGAGGCCTTTCGTTGGCCTTTTACTGTGCTGACATCATGACAAAATTACACTGTCCAGAATAGTGGTGTTACACTGTCTGAGTCCTGAGTCCTAAATGGCACCCTATTCCCTATATTGCGCACTACTTTTGACCAGGGCCTAGAGGATGTCGAGGGGCCCATAGGGCTCTGCTCAAAATAAGTGCACTATATAGGGAATAGGGTACCATTTGGGACTCACACACTGACTGTACAGCAGCTAGATTGTGATGCATGCAATGGGTGCAATCACACACACACACACACACACACACACACACACACACACACACACACACACACACACACACACACACACACACACACACACACACACACACACACACACACACACACACACACACACACACACACACGCACACGCACACGCACACATGCATGCACACACACACAAATTCACTTATCTGTGTATTAAAGTAGTCAAAAGTTTAGTATTTGGTCCCATATTCCTAGCACACAATGATTACATCAAGTTTGTGGCTCTACAAATTGGATGCATTTGCTATTTGTTTTGGTTGTGTTTCGGATTATTTTGTGCCCAATAAAAATGTATGTTAAATAATGTATTGGGTCATGTTGGTGTCACTTTTATTGTAAATAAAAATAGAATATGTTTCTAAATAATTCTACAATAATGTTAATCCTCCCATGATCATGGATAGTACTGAATGAATCGCGAATAATGATGAGTGACAAAATTACAGACATACAAATATCATACCCCCAAGACATTTTTTTTATGTTGACATGTGCGTCTGTAACTTTCTCACTCATCATTATTCACGATTCATTCAGGACTATCCATAATCAAACACAAGCAGCAAATGCATCCAACTAGTTTGAAGAGTCACAAGTGTGATGTAATCATTGCATATTTGGAATATAGGACCAGATACTAAACTTTTAATATTTTAATACACATAAGTGAATACTTTCGGTCGGAAAATGTACAACATTTCTTGTAATTTCTAGATGGTTCACCCGATATGGATGGAAATACCCTCAAACCTGCATTTTAACCTCATATTCATTGTATCATTTCAAATACAAAGTACTGGAGTACAGTGCCAAAATAATAATACAAAATGCTTCTCTGTCCTAATAACTACAGAGGGCACTGTATACCCTCCTCTGCTCTGACTGATACTAAACATTATATGACCATGAGATCTGCCCACCTCCCCCTCCTCCGCACAGCACCCTGCCCGCCTGGCACACGCTGGCACACCATTGTTCAGAAATTATGTCTCAGGGCAGCTGGTTGATATGATAATGGAGAGTAACTGATGAACCATTGTTTGTGTTTCTGTGTGTGGTGTGTGACTCAGCACTACAAGAACAGATACAATAAATGTACATCTTACTACCACTGAACCATATTTGCATTTCGTCCCCTTCAATTTCTCCTAGGGAAGAGATGCTAAAATGTGTAATACTGTACTTCACAAGGGTGTGCATTGGTAATCACTTCAACAAGCATACCAACCAGCATACCAACCAGCATACCAACCAGCATCCCACTGCTGGTGTATCTCTGATGATAAGCATGGTTGGTTCTGGTCAGTCCCTGGATGGGAGATCAGACGCTGCAGGAAGTGGTGTCAGAGGGCCAGTCACTCTTTCCTCTGGTCTATAAACAATATCCCAATGTCCCAGGGCAGTGATTGGGGACATTGTCCTGTTTTGGGAGCCGTCTTTCGAATGGGATGTTAAACAGGTGTCCTGACTCTGTGGTCACTAAAGATTTACATTTACATTTAAGTCATTTAGCAGACGCTCTTATCCAGAGCGACTTACAAATTGGTGCATTCACCTTATGACATCCAGTAGAATAGTCACTTTACAATAGTGCATCTAAATCTTAAAGGGGGGGGTGAGAATAAATACTTATCCTATCCTAGGTATTCCTTAAAGAGGTGGGGTTTCAGGTGTCTCCGGAAGGTGGTGATTGACTCCGCTGTCCTGGCGTCGTGAGGGAGTTTGTTCCACCTTTGGGGGGCCAGAGCAGCGAACAGTTTTGACTGGGCTGAGCGGGAACTGTACTTCCTCAGTGGTAGGGAGGCGAGCAGGCCAGAGGTGGATGAACGCAGTGCCCTTGTTTGGGTGTAGGGCCTGATCAGAGCCTGGAGGTACTGAGGTGCTGTTCCCCTCACAGCTCCGTAGGCAAGCACCATGGTCTTGTAGCAGATGCAAGCTTCAACTGGAAGCCAGTGGAGAGAGCGGAGGAGCGGAGTGACGTGAGAGAACTTGGGAAGGTTGAACACCAGACGGGCTGCGGCGTTCTGGATGAGTTGTAGGGGTTTAATGGCACAGGCAGGGAGCCCAGCCAACAGCGAGTTGCAGTAGTCCAGACGGGAGATGACAAGTGCCTGGATTAGGACCTGCGCCGCTTCCTGTGTGAGGCAGGGTCGTACTCTGCGGATGTTGTAGAGCATGAACCTACAGGAACGGGCCACCGCCTTGATGTTAGTTGAGAACGACAGGGTGTTGTCCAGGATCACGCCAAGGTTCTTAGCGCTCTGGGAGGAGGACACAATGGAGTTGTCAACCGTGATGGCGAGATCATGGAACGGGCAGTCCTTCCCCGGGAGGAAGAGCAGCTCCGTCTTGCCGAGGTTCAGCTTGAGGTGGTGATCCGTCATCCACACTGATATGTCTGCCAGACATGCAGAGATGCGATTCGCCACCTGGTCATCAGAAGGGGGAAAGGAGAAGATTAATTGTGTGTCGTCTGCATAGCAATGATAGGAGAGACCATGTGAGGTTATGACAGAGCCAAGTGACTTGGTGTATAGCGAGAATAGGAGAGGGCCTAGAACAGAGCCCTGGGGGACACCAGTGGTGAGATCCCATGGCATTTATCCTAAGAGTAGGGGTGTTAACCCTGGTGTCCTGGCTAAATTCCCAATCTGGTCCTCGTACTATTGTGGCCACCTAATCACCCCCAGCTGCTAATAGAACCATTCATCCCCCTGTAACTATTGTTGTAAATGAGAATGTGTTCTCAGTCAACTTACCAGGTAATTTTGCACGCCCAATTTTTCAGTTTTTGATTTGTTAAAAAAGTTTGAAATATCCAATAAATGTCGTTCCACTTCATGATTGTGTCCCACTTGTTGTTGATTCTTCACAAAAAAATACAGTTTTATATCTTTATGTTTGAAGCCTGAAATGTGGCAAAAGGTTGCAAAGTTCAAGGGGGCCGAATACTTTCGCAAGGCACTGTAGTTTACATGTCGTAAACAATATAAGACAACCCAGTCTGTTTTGCCCCATAGTTGTGCACAAGTCGGTTTTGTTGCTAAACAACCAACCTGTCTATAAGCTTCCACTTTCAGGTGTTTCTTGGGCACCCTCTTTTCCTTGTCCCCTGTGTTCCAAGTTCAGTCTTGACTACGGTTGCACATTCTGGGGAATATTCAGAGGTGGAAACTTTCCGTGGGAATTAACGGGAATATATGGGAATTAATGGGAATAAATGCAAATTAATATTTATACCATTTAAATATAGATGTTTTTGCATTGGATATATTTACCATATCATAAGGAGACAGAAACATAAACCTTTTACCTTATCATAAGTAGATATAATTACAAATGATTAAATCCTTCCAAAGATTTTTTTTTTAAACAATTTGGTTATGAATTGAACTTTATTTAAATTAGTTGACTCTTCACATGGGATGATTTCACTGAACAACAAAAGAAAGGGAATATTGAATGATCCCCAATGATCCATCGCATCTCCCAAAAATGTTTTCAACATACATCTGTAAAATGATAGTCTAGAAACTAAAGCTTTGGTTGTCTTCCTCTCAGGCTTCCATGTCTTCTCCCTGGACCTCCTCAATGTCCACCTCTTGAACATTAGACTCTGGGGCCTCATCTTCACTGTCACTGTCTACTTTTCTTGTTGAGGATGGCTCGTTGTCAGGCTCAAAATTACTCAAATTTGCCTGGATGGCCAACAATTTTTCAACCCTTGTATTGGTCAGCCTGTTCACGCTTTGGTGTGTGTGTTCCCAAACAAGACCAGTTGCGCTCTGAGGCGTCTGATATTTGTGGGATTTGGAGGATGATGGAGGCAACAGGAGAAAGAGCCTCAGATCCACAAAGTCCCTTTCACCAGGTGGCTGATGAGATCTGTTGGTACGACTGCCATATTGCATCTCCATCCCAAAGCATTTCTCTGACTACGTTCCTCCATTGAGGAAAAAAACTTCTGATTTGAGGAGGACCGTGAGCTGTTGCTATCAATAAGGTGTCTGATTCATCATTTTCACCATAAATATTCACCTCTTTTGTCAGAGGTTGCTTGTTGTGAGCGCCGAGGGATCTTTATGCACTTGGCCAGATGATTCTGCATCTTTGTTGTATTCTTCACATATAATTTGGCACAGGATTTGCAAATGTACACAGCTTTTCCTTCTACATTAGCTGCAGTGAAATGTCTCCACACATCAGATAGTACCCGTCACATTTTCCTGGAAAGATTAGAGTAAATTGAAAAAAAATACAATTCCTTGTACAGATAAATAGTTAAGATTAAGATAGATTAAAGTTTGATTAAACAACTCCTTTGTAAGATACGTGTATTAAAATGAAACATGTATGGTGAATTAACACTCAGTTAGCAGGCTCAAGCAAGCTAAAACCAACATGGTAGCAAAACCTAACGAGCAGAAAATGTTAACAAAGTTAGAAATGATTTAAACACACTTTGCTGTAGGCTACTATTTACTAGTTAACAAAAACATCATGTATGTCATGTCAAATATATTCACCCCACCCAGTATTGAAATTAAAACTTACCAGAAAGCATGTAGTCCTTGGCTCAGACAGTGTAGTAGTGTGGGCTCAATAGCATCTCATTAGTGTGCAAGATCTTGAGAATCAGCTGTACATGTGATGGAAGAATGCACTGTGCATGCAGAGGGTTGGGGATAGATTAACCAACATATCCCACAAAATCTAGAATTGCCTTATGTGTATCCCACAAAAAAGCTTCACTGTTATGAGTAAACCTTTTTGATGAATTTTAGCAAAATTCCCCAAATTTCAGGGCTTAACTTTACAGCCAACTCGGGCCGCCCCAAGGATTGTGGGCTTTCGTTCTCCATGGCCGACGTGAGTAAGACAGTTAAGCGTGTTAATCCTTGCAGGGCTGGCGGCCCAGACGGCATCCCTAGTCGCGTCCTCAGAGCATGCGCAGACCAGGTGGCTGGAGTGTTTATGGACATATTTAATCTCTCCCTATCCCAGTCTGTTGTCCCCCCAATTTCTTTCAGATGTCCACCATTGTTCCTGTACCGAAGAAAGTGAAGGTAACTAAACTAAATGACTATCGCCCCGTAGCACTCACTTCTGTCATCATGAAGTGATTAAAGAGGCTAGTTAAGGCTCATATCACCTCCACCTTACCCAAAACCCTAGACCCACTGCAATTGGTATACCGCCCCAATAGATCCATGGATGATGCAATTGCACTGCACACTGCCCTTTCCCATCTGGACAAGAGGAATACCTATGTAAGAATGCTGTTCATTTTTACAGCTCAGCCTTCAACACCATAGTAACTTCCAAGCTCATCATTAAGCTCGGGGCCCTGGGTCTGAACCCCGCCCTTTGCAACTGGGTCCTGGACTTCCTGACCGGAGGCTACCAGGTGGTGAAGATAGGCAACAACACCTCCACTACGCTGATCCTCAACACAAGGCCCCTCAAGGGTGCATGCTCAGCCCCCTCCTGTACACCCTGTTCACCCATGACTTTGTGGCCACGCACGCCACCAACCCAATCATCAAGTTTGCAGATGACAGAACATTGCCAACAATGACAAGACAATGACGAGACAGCCTACAAGGAGGAGGTGAGGGACCTGGCGGAGTGGTGCCAGGAAATTACCCACTCCCTCAACCTCAACAAAACGAAGGAGCTGATTGTGTACTTCAGGAGATAGCAGAGGTAGCACGCTCCTATCCACATCCTCAAATCAAATCAAATGTTATTTGTCACATACACATGGTTATGTAGCGAACCATGAGTGTAGCGAAATAGCGAAATGAGTGTAGCGAAATACTTGTGCTTCTAGTTCCGATCATGCAGTAATATCCAACAAGTAATCTAACCTAACAATTTCACAACAACTACGTACAAGTGTAAAGGAATTGATAAGAATATGTACATAAAAATATATCAATGAGTGATGGCCGAACGGCATAGTCAAGATGCAGTAGATGCTATAGAGTACAGTATATACATATGAGATGAGTAATGTAGGGTATGAAAACATTATATAAAGTGGCATTGATTAAAGTGGCTAGTGATACATTTAATTACATCAAGATTGCGATTGCGTTGTCTCTGGACCTATTGGGGCGGTAAGCAAATTGGAGTGTGTCTAGGGTGTCAGGTGATATGGTCCTTGACTAGTCTCTCAAAGCACTTCATGATGACGGAAGTGAGTGCTACAGGGCGGTTGTAATGCTCCGGGTGTCGTGGGTGTGGAGTCAAACGCAGGAGACAGAGAGTGCAATGCTGTGCTCTTTAACCTGTTGATCCTACCCCCTACTTTTTCGAACATTCTGTTAAAAATCGCGCAACATTTCAGATCCCCTGCTACTCATGCCAGGAATATAGTATATGCATATGATTAGTATGTGTGGATAGAAAACACTCAGACGTTTCTAACTGGTTAAATCACGGCTGTAACTATAACAGAACGTGCGTTTCATCGAAAAGCGGAGGAAAATCTGATCACTGAAAACTGGAAAATATATCAATGCGCCACTTGAATGTATTGTTGAACAGAAACCACATTACCTGGAGCCGAGGTTGCAATACCTACAGCTTCCACACGATGTCAACAGTCTTGTCATTTGCCTACGATTTGTTTCTTGGTCAAACGAACAAGAGACAGCCCATTTCTTCCGGTCTCCAACAGGATATTTTGGTTGAGATTTATCCGGACATTATTTGAAGACGTAGAGCTATAGAATATACATCGCCCCGTGATCAATTGATCTATTATTAACGTTTACTAATACCTAAAGTTGCATTACAAAAGTATTTTGAAGTGTTTTGTGAAAGTTTATCGTCAACTTTTTTAATTTAAAAAAATGACGTTGCGTTATAAAACGCAGTTTTTTTCCTTGATCACACAGTTTTCATAGATCGATATCTAGGCTATATATGGACCGATTTAATCGAAGAAAAAAAAGACCCAATAGTGATGTTTATGGGACAACAAAGAAGATCGTCAAAGGTAATGAATGTTTTATATTTTATTTCTGCATTTTGTGTAGCGCCGACTATGCTAATTATTTTGTTTACGTCCCCTGCGGGTCTTTAGGGGTGTTGCATGCTATCAGATAATAGCTTCTCATGATTTCGCCGAAAAGCATTTTAAAAATCTGACTTGTTGGCTGGATTCACAACGAGTGTAGCTTTAATTCAGGACCCTGCATGTGTGTTTTAATGAACGTTTGAGTTTTAACGAGTGCTATTAGCATTTAGCGTAGCGCATTTGCATTTCCAGATGTCTAGATGGGACGCCTGCGTGTCGGGTGGAGGTAAGAGGTTAATTGCACCAACGCACCACAGGGTGCTCACAATAATAACGGCCCCAAAACACAGGGAATGAAAAATGACTACTGAAAAATGCACGACCAGGAACTAACACGTTCCTCTACTACAGAGCCGAAGGTTACAATGAATAATCCCGCACAACAAACAGGTGTCTAAAGAAGCCCAACTAATCATCACAAACAGGTGCTACCAATAAACATACAAGGATGGCGAGGAAAGACAATCAGTGGCAGCTAATAGGCCGGTGACGACGACCGTCGAGACCCGATCAGAAACGATGTCCTCCGGCACCCCGTAGTGCCGAAAGACATGGGTGAATAATGCCTCCGCAGTCTGTAGGGCTGTAGGGATACCGGGCAACGGGAGGAGATGGCAGGACTTAGAGAACCGATCCACAATCACCAGAACCGTGGTGTTCCCCTGAGACGGTGGAAGATCGGTCAGGACATCTACGGATAGATGTGACCATGGCCGTTGTGGAACGGGGAGGGGTTGTAAACTTCCCTCTAGGAAGGTGCCTAGGAGCCTTACTCTGGGCGCACAACGAACAGGAGGAAACATAACCCTTAACGTCCTTTGCCAAAGTAGGCCACCAATACATCCCCCGAAGGCTCCCCGCTGTCCTCGTCACCCCAGGGTGACCCGAGGAGGGTAGGACGTGAGCCCACCGAATCAGTTTGTCCCGAACACCAAACGGCACGTACTTACGCCCCCGCCGGACACTGAGGAGGTGCGGGTTCTGCCCGTAACGCCCGCTCGATGTCCGAGTCCACCTCCCATTCCACTGGTGCTACCAGTTTAGAGGCGGGAAGGATGGGAGTAGGTTCGGTGGACCCATCCTCCGTGTCGTAAAGACAGGACAGTGCGTCAGCCTTTACGTTCTGGGAGCCCGGTCTATACGACAATGGATACCGGAACCGGGTGAAGAATATGGCCCACCTTGCCTGACGTGGGTTAAGTCTCCTAGCTGCCCGAATATACTCCAGATTCTGGTGGTCGGTCCAGATGAGAAAGGAGTAGTAGTTGGCAAAACCCAAAAACCGCTGCACCTCTTTTACCGTGGTCGGAGTCGGCCAATTACGCACGGCCCTAATGCGGTCGCCCTCCATCACCACTGTACCTCTCGTATCAGAGCCGTTGAATTGCGACTCCACTTTGTCTCTATACTGACACTCAGCTTGTTTGATTGCCTTGCAGAGGGAATAGCTACACTGTTTGTATTCGGTCATGTTTCCGGTCACCTTGCCCTGATTAAAAGCAGTGGTTCGAGCTTTCAGTTTTGCATGTATGCTGCCATCAATACATAGATTCTGGTTGGTCCTTCTGTAGCTCAGTTGGTAGAGCATGGCGCTTGTAACGCCAGGGTAGTGGGTTCGATCCCCGGGACCACCCATACGTAGAATGTATGCACACATGACTGTAAGTCGCTTTGGATAAAAGCGTCTGCTAAATGGCATATATTATTATTATATATATTTTTAATAGACGCTGTGGGTACAACATCACCGATGCACTTGCTAATAAACTCGCTCACCGAATCAGCGTATTCATCAATGTTGTTTTTCAATGTTATGCGGAACATATCCGAGTCCACGTGATCGAAGCAATCTTGAAGCGTGGAATCCGATTGGTCGTACCAGCGTTGAACAGACCTGAGCACGGGTGCTTCCTGTTTTAGTCTCTGTCTATAGGTTGGGAGCAACAAAATGGAGTCGTGGTCAGATTTTCCGAAAGGAGGGCGGGGGAGGGCCTTATACAGTGAGGGGAAAAAGTATTGATCCCCTGCTGATTTTGTACATTTGCCCACTGACAAAGAAATGATCAGTCTATTATTGTATTTTATTTTAACAGTGAGAGACAGAATAACAACAAAAAAATCCAGAAAAACACATGTCCAGAAAAATGTTATAAATTGATTTGCATTTTAATGAGGGAAATAAGTATTTGACCCCCTCTCAATCAGAAAGATTTACGACTCCCAGGTGTCTTTTATACAGGTAACGAGCTGAGATTAGGAGCAAAGGGAGTGCTCCTAATCTCAGTTTGTTACCTGTATAAAAAACACCTGTCCACAGAAGCAATCAATCAGATTCCAAACTCTCCACCATGGCCAAGACCAAAGTGCTCTCCAAGGATGTCAGGGACAAGATTGTAGACCTACACAAGGCTGGAATGAGCTACAAGACCATCGCCAAACAGCTTGGTGAGAAGGTGACAAGAGTTGGTGAGAATGGAAGAAACACAAAAGAACTGTCAATGTCCCTCGGCCTGGGGCTCCATGCAAGATCGAACCTTGTGGAGTTGCAATGATCATGAGAACGGTGAGGAATCAGCCCAGAACTACACGGGAGGTTCTTGTCAATGACCTCAAGGCAGCTGGGACCATAGTCACCAAGAAAACAATTGGTAACACACTACGCTGTGAAGGACTGAAATCTTGCAGCGCCCGCAAGTTCCCTCTGCTCAAGAAAGCACATATTCATGCCCGTCTGACGTTTGCCAACGAACATCTGAATGAATCAGAGGACAACTGGGTGAAAGTGTTGTGGTCAGATGAGACCAAAATTGAGCTCTTTGGCATCAACTCAACTCGCCGTGTTTGGAGGAGGAGGAATGCTGCCTATGACCCCAAGAACAACATCCCCACCGCATCAAAGGGACAGGACAACTTCACCGCATCAAAGGGACGATGGACGGGGCCATGTACCGTCAAATCTTGGGTGAGAACCTCCTTCCCTCAGCCAGGGCATTGAAAATGGCTCGTGGATGGGTATTCCAGCATGACAATGACGCAAAACACACGGCCAAGGCAACAAAGGAGAGGCTCAAGAAGAAGCACATTAAGGTACTGGAGTGGCCTAGCCAGTCTCCAGACCTTAATCCCATAGAAAATCTGGAGGGAGCTGAAGGTTCGAGTTGCCAAACGTCAGCCTCGAAACCTTAATGACTTGGAGAAGATCTGCAAAGAGGAGTGGGACAAAATCCCTCCTGAGATGTGTGCAAACCTGGTGGCCAACTACAAGAACCGTCTGACCTCTGTGATTGCCAACAAGGGTTTTGCCACCAAGTACCAAGTCATGTTTTGCAGAGGGGTCAAATACTTATTTCCCTCATTAAAATGCAAATCAATTTCTAACATTTTTGACATGTGTTTTTCTGGATTTTGTTGTTGTTATTCTGTCTCTCACTGTTCAAATAAACCTACAATTACAATTATAGACTGATAATTTCTTTGTCAGTGGGCAAACGTACAAAATCAGCAGGGGATCAAATACTTTTTTTCCTCACTGTCTGCATCGCGGAAGTTAGAATAACAATGATTCAGGGTTTTGCCAGCCCGGGTTGCGCAATTGATATGCTGATAGAATTTAGGGAGCCTTGTTTTCAGATTAGCCTTGTTAAAATCCCCAGCTACAATAAATGCAGCCTCAGGATATGTGGTTTCCAGTTTACATAGAGTCGAGTGAAGTTCTTTCAGGGCTGTCGATGTGTCTGCTTGGGGGGGAATATAGGAATATACATGACTGTGATTATGATCGAAGAGAATTCTCTTGGTAGATAACGCGGTCGGCATTTGATTGTGAGGAATTCTAAGTCAGGTGAACAAAAGGACTTGAGTTCCTGTATGTTGTTATGATCACACCACGTGTCGTTAATCATAAGGCATACACCCCCGCCCTTCTTCTTACTAGAGAGATGCTTGTTTCTGTCGGCGCGATGCGTGAAGAAACCAGGTGGCTGTACCGACTCCGATAGCGTGTCTCGAGTGAGCCATGTTTCTGTGAAACAAAGAACGTTACAGTCTCTGATGTCTCTCTGGATGTCTTCATTGCTCGGATTTCGTCTACCTTGTTGTCAAGAGACTGGCCATTGGCGAGTATTATGCTTGGGAGCGGTGCGCGATGTGCCCGTCTACGGAGCCTGACCAGAAGACCGCTCCGTCTGCCCCTTCTACGGCACCATTGTTTTGGGTCACCGGCTGGGATCTGATCCATTGTCCTGGGTGGTGGGCCAAACAGAGGATCTGCTTCGGGAAACTCGTATTCCTGGTCGTAATGTTGGTGAGTTGACGTTGCTCTTATCCAATAGTTCCTCCCGACTGTATGTAACAAAACCTAAGATTTCCTGGGGTAACATTGTAAGAAATAACACATAAAAAAATCGAAATACTGCTTAGTTTCCTAGGAACGCGAAGCGAGGCGGCCATCTCTGTCAGCGTACACATCACTGACATTCTGAAATAGTTCAACCACACAAACTGTTTGGTGAAGAAGGAGGCTGAAGAAATTGATCAGGTGCCTAAGAACCTCACAAACTTTTACAGATGCGCCATAGAGAGCATCCTGTCGGGCTGCATCAGAAGATCATCAAGGTCCTCAGCCACTACCACTCGGATACTCAACTCTGCACCTCAGAGGCTGCTGTGCTATGTACATAGACATGGAACACAGGTCACTTTAATAATGTTTACATATGGTTTTACCCTTTTCATTAGTGATTGTCATTTAAAAAATATATATATATTTCACCTTTATTTAACCAGGTAGGCTAGTTGAGAACAAGTTCTCATTTGCAACTGCGACCTGGCCAAGATAAAGCATAGCAGTGTGAACAGACAACACAGAGTTACACATGGAGTAAACAATTAACAAGTCAATAACACAGTAGAAAAAAAGGGGAGTCTATATACAATGTGTGCAAAAGGCATGAGGAGGTAGGCGAATAATTACAATTTTGCAGATTAACACTGGAGTGATCAGATGGTCATGTACAGGTAGAGATATTGGTGTTCAAAAGAGCAGAAAAGTAAATAAATAAAAACAGTGTGGGGATGAGGTAGGTGAAAATGGGTGGGCTATTTACCAATAGACTATGTACAGCTGCAGCGATCGGTTAGCTGCTCAGATAGCTGATGTTTGAAGTTGGTGAGGGAGATGAAAGTCTCCAACTTCAGCGATTTTTGCAATTCGTTCCAGTCACAGGCAGCAGAGTACTGGAACGAAAGGCGGCCAAATGAGGTGTTGGCTTTAGGGATGATCAGTGAGATACACCTGCTGGAGCGCGTGCTACGGATGGGTGTTGCCATCGTGACCAGTGAACTGAGATAAGGCGGAGCTTTACCTAGCATGGACTTGTAGATGACCTGGAGCCAGTGGGTCTGGCGACGAATATGTAGCGAGGGCCAGCCGACTAGAGCATACAAGTCGCAGTGGTGGGTGGTATAAGGTGCTTTAGTGACAAAACGGATGGCACTGTGATAAACTGCATCCAGTTTGCTGAGTAGAGTGTTGGAAGCAATTTTGTAGATGACATCGCCAAAGTCGAGGATCGGTAGGATAGTCAGTTTTACTAGGGTAAGCTTGGCAGCGTGAGTGAAGGAGGCTTTGTTGCAGAATAGAAAGCAGACTCTTGATTTGATTTTCGATTGGAGATGTTTGATATGAGTCTGGAGGGAGAGTTTGCAGTCTAGCCAGACACCTAGGTACTTATAGATGTCCACATATTCAAGGTCGGAACCATTCAGGGTGGTGATGCTAGTCGGGCGTGCAGGTGCAGGCAGCGATCGGTTGAAAAGCATGCATTTGGTTTTACTAGCGTTTAAGAGCAGTTGGAGGCCACGGAAGTTGTGTTGTATGGCATTGAAGCTCGTTTGGAGGTTAGATAGCACAGTGTCCAATGACGGGCCGAAAGTATATAGAATGGTGTCGTCTGCGTAGAGGTGGATCAGGGAATCGCCCGCAGCAAGAGCAACATCATTGATATATACAGAGAAAAGAGTCGGCCCGAGAATTGAACCCTGTGGCACCCCCATAGAGACTGCCAGAGGACTGGACAGCATGCCCTCCGATTTGACACACTGAACTCTGTCTGCAAAGTAATTGGTGAACCAGGCAAGGCAGTCATCTGAAAAACCGAGGCTACTGGGTCTACCGATAAGAATATGGTGATTGACAGAGTCGAAAGCCTTGGCAAGGTCGATGAAGACGGCTGCACAGTACTGTCTTTTATCGAAAGCGGTTATGATATCGTTTAGTACCTTGAGTGTGGCTGAGGTGCACCCGTGATCGGCTCGGAAACCAGATTGCACAGCGGAGAAGGTACGGTGGGATTCGAGATGGTCAGTGACCTGTTTGTTGACTTGGCTTTCGAAGACCTTAGATAGGCAGGGCAGGATGGATATAGGTCTGTAACAGTTTGGGTCCAGGGTGTCTCCCCCTTTGAAGAGGGGGATGACTGCGGCAGCTTTCCAATCCTTGGGGATCTCAGACGATATGAAAGAGAGGTTGAACTGGCTACTCCAACAACGGCCAACAGCTCTGCACCCCCCGCAGCACCTCAGCCATGCTCAACGTCCTAAACAACATCATAACCGCCATCGATAAAAGACAGTACTGAGCAGCCGTCTTCATCGACCTGGCCAAGGCTTTCGACTCTGTCATTCACCGTATTGTTATTGGCAGACTCAACAGCCTTGGTTTCTCAAATGACTCGCCTGGTTCACTAACTACTTCTCAGATAGAGTTCAGTGTGTCAAATCGGAGGACCTGTTGTCAGGAACCTCTGGCAGTCTCTATGGGGGTGCCACAGGGTTCAATTCTCGAGCCGACTCTTTTCTCTGTAAATATCAGTGATGTTGCTCTTGCTGCGGGTGATTCTTTGATCCACCTCTACACAGACGACACCGTTCTGTATACATCTGGCCCTTCTTTGAACACTGTGTTAACAAACCTCCAAACAAGCTTTATTATGTTTGGGTTATCGTAACCTTGACATGCTTCCGTTCAAGAGCACAAACGGGTTGTTTTCCGTTCTGTGCCATTGAAGTTAAAAGATGGTATATTGCTTATGACCTGGCCAGGGTCCTGCTGAAAGCTGCTACAACCCTGGCTATTCTTTCCAGCGGTGGTCAGATTGGCCCCATACAAATTGAATGCTTTGTAGAGAAAATGCTTATTACTAGGATCTGATTACACATAATTGGCTCATGAAATTGCTAGACAAAAGCAGTAGCACCACAAGACAAGTGAAAACATTGGCATATGTAAATGTTGAGACTGTTGAATGCCTCATTGAAAAACTAACAACAAAGACACATTCACAGAAGCACAATCCCTGTCATCCTGTATACTTCTCACACATATTAGAAGTCTACAATTACATACAATACAGTATGGCCAATTTGGCATGGGCCACTAAACTATGGTGTCGACATAGTGATGCTGTACTTTGTAAAGACCTGTCATTCTTGCAGCACCATCTAGTGGTGAAAATATAACTTACTAAAAATCATAAACATAAATCTTCTGATGACACTTTTGAGGTCCACAGAAGTTGCCTTTAAAAAGGTGAATGAAAAAATTGTATGACTCCTAAATATATATTTTTTATTTCCAAGGATGTTTTTTGTTGTTGTTTTTACCAGCTAGACTTGTTAAACAAAGACATGTACATGTATTGTATAGCTTAAATGAAACGATTCAGAAACAGAATCTCACGATAAAATATGCTTTCTTTTTTTTTCTCCCTAAATTGGTGATTAACAAAACGATAACATACCATTGTGACTAACACAAATATCAAATAGATTGGATACTAAAGGATTACATTAGAATTAATGGTAGCTACATGAGACTGAAAATAAATATTGTTGTCAGTGATTCTACTACTCGTCATTGTTAAGGGATAGTTATAGTTGCTTGCTAACATATCTCAAGTTTAAAAAAGTAGCATAAATATCTGGCAGATTTCACACAAACAACAAATAAGAGCATAAAATGAAGTATATAAAAGCTCAACTGTTTAAAAAAGACAATGTTTTTCTGACTTTGGAAAAGAAACCCGGGAGACTTGATGACATCATGTCATCTTTTCCGGTATTACAAAAGCTTATTAAAATACTTATTTTTGAAACGGTGTACAAAGTATTTTAAGAACATGGTCATTGTCAAGTGCTTTCTCTTCTGGCTCAAAAAAAAAAAAAAAAAACTCAAACTTCTGACATATAAAATCCAAAATACATTTCTACATGACAGATGATGTAATGATGTGTTTTGTCTCCAGAATAACCTCAAAACAACGAAAGGCATTCATGCATAGCATATTGAACAGCTAAATTGTAGGCATGAGCAAGTTAGTAACATTATTTATTAGAATAGACCTTAAAATGCATGTGATTTTGAAGCATACTCCACCATATATGCAAATTTGCAAAGCACCACAACACTGACAGTCCATTCTGTATTTGCTGTGTATTTAGACAAAATACATTCCTTTGACTCTGGATATGTGTAGAAATATATAGATGGGTTAGCTGATATCAAGAAAATGTCTGTGTGGTGCTGTGATTCTGGATAGATAGAGAGCAACAATGACAGGAAGCTGCCGTGTGGGGAATCATAGGTGGCTTGTATCAGCTACTTTTCATTTGTTCTTGATGTCTTGTTTTGAGGGGTCATGGCTAAAATGTACTAGCTAGGTAACCAACAACTAACAATGCATTTGAGAGACAACAAGTGCTCATTGTGCAAATGTGCAGTTGAAGTCGGAAGTTTACATACTCCTTAACCAAATACATTTAAAAACTCTGTTTTTCATCATTCCTGACATTTAATCCTAGTAAAGATTCCATGTCTTAGGTCAGTTAGGATCACCACTTTATTTTAAGAATGTGAAATGTCAGAATAATAGTAGAGAGAATGATTTATTTCAGCTTTTATTTATTTCATCACATTCCCAGTGGGTCAGAAGTTTACATATACTCAATTAGTGTTTACCCTTCCACAAGCAAGTTGAGTGAATTTTGGCCCATTCCTCCTGACAGAGCTGGTGTAACGTCAGGTTTGTAGGCTTCCTTGCTCGCACACGCTTTTTCAGTTCTGCCCACAAATTTTCTATAGGATTGAGGTCAGGGCTCGGTGATGGCCACTCCAATATTTGTTGAATTTGTTGACATTAAGCCATTTTGCCACAACTTTGGAAGTATGCTTGGGATCATTGTCCATTTGGAAGACCCATTTGTGACCAAGTTTTAACTTCCTGACTGATGTCTTGAGATGTTGCTTCAATATATATACATAATTTTCCTACCTCATGATGCCATCTATTTTGTGAAGTGCACCAGTGCCTCCTGCAGCAAAGCACCCCCACAGCATGATGCTGTCACCCCCGTGCTTCACAGTTGGGATGGTGATCTTTGGCTTGCAAGCCTCCCCCTTTTTCCTCCAAACATAACAATGGTCATTATGGCCAAACAGTTATATTTTTGTGTCATCAGACCAGAGGACATTTCTCCAAAAAGTACGATCTTTGTCCCCATGTGCAGTTGCAAACCGTAGTCTTTTTTTTAATGGCAGTTTTGGAGCAGTGGCTTCTTCCTTGCTGAGTGGCCTTTCAGGTTGTCGATAAAGGACTCGTTTTACTGTGGATTTAGATCCTTTTGTACCCGTTTCCTCCAGCATCTTCACAAGGTCTTTTGCTGTTGTTCTGGGATTGATTTGCACTTTTCGCACCAAAGTACGTTCATCTCTAGGAGACAGAACGCATCTCCTTCCTGAGCGGTTTGACGGCTGCGTGGTCCCATGGTGTTTATACTTGCGTACTATAGCTTGTACAGATGAACGTGGTACCTTCAGGCATTTGGAAATTACTCCCAAGGATGAACCAGAGTTATGGAGGTCTACAATTTATTATCTGAGGTCTTGACTGATTTCTTTTGATTTTCCCATGATGTCAAGCAAAGAGGCACTGTTTGAAGGTAGGCCTTGAAATACATCCACAGGTACACCTCCAATTGACTCAAATGATGTCAATTAGCCTATCGGAAGCTTCTAAAGCCATGACATCATTTTCTGGAATTTTGCAAGCTGTTTAAAGGCACAGTCAACTTAGTGTATGTAAACTTCTGACCCACTGGAATTGTGATACAGTGAAATATAAGTGAAATAATCTGTCTATAAATGATTTTTGTAAAAATTACTTGTGTCATGCACAAAGTAAATGTCCTAACCGACTTGCCAAAACTATAGTTGGTTAACAATAAATTTGTGGAGTGGTTGAAAAACGAGTTCTAATGACTCCCAACCTAAGTTTATGTAAACTTCCGACTTCAATTGTATATATGTTTTCAATAAACATTGGAGACGAAATATAGTTGACATGTCAACAATTAAGCCAACCCCGTCTGTTCTGCACCATAATCGCGCACGCATCGGTTTTGTTGCTAAAACAACCAACTAGTCTTATTGCCATGGTGATAAAATAATTGAGTCGTTCATCACAGTCTGGCCATGGACAGAAGTATGGTACTTTCTAGACACAAATCATAAGAACTACCAACCACTGACCATGAACACTAACAACTGAACCCTCCCCCTAACCTTACACCTGTCCTTACCCCTAAATGAAAAACAAAAATATGCTCATAAAATGTTGATATTTATTATCTTGCCAAAATGTTCCTTTCTATCATGACCATCTAGTGACTAGCGACTTCAACCTGTGGTGTGGTCTGAAGGGGTTGTGTCCTGCCTCAGTGGGAGGAGCTACGGTCGTTGGCCACGTCCTGTAATCTGCGGAGCAGGGCCGTCTGGCTGTCCGGACACACCCTCTTGGGCGATGGCTCTTCCTCAAGCTGCATGCTGCGCTTCTTGGTGGGCGTCTCCCCGGTGCGGATCATACTGTTGATCTCCGCCAGGCGCTGCACAGACAGAGATAGAAATCATAGACACAGGTCAGGGGGGGGTTCATCATCATCACACGTCAGGTATGGTATGATTAAAGACTCACTGTCAGGGTTTGAAAAGTACTGTGCTGAATCAACATTAACCAGCATACATTGTGTGCATGAGTATGTGTATGTACTTGTGACTCACGTTGGATGGGCTGCTGCAGATGTAGTAGAAGATCTTGTCCCGTGCGGTAGTGGAGGGGGTGGGGGGGCTTCCAGTAGTCTTGTGGGGGGAGATGTAGATCGAGTGGTTGTGGGACAGAAGGACCCTGCGAGGGGAGCTGGTCCTCAGGGAGGGGTACGGGCACAGGGGAGGAGACTGCACCTGTCACAAAAACATTATAAGAGCATAGGCAGATACCTATTCAAAACATACATTACATTTGTTAATGTCATTTTCCTCTCCATCCCTCACTCTCTACCTCTATCCTCTCTTGCTTTTAACAAATAGGTTTGCAGAATAGAGTGAAGTTTGTAAAGATACTAGCAAGAGCAGTGTGCGGGATTCTCTTTTCTTCTAAGTTTGTAAACAAAACTCCTACTTTTTCTCCTCTTTCATCTCTCCCTTTCCTATCTTTCTCTCATTTCCTCCCTTGCAACCCCTGTTCCAAGCTCCCCCCACCCACTCCCTCCCTCTCACTCACTCACCCCTGCAGAGGGCGAGCTGGGCGAGTAGCGGAGGGCAAAGTGACGCATCTGTTTGATGTAGACCCGGTTGTAGAAGTGGATGAGGTCTCCTCGCTCCTCCTCCCCCACCACTCCCCCCTCCTTATCCTGCTCCTGGGAGGGAGGGAAGGATGAGGAGGTGGAGGGGGCCAGGGTGGGGGTGGATGGAATGTTGCCAGGCTGCGAGGCAGGTAGGGTGCTGGTGGAACACATGGGCACCGGGCTGCTGTCTCCACTCCCTGAAGGGGGTAAAGAGTGAGGGAGGGGGGAAATAGACAGAGGGAGGGGAGAAGAGGTCCAGGAAAGAGTTTGCGTCTCAACATGTAACCCAGATCTAACACAGTGTATGTGTGTGTGTGTTCTTACCCTGCTTCTGGCTGTTGTCTGTGGGAGAGCTCTGTGTGTTTCCCACACTGCTGCCCGAGAGACGTTTCTTCTTCCCAGAGATCAACACACTCCGGTATACCTGGTAAAGAAAATCACACACAACCAGTGGTTCCAGGGCTGCCGGAAAAGGTGTGGTGAGGTGTAATTTGCACTTTTCAATCAGTTTAATACATTGACGCAAAGCATTAAAGATGGAGGAAAAGTGCTGTTTTTTGGACCGATTTGCCTCATGATTTGTAAATTTGACCACAATTTATCTGTCCTTCACATCGGAGTGCTGCTGTAGGCTCTTTGCGTGTCTTGACCAATCAGATTCATGGAAAACGCAGGTCACGCCGGGCCGGGAACAACACTCAAGGCGCTCTCTCCACTTTCCTCCGGTATTTATTTAGCAAGCATCACCCCTGACAGACACAAGCAGAAACTCTTACATAAATGTAGCAGCCTATACACCTAAACATTAGCGATCTTACACTCTGTAATACATAGAAAGGAGACCATTTTTCAGTCTAATCAACTGTAGGCTACTAACAACAGCAGCTGCATAGACCCCTTTCGGTTTTTGCAAACATTCCAGCATGAGGGCGATGCGCGCAAGATGGTGGCAGAACAAGGGGGAGTTCTAATAGAACGCCAGCAAAAGAAGCCTCTATTTACGTGTTGATTATGAGTGCATTTCACACTACTTTTGGATCATAATTGGATTAGCATTAGCATTCTAGCTTTCAACTGCTGCATCAAAACTAGTTATTTTGCAAAGATCACAAACAACTATAATCTTAGCGACTGTTCAAGCAAGAATCAAAACATCATTGTAAGTGTATGAGAAGTGATAAAAACTTAAATCTAGGCTACGTTGAATGGGCACAGATGGCGATGGCTTTCTCACTGCCACCAAGAGTTGTGTGCAGGAGTTTGGGACGTCAGTGTGTCGTGTACTGGAAAATGGTCTATAGCCTAGCCTACTATGACAGTCTGAGAACATTTCTTACTTGGCCTACAGTTGCATAGGGCAGGATTTACGATGCAAACCTGCATAAAGCAAGCTCAGCACAAGAACCCCCCCACCCCCACCCTGTCCTTCTTTAAAATATAATTCATATGAACAGGTTCAAGGTTGCTGCAGTTTGACAGGGTTTTTATCCACTCCGAGGCCAGGAGTTGTTCCAGGAGTATTTTTAAAACCATGTGACCTTAATAGAAAAACTCTGATCCATAATAGCCCGTATTAAACCATTTTTACAACAGATTAATCACGTCATACCGTGTAGGTCCAGAGTTCTACCTGGTTAGGTTACCAGATCAGGAAAAATCAAGGGCCCCAAATATAACAAAAAAAATGCCACACCACTCTGGGACCTGTGGTTCCTTGACAGCATTAGCACTATTTGTGAACATAATCCTGTGTCCAAAGGGGGAAGAAACAGTGACGCTGTCACAGTACTTTTGCCTCAGACTAGGGCTTGACGTTTTTCCTGGTCAGGTCAGGAAAATCTCCTGGCCCTAGCCATAAGAGCTATACACTAGATGACTGATAGGGGGCGCTGTATTGATGCCAACACACATTTACATTTACATTTAAGTCATTTAGCAGACGCTCTTATCCAGAGCGACTTACAAATTGGTGCATTCACCTTATGACACACCTCCATCTTGCCACTCCCACACCATTGTCAAAAATATTTTGGAAGCTATAGAACTGCCTTTATTAAATGTCTACATTTGTTTTTGCCAAGTTCATTCTATTACAGACACCTTAATACATACTTTTAAATTATATGTGAGGTAAACGCACACACACACACACACACACATACATACATACATACATACATACATACATACATACATACATACATACATACATACATACATACATACATACATACATGTATGTAAGTTTAGACACCTACTCATTCAAGGGTTTTTTACTTTACTTTTACTGTGTTCTACATTGTAGAATAATAGTAAACACATCAAAACCATGAAATAACACATTGAATCATGTAGTAACCAAAAACATGTTGTTGAACTGTTCTTGCCATAATATGGACTTAGCCCTATTTGGTAAAAGACCATCTTCTGTATACCACCCATACCTTGTCAACAACTGATTGGCTCAAATGCATTAAGAAGGAAAGAAATTCCACAAATTAACTTTTAACAAGGCACACCTGTTAATTGAAATGCAATCCAAGTGACTACCTCATGATGCCGGTTGAGAGAATGCCAAGAGTGTGCAAAGCTGTCATCAAGGCAAAGGGTGACTACTTTGAAGGATCTAAAATAGAAAATATATTTCATTTTTTTGGTTACTACATGATTCCATGTGTGTTATTTAATAGTTTTGATGTCTTCACTACTATTCTACAATGTAGAAAATAGTCATAATAAAGAACACGTCAAATCAAATCCCATGTTATTTGTCACATGCTCCAAATAAAACAGTGAAATGCTTACTTGCAATCCCTTAACCAACAATGCAGTTCAAGAAAAAGTTAAGAAAATATTTACTAAATAAAGTAAAAATAAAAAGTACTACAAAATAACGAGGCGATATACAGGGGGTACCGGTACCGAGTCAATGTGCGGGGGTACAGGTTAGTCAAGTTATTTTGTACATGTGGGTAGGGGTAAAGTGACTATGCATAGATAATAAACAACAAGTAGCAGCAGTGTAAAAACAAAGGGGGGTCAATGTGAATAGTCCGGGTGGCCATTTGAGTAATTAATTGTTCAGCGGTCTAATGCCTTGGGGTAGAATCTGTTAAGGAGCCTTTTTAAACGTCTTGCTCTCATCGACTATCGAGAGCGTGATCACACAATTGTCCGGAACGGCTGGTGCTCTCATGTATGGTTCAGTGTTGCTTGCCTCAAAGCGAGCTAAAAAGGCAATTTAGCTCATCTGGTAGACTTCTGTCACTGGGCAGCTCGTGGCTGGGTTTCCCATTGTGGTCTGTAATAGTTTTCAAGCCCTGCCACATCCGACGAGCGTCAGAGCCGGTGTAGTAGGATTCAATGTATTGGTGATTTGCCTGTTTGATAGTTCGTCTGAGGGCGTAACGGGATTTCTTATAAGCGCCCTGATTAGTGTCCCGTTCCTTGTCTGAGGGCTGTATTGAGAGAGTCACTGGTACTTCCTGTTTTAGTTTTTGCTTGTAAGCAGGAATCAGAAGGATACAATTATGTTCAGATTTGGCAAAAGGAGGGTGAGGGAGAGCTTTGTATGCGTCTCTGTGTGTGGAATAATGGTGGTTTAGAGTTTTTTTCCCCCTCTGGTTGCACGTGACATGCTGGTAGAAATGTTGTAAATTTGATAAGTTTGCCAGCATTAAGGTCCACAGCCACTAGGAGCGCCTGTTTGCTTATGGCCTTATACAGCTCGTTGAGTGCGGTCTTAGTGCCAGCATCGGTTTGTGGTGGTAAATAGACAGCTATGAATAATATAGATGAGAAGTCTCTTGCTAGTGTGGTCTACAGCTTATCATGAGGTACTCTACCTCAGGCGTGTAATACCTTGAGACTTCTTTAATATTAGAAATCGCACACCAGCTGTTATTCACAAACAGACACACACCCCTGCCCCTCGTCTTAATAGACGTAGCTTCTCAGTCCTGCCGCTGTTAGGAATACCCAGCCAGCTCTATAGTATCTGTGTCATCGTTCAGCCACAACCCGGTGAAACATAAGATATTACAGTTTATAGTTGGTAGGATATTCTTAAATCGTAGATCATCCATTTTTTTCCCCAGCGATTGCATGTTGGCCAAAAGTACGGACGGTAGCAGAAGTTTACTCATTTGCCTACGAATTATCAGAAGGCAGCCCGACCTCCACCCCCCTTTTCTCCATCTTTTCTTCACGCAAATGTCGGGAGTTTGGGTCTGGTCTCGAGAAAGCAGTATATCCTTCACGTCGGACTCATTAAAGAAAAAATCTTTGTCCAGTTCGAGGTGAGTAATCGCTGTTCTGATGTCCAGAAGCTCATTTCGGTCATAGAAGACGGTAGCAGCAACATTATGTACAAAATAATAATTTAAAAAAAGTTACAAACAAGACAACAAGAACATTTAAAAAAATAGCACAGTTAGTTAGGCAGCCATTCCCTCCGGCGCCATTATTCGTCGGAGGGGATGAATGAGTAGGTGTGTCCAACCTTTTGACTGGTACGTATATATACACACATACATGTCTGAATACTTTCCAAATGCACTGTACATCATTGCATAAGGCCCTACTAACAGTACTCACGCTGCTGCTGGCCTGGGGCTGAGAGCGGTAGCACTTCATGATGTTCTGGAAAGACTTGTCCTCTTTGGTCACCTGCACAACAGTAGAAACACATATACACAGCATGCTACACACACTTCCTGCGACCTTACACACCCACAGTTTATACACACCATGCACGCACGCACATCCATATCCCGCTTCCCACAGAAACAATCCCAATCCGTCCAGGATTTTGCGATTCTGCTCAATTTTGACCAATCGCCAAACTATTACTACATAAAACAGTCAAATCATCGCAATATTATCGCATATAACTGTCGGATCACCACACTACAAAAAGAAGGCTCGCAATTTTAACCAATCACAACACTGTTACCGCATAAATGGTTCAATCAAGCAACACGTCAACAAATGAAATGTTTCCCTCGTCAGTGCATTTTCGTGACAAAAACCTTTCACATTGCCGCAGCAAAATCAAGCATTTTGGCCCGCAACGATCACAAACAAAGTTCGATGACACCCTGGAGGGACTGACATCACCCCCCCCCCACACACACTCTAACCCTACCTTGGTCATGACATAAACTGCACACATGAGGAGCTGGTCTAGGTGTCGGTCCATCATGAGCTCTGTGCATTGCACCAGGGAATACTCAAAACACGTCCAGATCTTCCTCCTCAGCTCACTAGAGATGTCCAGCTTGGCACACAAGTCTCTCAGACGCACACTGGCCATGTGGTACACCTGTTGGTGGTACAGAGCAGGCACAAAACAGTACCAGGGTTTAAGTAATATATAATAATAATAATATATGCCATTTAGCAGACGCTTTTATCCAAAGCGACTTACAGTCATGTGTGCATACATTCTACGTATGGGTGGTCCCGGGAATCGAACCCACTACCCTGGCGTTACAAGCGCCATGCTCTACCAACTGAGCTACAAAAATCCATCATTCATGGTAATAAATGCTACAGTTGTGGGGTTCTTAAAAGTTGCATATGGCACAGAGAGCAGAAACAGAATACTAGGATGGATTTAAACTATTCTGAACCAAAAAAATGAAACGCAACATGCAACAATTTCAAAGATTTTACTGAGTTACAGTTCACATAAGGAAATCAGTCAATTGAAATAAATTAATTGGGCCCTGATATATGGATTTCACATGACTGGAAAGGGGTTCAGCCATAGGTACACCCACTTGGGAGCCAGGCCCAGCCAATCAGAATAAGTTTTAACCCACAAAAGGGTTTTATTACAGACAGAAATACTCCTCAGTATCATCAGCTGTCGACGATCCTGCAGATGAAGAAGCCGGACGTAGAGGTCCTGGGCTGGCGTGGTTACATGTGGTCTGCAGTTGTGAGGTCAGTTGGACGTACTGCCAAATTCTCTAAAACACTGTTGGAGGCGGCTTGTGGTAGAGAAATGAACATTCAATTTTCTGGCAACAGCTCTGGTGGACATTCCTGCAGTCAGCATGTCAGTTGCATGCTCCCTCAACTTGAGACATCTGTGGCATTGTGTTGTGACAAAACTCAGTACAAGGTGCACATGTGTAACGATCATGCTGTTTAATCAGCTTCTTGATATGCCACACCTGTCAGGTGAATGGATTATCTTGGCAAAGGAGAAACGCTCACTAACAGGGATTTAAACAAATATGTGCACAAAATTTGAGAGAAATAAGCTTTCTGTGCATATGGAACATTTCTGGGACCTTTTATTCCAGCTCTTGAAACATGGGACCAACATTTTACATGTTGCGTTTATATTTTTGTTCAGTATACTTCCTCCCTATCCAAATGATGAGATTAGTTATATTTCTAACGTGCCTGAACTATCCCTTTAAATTCAGTGACAAATGGAGAATATGTTTGTGTGCCCTTACCTTGCGGAAGAACAGCGAGAGGGAACCCTTTTTCTGAGGCTTGTTAGTGGACAGGACCTGGGCTGCCAGCTTCTTGATTGGTTTACTGGTGGCGGGGCTGCCCTGTGGGGCAGGACTGTTCAGGGTGGTGGTGGTCTGTGGTTGGCTGGTCAAAGTGCCAGTCAGGGACTGGGCAGACAGGGGCTGGAGCATGGCCGTGCCTTGTCCCGTCACACTCACCTGGACAGGGATGAAGGTGATGCCCCCATTCTCATTGGCTATTCCTGCAGAGGTCAGAGGGCATGAGATTTCTCATTAATAACCTGCATCAGTCAGAAACCCCACTATACAATGCATATAGGAGTCATATACAGTATCATTTGGCAGTAGGGGCAAAGGTGTACAGAAAACTATAATGTCATACTGTACAGTAATTAATCTGCAAACGTCACCTTGCACAGGTATGGTGACCGTCTGTCCGTTGTTAGCGGTAACCGTGGCCGTTGCCATAGTGACCACTGTCTGTCCGGCAGGGATGGTGGTGGTGACGATGGCCTGGGAGGTCCTGACGGTGGTGGTGGTGGTGGTGGAGGAGGGGTCCGATGGGGTATCGAAGGAAGCGTCCACAAACAGCCGTCTCCTGGCTGAGCCCGTGGGCGGGGAGCTGTAGCGGTCCAACAGGGTGGTGGGAGAGGGAGAAACACCTGGGGCGAAGTGGGGAGAGCAGAGGGAGGAGGTAACCAACTGACTACAACCTGTTGACTGACTGACTATTTGAATGAGTTATTGCACAACTGACAGACAAATTGACCTCCTGACTAGCTAACAAGCTAAATGACTAACCTTTCCCACCACTGTTGGTGCTTAGGTCAGTGCCATGGTTGTTAGGGAAGAGAGGGGCACTGCCAGCACTGCTGTCTCCGTTCCCATCCTCCAGGTGCTGCGGTGGCATCACCTGAACATCAATGAGAAAGATTGTTAATTTGTTCTGATTTCCATCCAGTCCACCTTTTTCAAGACATTGATTTCAGAGTTACTTTGGGGCCAAATGATTCGGCATGTGTGCGAGAAGTGAAACGTGGCACCATTTTCTTAGCTGTGCACGTGATGAGTAGGGTGGGGATAAGGAGGGGTGCTGTGGATGTCCTACCTCCTGGCAAGCTGGTGGCTGGTTCTTGGCCTCCCTGACGCTGTCCCACAGCGGGGATCCCCCCCTCCAGGCCAGGCTCTCCAGGACCTGCTCCTCCACCTGGTTGAGATGCTTCACTACCTCTCTGAACAAGCCCTGCTCTGCCCGTACCAGCACCTCAATCACCTGAGGTATATTACACAGATATGCATGAACGCACGCACGGAAGCACACATGCACAAACACACACAGACAAAAAGGGGAGAAAGTTACATACTGTCTAGTCACACACATAGCCTGCATCCATAATGGGTCTGCGACCAAACGACCACCCCTCATCACTGTCAAACGCTCCCTAAAACACTTCTGCGAGCAGGCCTTTCTAATCGACCAGGCCGGGATATCCTAGAATGACATTGACCTCATCCCTGGCTATTCTTTAAAAGTGCCTTCCTCACCATCTTAAATAAGCATGCCCTGTTCAAAACATTTAGAACTTGAAATAGATATAGTCCTTGGTTCACTCCAGACCTGTCTGCCCTTGACCAGCACAAAAACATCCTGTGGCGTTCTGCATTAGCATCGAACAGCCCCCGTGATATGCAACTTTTCAGGGAATTTAGGAACAATTATACACAGGCAGTTAGGAAAGCTAAGGCTAGCTTTTTCAAACAGAAATTTGCTTCCTGTAGTACTAACTCAAAAAAGTTCTGGGACACTGCAAAGTCCATGGAGAATAAGAATACCTCCTCCCAGCTGCCCACTGCTCTGAGGCAAGGAAACACTGTCACCACCGATAAATCCACTAAAATTGAGAATTTCAATAAACATTTCTCTACGGCTGGCCATACTTTCCACCTGGCTACCCCTACCCCGGTCAACTGCCCGGCACCCTCCACAGCAGTCCGCCAAAGCCCCCACCATTTCTCCTTCACCCAAATCCAGATAGCTGATGTTCTGAAAGAAAATCTGGACCCCTACAAATCAGCTGGGCTAGACCCTCTCTTTCTAAAATTATCTGCCGAAATTGTTGCAACCCCTATTACTAGCCTGTTCAACCTCTCTTTCGTATCGTCTGAGATTCCTAAAGATTGGAAAGCTGCCGCGGTCATCCCCCTCTTCAAAGGGGGTGACACACTAAACCCAAACTGCTACAGACCTATATCTATCCTACCCTGTCTTTATAAGGTCTTCGAAAGCCAAGTTAACAAACAGATTACCGACCATTTCGAATCCCACCATACCTTCTCCACTATGCAATCTGGTTTCAGAGCTGGTCATGGGTGCACCTCAGCCACGCTCAAGGTTCTAAACGACATCATAACCGCCATCGATAAGAGACATGAATGTGCAGCCGTATTCATCGACCTGGCCAAGGCTTTCGACTTTGTCAATCACCACATTCTTATTGGCAGACTCGACAGCTTTGGTTTCTCAAATGATTGCCTCGCCTGGTTTACCAACGACTTCTCAGACAGAGTTCAGTGTGTCAAATCGGAGGACCTGTTGTCCAGACCTCTGGCAGTCTCTATGGGGGTGCCACAGGGTTCAATCCTCGAGCCGACTCTCTTCTCTGTATACATCAATGCTGTTGCTCTTGCTGCTGGTGATTCTCTGATCCATCTCTACGCAGACGACACCATTCTGTATACTTCTGGCCCTTCTTTGGACACGGTGTTAACTAACCTCCAGGCAAGCTTCAATGCCATACAACTCTCCTTCCGTGGCCTCCAACTGCTCTTACATACAAGTAAAACTAAATGCATGCTATTCAACCGATCACTGCCCGCACCTGCTCGCCCGTCCAGCATCACTACTCTGGACAGCTCTGACTTAGAATACGTGGACAACTACAAATACCTAGGTGTCTGGTTAGACTGTAAACTCTCCTTCTAGACTCACATTAAGCATCTCCAATCCAAAATTAAATCTAGAATCGGTTCCTATATCACAACAAAGCATCCTTCACTCTTTCTGCCAAACTTACCCTCGTAAAACTGACCATCCTACCAATCCTTGACTTCGGTGATGTCATCTATAAAATAGCCTCCAACACTCTACTCAACAAACTGGATGCAGTCTATCCCAGTGCCATCAGTTTTGTCACCAAAGCCCCATACACTATCCACCATTGCGACCTGTTCGCTCTCGTTGGTTGGCCCTCGCTTCATACTCATCGCCAAACCCACTGGCTGCAGGTTATCTACAAGTCTCTGCTAGGTAAAGCCCCACCTATTCTCAGCTCACTGGTCACCATAGCATAACTCTTAGCACGAGCTCCAGCAGGTATATCTCACTGGTCACCCCCAAAGCCAATTCCTCCTTTGGTCGTCTTTCCTTCCAGTTCTCTGCTGCCAATGACTGGAACGAACTGCAAAAATCTCTGAAGCTGGAGACTCATATCTCCCTCACTAGCTTTAAGCACCAGCTGTCAGAGCAGCTCACAGATCACTGCACCTGTACATAGCCCATCTATCTACCTACCTCATCCCCATACTGTATTTATCTTGCTCCTTTGCACCCCAGTATCTCTACTTGCACATTCATCTTCTGCACATCTACCATTCCAGTGTGTAATTGCTATATTGTAATTACTTCGCCACCATGGCCTATTTATTGCCTTAACTCCCTTATCTTACCTCATTTGCACTCACTGTATATATACTATTGGTTCTTTTGTTCTACTGTATTATTGACTATGTTTTGTTTATCCCATATTTAACTCTGTGTGGATGTAACGTGTCGAAGTGCTATGCTTTATCTTGGCCAGGTAGCAATTGCAAATGAGAACTTGTTCTCAACTAGCCTAACTGGTTAAATAAAGGTGAAATAAATCAAATAAATAAAACACACTCATGACTAACACACACACTCGTGACTAGGACAATCACAGATACAAACACACAATGCAGATATAAGTACAAGCATGTACCTTGTAGAAGTGGTATGCGGGGAGCTGGAAGATGTGTATGACTCGTGGGAAGTCCCCTGGGGGTCGGTAGGAGAAGATGACAATCTCTAGACAGCAGGCCAGCAGAGAGCGCTGGAACACATCCTGCTCCAGAATACCCTAAGGACACACAACAGAACAAAGGGTTTATTGCTCATCCACCACAGATAACTAATTATTTTCCATATTTTACAAGCAGGACTGGCAGGGATGAAAGTGTCATAACATGCAATATCTCAACATAGAGCCCAATTTAAACATATACTGTGTACAAAACATTAGGAAACACCTTCCAAATATTGAGTTGCACCCCGTTTTGCCTTGTGAACAGCCTCAATTCGTCTGGGTGTGGACTCTACAAGGTGGCTAAAGCGTGCCTCAGGGATGCTGGCCCATGTTGTCTCCAATGCTTCCTAAAAGTGGTGTCAAGTTGGCTGGTTGTCCTTTGGGTGGTGGACCATTCATGATACACTCGGGAAACTGTTGAGCGTGAAAAACTCAGCAGCGTTGCAGTTCTTGACACACTCATACCGGTGCGCCTGGCACCTACTACTACACCCCATTCAAGGGCACTTAAATATTTTGTCTTGCTCATTCCCCCTCTGAATGACACACATACACAATCCATGTCTCAATTGTCTCAAGGCTTAAAAATCCTTCTTTTACCCGTCTCCTCACCTTCATCTACACTGAATGAAGTGGATTTAACAAGTGACATCAATAAGGGATCATAGCTTTCCCCTGGATTCACCTGGTCAGTCTGTCATGGATGTTAGGATGAAACAGTCAGAGATCACCAAGCGCAACATAGCTTCTGCGTGCATATCAGCTAGAAAGATGTGTCGGAATCGAGTAATTGTCTCTGGCCCCCTCCCAGTTAGGGGGAGTGATGAGCTCTACAGCAGAGTCTCACAACTCAATCGCTGGTTGAAAACTGTTTTCTGCCCCTCCCAAAAGATAGAATTTGTAGATAATTGGCCCTCTTTCTGGGACTCACCCACAAACAGGACCAAGCCTGGCCTGCTGAGGAGTGACAGACTCCATCCTAGCTGGAGGGGTGCTCTCATCTTATCTACCAACATAGACAGGGCTCTAACTCCTCTAGCTCCACAATGAAATAGGGTGCAGGCCAGGCAGCAGGCTGTTAGCCAGCCTGCCAGCATAGTGGAGTCTGCCACTAGCACAGTCAGTGTAGTCAGCTCAGCTATCACCATTGAGACCGTGTCTGTGCCTCGACCTAGGTTGGGCAAAACGAAACATGGCGGTGTTCGCCTTAGCAATCTCACTAGGATAAAGACCACCTCCATTCCAGTCATTACTGAAAGAGATCATGATACCTCACATCTCAAAATAGGGCTACTTAATGTTAGATCCCTTACTTCAAAGGCAATTATAGTCAATGAACTAATCACTGATCATAATCTTGATGTGATTGGCCTGACTGAAACATGGCTCAAGCCTGATGAATTTACTGTTTTAAATGAGGCCTCACCTCCTGGCTACACTAGTGACCATATCCCTCGTGCATCCCGCAAAGGCGGAGGTGTTGCTAACATTTACGATAGCAGATTTCAATTTACAAAAAAAAAATGACGTTTTCGTCTTTTGAGCTTCTAGTCATGAAATCTATGCAGCCTACTCAATCAATTTTTATAGCTACTGTTTACAGGCCTCCTGGGCCATATACAGCGTTTATCACTGAGTTCCCTGAATTCCTATCGGACCTTGTAGTCATAGCAGATAATATTCTAATCTTTGGTGACTTTAATATTCACATGGAAAAGTCCACAGACCCACTCCAAAAGGCTTTCGGAGCCATCATCGACTCAGTGGGTTTTGTCCAACATGTCTCTGGACCCACTCACTGTCACAGTCATACGCTGGACCTAGTTTTGTCCCATGGAATAAATGTTGTGGATCTTAATGTTTTTCCTCATAATCCTGGACTATCGGACCACCATTTTATTACGTTTGCAATTGCAACAAATAGTCTGCTCAGACCTCAACCAAGGACCATCAAAAGTCGTGCTATAAATTCACAGACAACACAAAGATTCCTTGATGCCCTTCCAGACTCCCTCTGCCTACCCAAGGACGCCAGAGGACAAAAATCAGTTAACCACCTAACTGAGGAACTCAATTTAATCTTGCGCAATACCCTAGATGCAGTTGCACCCCTAAAAACTAAAAACATTTCTCATAAGAAACTAGCTCCCTGGTACACAGAAAATACCCGAGCTCTGAAGCAAGCTTCCAGACAATTGGAACGGAAATGGCGCCACACCAAACTGGAAGTCTTCCGACTAGCTTGGAAAGATGGTACCGTGCAGTACCGAAGAGCCCTTACTGCTGCTCGATCATCCTATTTTTCTAACTTAATTGAGGAAAATAAGAACAATCCGAAATTCCTTTTTGATACTGTCGCAAAGCTAACTAAAAAGCAGCATTCCCCAAGAGAGGATGACTTTCACTTTAGCAGTGATAAATTCATGAACTTCTTTGAGGAAAAGATTATGATTATTAGAAAGCAAATCAAATTACGGACTCCTCTTTAAACCTGCGTATTCCTCCAAACCTCAGTTGTCCTGAGTCTGCACAACTCTGCCAGGGCCTAGGATCAAGAGAGACGCTCAAGTGTTTTAGTACTATATCTCTTGACACAATGATGAAAATAATCATGGCCTCTAAACCTTCAAGCTGCATACTGGACCCTATTCCAACTAAACTACTGAAAGAGCTGCTTCCTGTGCTTGGCCCTCCTATGTTGAACATAATAAATGTCTCTCTATCCACTGGATGTGTACCAAACTCACTAAAAGTGGCAGTAATAAAGCCTCTCTTGAAAAAGCCAAACCTTGACCCAGAAAATATAAAAAACTATCGGCCTATATCGAATCTTCCATTCCTCTCAAAAATTTTAGAGAAGGCTGTTGCGCAGCAACTCACTGCTTTCCTGAAGACAAACAATGTATACGAAATGCTTCAGTCTGGTTTTAGACCCCATCATAGCACTGAGACGGCACTTGTGAAGGTGGTAAATGACATTTTAATGGCATCGGACCGAGGCTCTGCATCTGTCCTCGTGCTCCTAGACCTTAGTGCTGCTTTTGATACCATCGATCATCACATTCTTTTGGAGAGATTGGAAACCCAAATTGATCTACACGGACATGTTCTGGCCTGGTTCAGATCTTATCTGTCGGAAAGATATCAGTTTGTCTCTGTGAATGGTTTGTCCTCTGACAAATCAACTGTAAATTTCGGTGTTCCTCAAGGTTCCGTTTTAGGACCACTATTGTTTTCACTATACATTTTACCTCTTGGGGATGTTATTCGAAAACATAATGTTCATTTTCACTGCTATGCGGATGACACACAGCTGTACATTTCAATGAAACATGGTGAAGCCCCAAAATTGCCCTCGCTAGAAGCATGTGTTTCAGACATAAGGAAGTGGATGGCTGCAAACTTTCTACTATTAAACTCGGACAAAACAGAGATGCTTGTTCTAGGTCCCAAGAAACAAAGAGATCTTCTGTTGAATCTGACAATTAATCTTAATGGTTGTACAGTCGTCTCAAATAAAACTGTGAAGGACCTCCGCGTTACTCTGGACCCTGATCTCCCTTTTGAAGAACATATCAAGACCATTTCGAGGACAGCTTTTTTCCATCTACGTAATATTGCAAAAATCAGAAACTTTCTGTCCAAAAATGATGCAGAAAAATTAATCCATGCTTTTGTCACTTCTAGGTTAGACTACTGCAATGCTCTACTTTCCGGCTACCCGGATAAAGCACTAAATAAACTTCAGTTAGTGCTAAATATGGCTGCTAGAATCCTGACTAGAACCAAAAAATTTGATCATATTACTCCAGTGCTAGCCTCTCTACACTGGCTTCCTGTCAAAGCAAGGGCTGATTTTAAGGTTTTACTGCTAACCTACAAAGCATTACATGGCTCCTACCTATCTCTCTGATTTGGTCCTGCCGTACATACCTACACGTACGCTATGGTCACAAGACGCAGGCCTCCTAATTGTCCCTAGAATTTCTAAGCAAACAGCTGGAGGCAGGGCTTTCTCCTATAGAGCTCCATTTTTATGGAACGGTCTGCCTACCCATGTCAGAGAAGCAAACTCGGTATCAACCTTTAAGTCTTTACTGAAGACTCATCTCTTCAGTGGGTCATATGATTGAGTGTAGTCTGGCCCAGGATTGGGAAGGTGAACGGAAAGGCTCTGGAGCAACGAACCGCCTTTGCTGTCTCTGCCTGGCCGGTTCCCCTCTTCCACTGGGATTCTCTGCCTCTAACCCTATTACAGGGGCTGAGTCACTGGCTTACTGGGGCTCTCTCATGCCGTCCCTGCAGGGGGTGCGTCACCTGAGTGGGTTGATTCACTGTTGTGGTCATCCTGTCTGGGTTGGCGCCCCCCACTAGGGCTGTGCCGTGGCGGAGATCTTTGTGGGCTATACTCGGCCTTGTCTCAGGATGGTAAGTTGGTGGTTGAAGATATCCCTCTAGTGGTGTGGGGGCTGTGCTTTGGCAAAGTGGGTGGGGTCATATCCTTCCTGTTTGGCCCTATCCGGGGTGTCCTCGGATGGGGCCACAGTGTCTCCTGTCCCCTCCTGTCTCAGCCTCCAGTATTTATGCTGCAGTAGTTTGTGTCGGGGGGCTAGGGTCAGTTTGTTATATCTGGAGTACTTCTCCTGTCCTATTCGGTGTCCTGCGTGAATCTAAGTGTGCGTTCTCTAATTCTCTCCTTCTTTCTTTCTCTCTCTCGGAGGACCTGAGCCCTAGGACCATGCCCCAGGACTACCTGACATGATGACTCCTTGCTGTCCCCAGTCCACCTGGCCATGCTGCTGCTCCAGTTTCAACTGTTCTGCCTTACTATTATTCGACCATGCTGGTCATTTATGAACATTTGAACATCTTGGCCATGTTATGTTATAATCTCCACCCGGCACAGCCAGAAGAGGACGGGCCACCCCACATATGCTCTCTCTAATTCTCTCTTTCTTTCTCTCTCTCGGAGGACCTGAGCCCTAGGACCGTGCCCCAGGACTACCTGACATGATGACTCCTTGCTGTCCCCGGTCCACCTGACTGTGCTGCTGCTCCAGTTTCAACTGTTCTGCCTTGTTATTATTCGACCATGCTGGTCATTTATGAACATTTGAACATCTTGGCCATGTTCTGTTATAATCTCCACCCGGCACAGCCAGAAGAGGACTGGCCACCCCACATAGCCTGGTTCCTCTCTAGGTTTCTTCCTAGGTTTTGGCCTTTCTAGGGAGTTTTTCCTAGCCACCGTGCTTCTACACCTGCATTGCTTGCTGTTTGGGGTTTTAGGCTCGGTTTCTGTACAGCACTTTGAGATATCAGCTGATGTACGAAGGCCTATATAAATACATTTGATTTGATTTGATTTGAAAGAGCAGGTGTTCCCGATGTTTTGTACACTCTGAAAATACAATACCGTAACTTGGACCTTTGCATAAATAATGCTTTGACGTCAATGGGAAATGTGTGTGCAATTTCTAGTTAGCTACAGCAAACTGAGCTGAGCTAGCAGGGCAGCGCAGGTGGGACTCACAGAGAGGTCCGTGTCGCCCAGTCTCTCCTTCTCCTGGTCAATGACGGCCTCCAGGGTTTTATAGTAGAGTGCCTCCGCCAGGCGGAAGTACTTCACTGCAATGTCTTTCCCCAGTCCTGCGTTCTCCTCCCCTTTGCCCTCAAAGTGCTGACAATAGACCTGGCACATGTCCTTCAGCCTAGTGGAGATGGTCTCACTTGGGTCTCTGGCACACGCCCTGGAACAAGACAGAGACAGTTACTGATAAATCACCCTCCAAACTCATACTTACACCCCTTACACTGTTATAACACCTTTCATGGCTCAAATACTAACAACCTGAAATGAAAATAGACAACTGAACTCTTCCGTGTGGTAACAATATAAGGATGGGTGAGTATTTGAAAAGGTAAGGCCTTTCCAATACATAAAACACTAAATAATAACAATCTGTATGTGGTTCACACACACAGAATGTGGAATCTGACTTGCCACCCAAGGGGCCCCTCCAGAGATTTTGAGTTAGGTTGTCTCTGAATATATTGATAATTTTGACAAAGATGCACACCTTCAGCAAGACTCATCAATCTCACCGGAGAAAGAATACAATACGAGCAGGGGCAAACAGCGCCCCTCTGTCTTTGTATGTGTAGCTCATGTATCTGATGCCATCTGGCCAAAAAGAGTATGACATGTTATATTATTTTTGACCAGACAGCATCAGATACATGGGCTACAGATGCTAAGATGGAGGGGCGCTGTTTGCCTCGCTCGGATGCTTTCTCTGTTGAATTAGACTCAGCCTCTTGCAAATCGAAGGAGAATGATGAAACATGGATAGACACAAATGAGAAATCGCATTAGAAAAAGGGTTTATTTTTTTATTGTAACATTTTTGGGGGACGCCTGGCTTCCTTTGGCATCCATGAACACACACCACTGAATGTCATTATACTGATGGTGTTTGTAATAGGATGTCCCTTTCCATTCAAGTGGTGGGTGCACAGTGCACCGTTCGGATGCTAGACTTATTTTGGAGTAGACGAAAGTGCATAGGTAACCTACATTTTGAAGTGATTTGTTAAGACAATTGGGGGAAAACTGGTTGTGTTCATGACACATTAAAAGGTAACACATTTTTACAGTTAAATTACATGTCTTTACCACGAAGTCCATTAAAAACAAAGTACACACATAGGAGGTCCTGTTAAATTAAAAAAATAGAGACCCTCTAAATGTCACGGTATAATAAGCACTTTGGATGCCACTTTCAAGAGAATTTACTACGGTATGCTAATACCCTTATATAAAATCACAACCTTGAATACAAACACTGTAACAAGGCTTTTGGTTTAATTGATTTATGATTTATTGAACAGGGAAATGTACCAAACCTAAGCTGAAGCATTTCACCTTGCTTCGATTAAGGTTAAAAATGTTTTGGCCCCACAAAACTGGGTCTGTGCTCCACCTTGGCCACCCCATTAAAAAATGTTCTGGGCCACTGGTGTGGTTGTGTGCAGCTTAGAATATATTTTATTATTTGTATTGTGTGCAATACCTCAGTAAGTCTGTGAGTCTGCCACTGGGGCGGTGTTTGAGTCCTGTGAGCAGGCTGTGGAGACGGCCAACACTCTGCATGGCTGTAGATACCGGCGTGCCCAGACAGTTGTCCTGGACATACTTAAGACCCGTCAGGGGAGTAGACACCTTCAAGGCCGAGGCCTACAGGACACACCAAGGGGACATAGCAAAGGGATTACTGTACATTTTCATTGAATCCAAACTCAGACACAAGACGTGCATGTGCGTTTATGTGTTACAGTAATCATAATAACAGCAGCACATTTCATATATAACTAGCAATAATGTATAATAATAGTATAATAATGTGTGCGTCTTACAGTCAGACTGCTGTAGAGTCTGTATGCGGAGGCGTCCTGGTTCTTTACTCCCACACAGAGACAGGGGCCTGGTGTGCCAATGTCTTCATTGGCCCCCTCTCCCAGGAAGATCCTCTCATCCAGACCCCCTGTGGCTAGAACATGCTCCTCGTACACACGCCCCATGGACGCACTAGACAAACACACACACACACACACACACACACACACACACACACACACACACACACACACACACACACACACACACACACACACACACACGCACACACACACACACACACACACACACACACACACACACACACACAAATACACTGAGTATACCGAACACTAGGAACACATTGACCCTCAGAACAGCCTAAATTTGTCTCAATTGTCTCCAGGCTTAAAATTCATTCTTTAACCTATCTTCCCTTCATCTACACTGATTGAAGTGGATTTAAGTGACATCAATAAGGGATCATGGCTTTCACCTGGTCAGTCTATTTCATGGAAAGAGCAGGTGTTCTTAATGTTTTGTACACTCAGTGTATATGAAACGTTGAATATTACTCAGAAGACTATCAATATCTGCTCTGTGAAGAGAGACAAGATAAGGTTTGACTTACAAACTGTCTCCAAAATTCATAGGATCGAAGAAGCCAGTCAAGCTATCTTCTTTCCCTTTGAGAATCTGTTGATGACACAGAAAATCCATGATGAGACAAGGCAGACAAGTAGATTGTGTAGGACTACGGTGTGTGTGTAGGACTGAGGTGTGTGTGTGTGTGTGTGTGTGTGTGTGTGTGTGTGTGTGTGTGTGTGTGTGTGTGTGTGTGTGTGTGTGTGTGTGTGTGTGTGTGTGTGTGTGTGTGTGTGTGTGTGTGTCTAACCTTCTTATGGAAGAGCCTCTTGATGAACGGTTTCCAGAAGTGTTCCTTGACCCCCTTGGCCTCCAGCACCAGGCCATCATGCAGTTCACACAGCTGTTCTATGAAGCAGTAAGGCCCTGCAGTAGGCTTGTAGTCCTTACTGTGGAAGTCCTCGGGAAGGCCTGTAGATCAGACGAGACATAGCAGCTTCCTGCATTAGATGCAAGTGATAAGGTATTACAGTAACTATGCAGTAACACGGAAAAGGACCCCAGAGATTGAACATACTCTACGTACGGATCATGTGAGTAACCACACATGTATGCATGCATGCCTGCACACACGTACACATGCACGGATACTGGTTGGATACTATGAATGTTGTTATCTATAGGAAGATAGGGAGGGTATATTCAGTGCATTCGGAAAGTATTCAGACCCCTTGACTTTTTCCACATGTTGTTACATTACAGCCTTATTCTACAATGGATTACATTGCCCCCCCCCCCCATACATCTACACACAATACCCCATAATGACAAAACAAAAACAGTTTTTTTTGCAATTTTTTCAAATGTAATACATTTTAAACTGAAATATCATATTTACAGGAGTTTTCAGACCCTTTACTCAGCACTTTGTTGAAGCACCTTTGGCAGCAATTACAGCCATGAGTCTTCTTGGGTATGATGCTACAAGCTTGGCACACATGTATTTGGGGAGTTTCTCCCATTCTTCTCTGCAGATCCTCTCAAACTCTGTCGGGTTGGATCTCTCATCTCTCCAGAGATGTTTGATTGGGTTCAAGTCCGGGCTCTGGCTGGGCAACTCAAGGACATTCAGAGACTTGTCCTGAAGCCACTCCGGTGTTGTCTTGGCTGTGTGCTTAGGGTCGTTGTCCTGTTAGAAGATTAACCTTCGCCCCAGTGTGAGGTCCTGAGCGCTTTGGAGCAGGTTTTCATCAAGGATCTCTCTGTACTTTGCTCTGTTCATCTTTCCCTTGATCCTGACTAGTCACCCAGTTCCTGTCGCTGAAAAACATCCCCACAGCATGATGCTGCCACCACCATGCTTCACTGTAGGGATGGTAGCAGGTTTCTTCAAACATGACATTTGGCATTCATGCCAAAGATTTCATCAAACCAGATCATATTTTTTCTCATGTTCTGAGTCCTTTAAGTGCCCTTTGGCAAACTCCAAGCGGGCTGTCATGTGCCTTTTACTGAGGAGGGGCTTCTGTCTGGCCACTCTACATTTACATTTAAGTGCTGCAGTGATGGCTGTCCTTCTGGAAGGTTCTCCCATCTCCACAGAGGAACTCTGGAGCTCTGCCAGAGTGACCAATGGGTTCTTGGTCACTTCCCTGACCAAAGCCCTTCTCCCCCGATTGCGCAGTTTGGCCAGGCGGCCAGCTCTAGGAAGAGTCTTGGTGGTTCCAAACTTCTGCAATTTAAGAATGATGGAGGCCAATGTGTTCTGGGGGACGTTCAATGCTGCAGAAATTTTTGGTACCCTTCCCAGATCTGTGCCTCGACACAATCCTGTCTAGGAACTCTACGGACAATTCCTTCGACCTTATGACTTGGTTATTGCTCTGACATGTACTGTCAACTGTGGGACCTTATATAGACAGTTGTGTGCCTTTCCAAATCATGTCCAATCAATTGAATTCACCACAGGTGGACTCCAATCAAGTTGTAGAAACATCTTAAGGATGATCAATAGAAACAGGATGACCCTGAGCTCATTTTCTAGTCTCATAGCAAAGGGTCTGAATACTTATGTAAATAAGGTATTAAAAAAAAAAAAAAAAGTACATTTTTTTTTTCTAAAAACCTATTATCACTTCGTCATTATGGAGTATTGTGTGTAGATTGATAACGTAACAAAATGTGGAAAAGGCCAAGGGGTAGGAATACTTTCCGAATGTACTGTATGCATAGAGGGTGAGAGATGGGAGGATAGGGAGGGGATATCGGTTTGGGCCGGGAGGTCACCTTTGAAGTTGGGGTTGAGCAGCTCCTTCCTGGTGTTACACAGCAGAGCGTTGGAGAAAACCAGGTCCAGAGCACACAGCAGCAGGTGGTACGAGTTCACCAGGTCATCACTGATCATAGGGAAGTTTCCTGGCAGGGGAGGAAGAGAGAAGAGACATTGAAATAATCCTAATAATAATAAGTAGGATTTTACACTGCTTTTCTAAGACACAAAGATAGTTTGGCACAATGATCTGGTCCTAACAATAAAGCTTGTTGAAATGAATTGATCTCGTGTTGACAGCAGAGTAGTGCTGGTAGCCTCAAACCTTGATTTTGATTATTTCAACTACGTCCAAAGAACAATGGATATCACAGTATACATTTACATTTACATTTAAGTCATTTAGCAGACGCTCTTATCCAGAGCGACTTACAAATTGGTGCATTCACCTTATGACATCCAGTGGAACAGCCACTTTACAATAGTGCATCTAAATCTTTTAAGGGGGGTGAGAAGGATTACTTTATCCTATCCTAGGTATTCCTTATACTTACCAAAGTCACCTTTCACCTAATTCAATTAACAAAACTAGTAAAATCAAATCAAATTCAGTGTAGTATGTGTGAGGACACTTAGAAAAAAGGGTTCCAAAAGAGTTCTTCGGTAGTCCCCATAGAATAACCCTTTTTTGGTTCCAGGCAGAACCCTTTTTGGTTCAGGTAGAGCCCTTTAAGGTTCTAGATAGCACATTTTCTTCTAAGAGTGTAGAGTCTAGTGAGTGTGCATAGAGCAAGTGCAAGGATGTCAGTGCAAAATAATGAAGATAAATAAATAAATAATAAAAGGGGGGCAATGTAAATAGTCTGGGTGGCAATTTGATTAACTGTTCAGCAGTCTTATGGCTTGGGGGTAGAAGCTGTTCAGGAGGCTTTTGGTCACAGACTTGGTGCTCCAGTACCCACTTGACGTGTGGTAGAAGAGGGAACAGTCTATGACTTGGGTGCCTGCAGTCTTTGACAAGTTTCAGAGCCTTCCTCTGATACCAACTGGTATAGAGGTCATGAATGGCAGGAAGTTCGGCCCCAGTGATATACTGGGCCGTACGCACTACCCTCTGTAGCAACTTGCGGTCAGACGCCGAGCAGTTGCCATACCAACCAGTGACGCAACCTACCACCGCCGTGTTGCAGGCAAACTTAATGACGTTGTTGGAGTCGTGCGCAGCCACGCAGTCGTGGGTGAACAGGGAGCACCGGAGGGGACTGATCTGGTTGTGTGTGTGTGTGCGTGCGTGTCTTTTGAGTTCTTATTAAGGATTAAGGAGCTATAAAAATCACATCTATTTGCCCTGGCCTCTGTTCTCCTGCTGATGCCAACAACTCAGTGCAGTCCTTGGCATGCCCAGTGCCCAATGTAGAGTAGCTAGCCCTTGTCAGTTATACTTTGTGAGTAACCAAATAGTGATCACTTCACATAGCCTTCAAACTATCCTTTTCTCAGGACCCCACTGATCCCTAGTCCTTTCCCCTCTGTCCTCCCCCTCTTTTCCTGTCTTTTGCCATGAACGAAACAGAAGTACTCACCTTTAGCGTTGACAAACAGAATCCAGCAGAAGTTGAAGACTTCAGCGACGGTGCAGGGATGGCGCCTAAATCAGAATAAGTCGGCGGTCAGTCTGGTCAAGGAGACTGACCGCTGTGCTCAGAGATCTCACGATCTGGCTGGCACCAGGATGGAAACAATTCCATTTGTACATTCTAGCCATTTAGCAGATGATCTTATCCAGAGCAACTTACGGTAGTGAGTGCACACATCTACTTGGCTTTGTTCAAGAGTGGTCAAACTGTTGTAGAAAATAGTGATTTGTCAGAACTTCATAGCGAGCTACAGTATCAACAACTAACTCACCTCTGTTTGCGGCTCCTGTGGACTCTGGGTGGGTCGTCAGAGGGTGCCTTAAAGATGGCTTTGAATATGGGGATATATTTCTTGAAGATGACGGCAGAAATTGTGAAATTCCTCTCCAGCTTCTCCGTGCTCTGGCAAAAGTCTTGGGGCAGACTTGCCATGTCCTGCCATTTCTTCATCTTGTTAAAGAACTCAATGAGGCTGCAATCAGAAACAGGGCAACTCTTTGAGAATTGACAGTATTTTCCAGTTCAATAAATTCTATATTACATAGGACAGTTATTACACAAATAACCAGGTTGGAATCAGAATCCAAGAACTAAGCAAGAAACCATATGGACTGCTATGCAAATCTATGGAGGACTTTGTGTGAAAGTCCATTAGTAAGTGACAGTGGGGCAAAAAAGTATTTAGTCAGCCACCAATTGTGCAAGTTCTCCCACTTAAAAAGATGAGAGAGGCCTGTAATTTTCATCATAGGTACACTTCAACTATGACAGACAAAATTAGATTTAAAAAATCCAGAAAATCACATTGCAGGATTTTTAATGAATTTATTTGCAAATTATGGTGGAAAATAAGTATTTGGTCAATAACATTATTAATACTTTGTTATATAACCTTTGTTGGCAATGACAGAGGTCATACGTTTTCTGTAAGTCTTCACAAGGTTTTCACACACTGTTGCTGGTATTTTGGCCCATTCCTCCATGCAGATCTCCTCTAGAGCAGTGATGTTTGGGGGCTGTTGTTGGGCAACACAGACTTTCAAGTCCCTCCAAAGATTTTCTATGGGGTTGAGATCTGGAGACTGGCTAGGCCACTCCAGGACCTTGAAATGCTTCTTACGAAGCCACTCCTTCGTTGCCCAGGCGGTGTGTTTGGGATCATTATCATGCTGAAAAACCCAGCCACGTTTCATCTTCAATGCCCTTGCTGATGGAAGGAGGTTTTCACTCAAAATCTCACGATACATGGCCCCATTCATTCTTTCCTTTACACGGATCAGTCGTCCTGGTCCCTTAGCAGAAAAACAGCCCCAAAGCATGATGTTTCCACCCCCATGCTTCACAGTAGGTATGGTGTTCTTTGGATGCAACTCAGCATTCTTTGTCCTCCAAACATGCCGAGTTAAGTTTTTACCAAAAAGTTATATTTTGGTTTCATCTGACCATATGACATTCTCCCAATCTTCTTCTGGATCATCCAAATGCTCTCTAGCAAACCTCAGACGGGCCTAGACATGTACTGACTTAAGCAGGGGGACACGTCTGGCACTGCAGGATTTGAGTCCCTGGCGGCGTAGTGTGTTACTGATGGTAGGCTTTGTTACTTTGGTACCAGCTCTCTGCAGGTCATTCACTAGGTCCCCCCGTGTGGTTCTGAGATTTTTGCTCACCGTTCTTGTGATCATTTTGACCCCACGGGGTGAGATCTTGCGTGGAGCCCCAGATCGAGGGAGATTATCAGTGGTCTTGTATGTCTTCCATTTCCTAATAATTGCTCCCACAGTTGATTTCTTCAAACCAAGCTGCTTACCTATTGCAGATTCAGTCTTCCCAGGCTGGTGCAGGTCTACAATTTTGTTTCTGGTGTCCTTTGACAGCTCTTTGGTCTTGGCCATAGTGGAGTTTGGAGTGTGACTGTTTGAGGTTGTGGACAGGTGTCTTTTATACTGATAACAAGTTCAAACAGGTGCCATTAATACAGGTAACGAGTGGAGGACAGAGAAGCCTCTTAAAGAAGAAGTTACAGGTCTGTGAGAGCCAGAAATCTTGCTTGTTTGTAAGTGACCAAATACTTATTTTCCATCATAATTTGCAAATCAATTCATTAAAAATCCTACAATTTGATTTTCTGCATTTTTCTCTCATTTTGTCTGTCATATTTGAAGTGTACCTATAATATAAATTACAGGCCTCTCATATTTTTAAGTGGGAGAACTTGCACAATTGGTGGCTCACTAAATACTTTTTTGCCCCACTGTATATATGAAGTGGGGCACATTTAAGGCCAGTTTCCTGGACACAGATTAAGCCTAGTCCTAGACTAAGAGGCCCGTTTTATGTATAATTTCCATTGAACATGCTTTATTAGTCTAGGATTAGGCTTAATCTGTATCTGGGAAACCGGACCATAGGGATTCGTGCCTGGGCATACGCACCTTTGTTCTGAACAGCTGAGGATCCTGGTCAGAGAGACATAGTTTCCCTCCGCGGTGCCCTTACCCACCGTTGGTATGGCTGTCCTGCAGGCCACATAGAGAGCACAGGCTAACCAGTGTAGCTCACTGCCCTGTAAGAAAGGGGGATGGAGAAAGAGAGAGGGGGGGGGTGTTACTTTTTCTGTCCAAGGCTCTATCTCACTATTAAGGATACTAATTAGAGCTGGTGGGGCCAGAGAGGAGATAGGCCATGTTAGAAATTCTCCCCTCTAGTGGTTTCTTCTGTAATCCCTATTCCTAATTTTCTGTCGAACCACCTCCAAATAAACCATACACAGATACAGCAGATGGCTAACCCTTATGAGGAAAGGTTTGTGAATAAGGCACATGCACAATGCAGACTTTATTATAACAACCCTGATATTCATAACTATACCATATTAAAAAAATATCAAGTAAGCTGGATCATTCAGTGTTAGGACCAAAGAGCAGCGCCCCCTTTTCTAGACCAGGGGTTGCCAACTTAGAGGGTGCGCCCCCCATATGGGGCGGCAATGTTCCGTTGAAAGGTGCGGGACCTTCCTTGATTTGAGGAGTAATTTTTGGTTTGTTTTTATACTGATCTAAAAATAAGAAATAATTCATCTACGATACTTTAAGCTAAAAACAAGAGGTAAAATGAGAGAGGAAGACTTGACTCTAATGCACATGGGGGAATATATTTGTCTCAATGACATTCAGAAGCTGAGCAACAACCTTCTAAAGTCAAGGAGTCAAAGAAATGGGACTTTGCATGGGAAGCAATCTTATATATATGTGTGACTCTGTCGCTATCAATTGATCTATTCACTTTATGTAAAAGAGGATATGCATCATTAAATAGAGGGTTCATATAAATTATCTTAATAAACATATTTGCTAGCGGAATAAAATTTGGGGAAATAGGGTCTAGAGTTTATTTACAGTAAGCATCGTTAAAGAGCCTACCTAAATAAAGAGCCAACCTAAAAGATGTCATGATGTCTTGTTAAACTATGGAGTTTGCAGGAAATTAGCTTCAAAAACAAAACCCTTTTCCTTGGTCCCTCAAATAAAATTTAAAAAATCAAGCTGGTGGTGTATTTAGTATAAGGTATCTCGAGAAACAACATTTTGTAGTGACATTTTTTAAATGTGAAAAGGGGCGCCCTGGGGGGGAAAAGGTTGAGAACCTCTGACCCCAGTTAACCTTGTCCTATTCTAAACCATGAGATTGGTCCGCCTCTAAAACTGACACAGACCAGTAAATTCAGACCGGTAAACTCCTCCCCTTTCCACAGAAAAATATCACAAATAATGGAGTTTTATATCAAATATTTATGTAAAACTACAAACGTAATACAAGCTGCGTCTTTAAATATGAAATGAGACGGCGTAAAATGTCGGTCGTGAAAGGTAGAGGCAATGCTATTCTGCAAGTGAAGCCTGTGGTAAACCGGTTGCCAAAATGGCTAAATGTATATTACTGTACAATATACAAAGCAAAACATATTTACCTCTAATGTGTAATTTTTGCTTATGTTTTCGTAGCTCTTCCATGCTTCGTTGCTCGCCTCCTCGTCCATATTCAAAGCTCGACAGAGATCTTCAAACCCCTGCCTTGTTTTCTGCAAAAAGTCTTCCTCCTCGTTCATTTTGACTGTTCCAAAGGGTACACAGCAAATAGATTCCGGTCCAAATTACAACGCAGTTGCAAAGCAGAGTCGACTCAAGCGCGGTTTGTTACAACGTACATATAAACAATGTTACTATTCGTATTGTGCGATCCAATATACAGTGGGTGCTATACAGTGTAGCCATTTAAATGTCCTTTGAGTGAAAGCTACTATCTTGCGTAGCAGATTACGGAAAAGACTTGCGTAGAGTACATGAGCGATAGAAAACGTGACATTGTTGACGGTATTTGCTTGGTGAATACGATATCAACCGTACTGGGGGTTTCCGCCCACAAAAAATGCGTTTCCAACCTTTAATGGATGAATACCAGTCATTCAATACAATAATACTTCCGGCTGATTATATCATTCATACCAGTTTTTTGTGAGATTTTTTAATCATTCATGCCATGTTCAACAACGTAAACCAAACCACTGCCGATTTTAGCATGTACATCTTGGCGCAAAAAATATATATTTTTAGACGCATGCCAGCAAAGCCTTTACACCACACAACACTAAACAATACATGAATTGCCCTATAACGGTGACAAACGGTACCCACAGACTGTTAGGCCCTACATAAAGCTGTCCCAACGGCAGAGTCCCAACAGCAATCCAACACCTTACCACTGCCTTGCCTTGTCTGGCAGCTAAACAGTTCATTCAGCCTCATTTACTGCCCTTTAAAAACATAGCTGATATGGCTGACTTGCTTAAACAAATGTGGTTTCTACTGACAATTGAGATGTAGAAAATATGGCATAAGGAGACGAGGCAATGCATACTAGGACGGACATAGTAAATATAACTATTTATTTGATTTATGATTTGATTTGATTTATTTGTTAAGCACTTTTGAAACAAACTGTGACAGAATTCAGAACATGGAACATTCTTACAGTATTCTTCCTGTACACCAAGTCAGAACCGTAGGATAAATAAAGGGGGTATATAAGCAGACAATGAAAGCTCTTACAATATTCAATGATTACATTTCTCTAAAACAGGCTATAGGCTACATGTGCACCACCAAGTCAGAACAGTAGGCAAAATTAGGAGGGGAAAAGGACCAAATTATTAGGATGAGGCTACGAACAGTTTACTACACAACATACACTTAGCATTACTTTCTTAGCTACAGTATACAAATCAAATTTTATTTGTCACATACACATGGTTAGCAGATGTTAATGCGAGTGTAGTGAAATGCTTGTGCTTCTAGTTCCGACAATGCAGTAATAACCAACAAGTAATCTAGCTAACAATTCCAAAACTACTACCTTATAGACAGACACAAGTGTAAGGGGATAAAGAATATGTACATAAAGATATATGAGTGAGTGATGGTACAGAGCGGCATAGGCAAGATACAGTAGATGGTATTGAGTGCAGTATATACATATGAGATGAGTATGTAAACAAAGTGGCATAGTTAAAGTGGCTAGTGATACATGTATTACATAAAGATGCAGTAGATGATATAGAGTACAGTATATACATATACATATGAGATGAATAATGTAGGGTATGTAAACATTATATTAGGTAGCATTGTTTAAAGTGGCTAGTGATATATTTTACATCATTTCCCATCAATTCCCATTATTAAAGTGACTGGAGTTGAGTCAGTGTGTTGACAGCAGCCACTCAATGTTAGTGGTAGCTGTTTAACAGTCTGATGACCTTGAGATAGAAGCTGTTTTTCAGTCTCTCGGTCCCAGCTTTGATGCACCTGTACTGACCTCGCCTTCTGGATGATAGCGGGGTGAACAGGCAGTGGCTCGGGTGGTTGTTTTCCTTGATGATCTTTATGGCCTTCCTGTGACATCGGGTGGTGTAGGTGTCCTGGAGGGCAGGTAGTTTGCCCCCGGTGATGCGTTGTGCAGACCTCACTACCCTCTGGAGAGCCTTACGGTTGTGGGCGGAGCAGTTGCCGTACCAGGCGGTGATACAGCCTGACAGCCCGATACAGTTGAAGTCGGAAGTTTACATACACCTTAGCCAAATACATTTAAACTCAGTTTTTCACAATTCCTGACATTTAATCCTAGTAAAAATTCCCTGTTTTAGGTCAGTTAGGATCACCACTTTATTTTAAGAATGTGAAATGTCAGAATAATAGTAGAGATAATTATTTATTTCAGCTTTTATTTCTTTCATACATTCCCAGCGGGTCAGAAGCTTCGCACAAGCTTCGCACAATAATTTGGGTGAATTTTGGCCCCATTCCTCCTGACAGAGCTGGTGTAACTGAGTCAGGTTTGTAGGCCTCCGTGCTCGCACACGCTTTTTCAGTTCTGCCCAGAAACTTTCTATGGGACTGAGGTCAGGGCTTTGTGATGGCCACTCCAATACATTGACATTGTTGCCCTTAAGGCATTTTTGCCACAACTTTGGAAGTATGCTTGGGGTCATTATTCATTTGGAAGACTCATTTGCGACCAGGTTTTAACTTCCTAACTGATGTCTTGAGATGTTGCTTCAATATATCCACATAATTGTCCTGCCTCAAAAGCCATCTATTTTGTGAAGTGCAGCAGTCCCTCCTGCAGCAAAGCACCCCCACAACATGATGCTGCCACCCCCGTGCTTCACAGTTGGGATGGTGTTCTTCAGCTTGCAAGCCTCCCCCTTTTTCCTTCAAACATAACGATGGACATTATGGCCAAACAATTTTTTTTCATCAGACCATAGGACATTTCTCCAAAAAGTATGATCTTTGTCCCCATTTGCAGTTGCAAACCGTAGTCTGGCTTTTTATGGTGGTTTTGGAGCAGTGGCTTATTTCTTGCTGAGCAGCTTTTCAGGTTATGTCGATATAGGACTCATTTTACTGTGGATATAGATACTTTTGTACCTGTTTCCTCCAATATCTTCACATGGTCCTTTGCTGTCGTTTCGGAATTGATTTGCACTTTCCGCACCAAAGTACGTTCATTTAGGAGACAGAACGCGTGTCCTTCCTAAACTGTATGACAGCTGCATGGTCCCATGGTGTTTATACTTGCGTACTATTGTTTGTACAGATTAACGTGGTACCTTCAGGTGTTTGGAAATTGCTCCCAAGGCTGAACCAGACTTTTTTCTGAAGTCTTGGCTGATTTCTTTTGATTTTCCCATGATGTCAAGCAAAGAGGCACTGAGTTTGAAGGTAGGCCTTGAAATACATCCACAGGTACACCTCCAATTGACTCAAATGATGTCAATTAGCCTATCAGAAGCTTCTGACATAATTTCTGACATTTTCTGGAATTTTCCAAGCTGTTTAAAGGCACAGTCAACTTAGTGTATGTAAACTTCTGACCCACTGGAATTGTGATACCTTGAATTGTAAGTTAAATATTCTGTCTGTAAACAATTATTAAAATAATTAATTGTGTCATGCACAAAGTAGATGTCCTAACCGACTTGCCAAAACTATAGTTTGTTATCAAGAAATGTGTGGAGTGGTTGGAAAACGAGTTTTAATGACTGAAACTTAAATGTATGTAAACATCCGACTTCAACTGTATCTCCCTGGCATATTACATCCTTTATGCAGCTTCATACAATGCATTTTTGGACACACCTTGTTGTGCTGTGCTAACTTGAACAGGAAAGTGGTGCCGCGGACCTTCGTGGACAAATTTTGCCATCAAACTTTGTCATAAATCTGTCATTCTCTGCATTTATGATGCTTTCATGACAACTGTAAACTCGGAAAAGAACAAGGTCGAATCATGATGACGTCAGTGATCGTCAGGTCGGAGGTATTAGGTACATTTCATATTCGCAAATGGTTCAAATTCAAAACCTAACTTAAATGATTTTAAACAATATGGCACTACTTGAACTAAAATGAAAAACAAAAAGGCACTACAACTTGTATTTTTTATTTTAGTTTTATTTAACTAGGCAAGTCAGTTAAGAACAAACTCTTATTTTCAAAGACGGCCTCGGAACAGTGTGTTTAACTGCCTCGTTCAGGACTACAGATTTTTACCTTGTCAGCTCGGGATTTCCATTTCCATCTTCCACATTTCTGTTAATAGTCCAACACACTAACCACTAGGCTACCTGCCTTTATTACTAATGATTATGTTTGTTTAGGATTTCTGCCAATGTAAATCGTTGATGTATGCTTGTTTGCATGTAAATATTCCTATTTTGTTTGTTAATATTTGTTTGTTAATTTTTTTAAAAGAAAGTGGTCCGAGTTCCTGACTTGCAATTCCAAGTTGGATGACCGTTCAAAACAAATTTTCTCAGTAGGAGCTAGTTTTTTTTCCAGAGTTCCCAGTTGTTGAATGTTTATCCTTTTAAGCTTGGAAAGAGACCCTTAAACCCAGACTTCGGACCACACACCCACTCCATTGAATAGCAGGCTAGTGATTTCTTTGCAGCGCTTGCAGTTAGCCACTGATTCCTTCCAAACCACTCATGGTTGAATATGCGATTTCCACTTGTGTAATGTTTGTGTCCAATGGGCGATGAGCACCGATACGTTTTATCTATAATTTCTATTCATTATTTCTCTTCATATGACAAGGATTTGCCAGTAGATTGTCGATTTGATTCATGATGTTGACATGATCAGTCCAATCAAAGCTACTGTAGATATAACGTGATTTGACATTTTATCTGTGGCCAATGACCTTGAGCCTTCTTGGGATGGGCACTTCTAATGTAACTCTATGGCAGCACCCAAGGGGCTTGAATTTTTGGGCTCTACCCTTAGATTTGGATGTGATGTAGTGTCCGCATGAGTGACAGAACACTGAGCCAATGACGGAGCAACCAGACAACATTACCAACCCCTACTAACCTGCTGGCTGCCCTGCCACCACAGAAACCACTCAGCTAGGCTAAAATAGCTGCATTTGGAGCTGCCTTACTCAAGAAAGCAAAAAAATAGACCATGTTTGTAGCTTTATAACTATGATTTATTTTATTTTCCCCCGTTGTTTGCAAACTGCCCCAGCTGCCTTGAATGACGGGTCACCACTGCGTAAAATATAAATCCGATAACTTTCCCAATTCTTCTGCCCAAAAAAACAGATTAGTGTTCATTTGTAGCAACTACCACCATGTGCCAGTCAACACATTGTAACAACTATGTTGTAACAACATGCATCTAGGTAGATTGAAATAATACAATGTAAAAAAAACAATGAATCCTCTTGTAGAGATATGTGTTTCTTTTGTTGCACAGCATTGCCTCCAATTTAACCTACATTGTTACAAAATGGCATCTTATTTCTTTGGCAACTCCTTGTTGAAAAACATGCCACTGCACACAGCACTGCCCCCTAGATTAGATTCCTATGCAATCAGTGGCATGGGAAAGGACAGTCATTGACTGCATTTTCTACACAGTGGATGCATATTACTTTTTAAAATATAGTCTCAGATGAGATGCATCAAATGAACACTAGATGGTACTGTATTGTAAATCAACATCCTTTTGGTTACCATTCTTCTATGGTGTAATCAACACTTAATTCGCTTACAACGACAAGCGTTGAGCAGAATGTTAGGATTTTGCTTATAGGACTATGATCCTCTTTTCAAAGGGCTTCATAACACACAAATTAGTGGACACTCAATTGCCTTGACCTCTGGGGGGCAGATATTTAATATGTCACAGGAAATTGAGCAAATGTTATCAGAGCCAGTGAACCCTGCCATATTAAATCCTGCAAAATACTTTACATGCCAAAAGGATGTTTGCAAATAGAGGTTGTTCTGGCAATCATTAAAACTAAACAAATGGTTAGGAATCAATACAACAAAATAAGGTCATTTAGAAACTAAACTCTTTATTATTCTAACACAGGTAAAAATAAGATCTTTCTCAATGCTTTGGACATTCTATAACTCTACTGAACACCCTCATTTCAGATATAAAATATATTTTTGAGGTACACGTTTTCACAGTCCGTACATTACTCCTGGTTCGTGCTAATTATCCAATTATAACCAGAGCCAATGTCACAAGGCCATATAAATACACCGTTTTTTACCAACAATTTCACACATCACGCCACTGACATGGCGTGCCATACTGCCTCATAAAAATAATCCCTTTCAACTATAAAAATATATAAATAAAATACATTACCTAAATACATTACATAAATACAGTATAATTTGCAATTGACTCATTTGCAAACATAACAGTATCAGAACATAGAAAAGTGTGTCCATAGACCACATTAGCCATTACACATTCCAAGTTTGACTTCTTGTAGCTCCCGGGAAGAAATAAGTGAAGTGATGAATGCTTGTGTAAGCAGCAGTAAAATGTATTTCTAGCGGTCGGCTGGTGGGAGGAGCTATAGCAGGACAGGCTCACTGTAGATGCTGGAATTGAATTAAATCAAATATATGGAAACCACAAGTTTGACTCCGTTCCATCCATTACAATGAGCCCGTCCTCCTATAGCGCCGCCCACCAGCCTCCACTGATTTCTAGTGTCACAGCTGTGATTTGGTGAAGCATTTTTATGTGATGAGTAACCTTGTCTGAGACCAGAAGACTTGTGCTAGCTAATGCCTAGGCTTTAGCTCAATGAGCTGACGCAGTCTTGTGGTGTGCAAGGCTAAACACCCAAGTCGTTCACACTAGTAAAATGTCCGTTGCGAGTTAACCCTCTGCCTTTTGTTCCAGTGAGGAGAGGGGCGTGTAGTCATGGTCTGCATCCTCCATGATAGACTGTAGTGCCTCCAGTCCCTCTACAGACACACACAGACTGCCCACCACCACACTGCTGTCCTGCACATCTACAACTACACACTCAGAAAGAGAGACAAAGGGGGGAGTGTAGAGGGAGAGGAAGTAAAAGTCAAATAGAAGGAGTGAAAGAGCGAGTGATAGAGAGAGATGCACACATAAAAAGAGGGGGTTGGGGGTGAGAAAAAACTAATGTTTTACTTCCTGTTGCACAAGTTGACATAAAGACACAGTTTTCTACACAATATGCATCCACAATACTCACTGTTCAGGCTTGTCTCAATCAGGTCTTGCTGTTGCTCCAGGATGTCAGGGATCCTGAAGAAGGCCACGCCTACATCTTCACACTCTTTCTCCTGCTCCTCCTCCTCTGGTGGCTCGCTCACCACCGTGAACCTGATACTGGCCAATCACAACACACCAGAGGTCAGACGGGACCAATCACAGCAGGTTAGTGGTCAGGCAAGGTTAATATGTAATCTCTGGAACGGTGTGTACATTTCTAGAGCTACAGACGGTTATTTGTAGAACCGTTCGGTCTACAACAGTCCTGTCCTCATCTTCTTGCCTTCCATGACCAGCGACACCATAGAGAAGCACATAACTCATCACTATCTGGTCTATTCATTTAGGCTATTTTCTAGCTGACAGTAATGTTGCATAATGTTAAAGGGAAATCTTAGCTACGCCTCCTTTTTTACTACCAGCATGCATGCGCATGCAATGGACAAACGACACACACTCTTAACAATCTTTTTCTTACCTTTCCATTTGGGGGTTGCGTCCCTCTAGCACCCCCCTTAGAATCTCCCGTCTGGACTTGTTGTTCTCTTTGTCCACATGAATCACTGTCAGGAGAAACAAGGCATGGCTTACTGTATCACATCTGACACTCCAAGCACACACACATACAGACTCAATGGACAAAACATTTCAGAGTTGCTCCATCAAGCCTGTCAGTTTCTCTTTAGCTACTTCATCTGTAGCTGAAATCCTACACTGGCAAGGGCTCAGTAAGAGTGACTGTGTGTTTGGTGTTTGTGTGTGTGTGTGTGTGTGTGTGTGTGTGTGTGTGTGTGTGTGTGTGTGTGTGTGTGTGTGTGTGTGTGTGTGTGTGTGTATGTACAGTGGGGCAAAAAAGTATTTAGTCAGCCACCAATTGTGAAAGTTCTCCCACTTAAAAACATGAGAGGCCTGTAATTTTCATCATAGGTACACTTCAACTATGACAGACAAAATGAGAGAAAAAAAATCCAGAAAATCACATTGTAGGATTTTTAATGAATTTATTTGCAAATTATGGTGGAAAATAAGTATTTGGTCAATAACAAAAGTTTCTCAATACTTTGTTATATACCCTTTTGGCAATGACAGAGGTCAAATGTTTTCTGTAAATCTTCACAAGGTTTTCACACACTGTTGCTGGTATTTTGGCCCATTCCTCCATGCAGATCTCCTCTAGAGCAGTGATGTTTTGGGGCAGTTTCTGGGCAACACAGACTTTCAACTCCCTCCAAAGATTTGAGATCTGGCTAGGCCACTCCAGGACCTTGAAATGCTTCTTACGAAGCCACTCCTTTGTTGCCCGGGCGGTGTGTTTGGGATCATTGTCATGCTGAAAGACCCAGCCACGTTTCATCTTCAATGCCCTTGCTGATGAAGGAGGTTTTCACTCAAAATCTCACGATACATGGCCCCATTCATTCTTTCCTTTACACGGATCAGTCGTCCTGGTCCCTTTGCAGAAAAACAGCCCCAAAGCATGATGTTTCCACCCCCATGCTTCACAGTAGGTATGGTGTTCTTTGGATGCAACTCAGCATTCTTTGTCCTCCAAACACGACAAGTTGAGTTTTTACCAAAAAGTTATATTTTGGTTTCATCTGAGTGACATTCTCCCAATCTTCTTCTGGATCATCCAAATGCTCTCTAGCAAACTTCAGACGGGCCTAGACATGTACTGGCTTAAGCAGGGGGACACGTCTGGCACTGCAGGATTTGAGTCCCTGGCGGCGTAGTGTGTTACTGATGGTAGGCTTTGGTACTTTGGTCCCAGCTCTCTGCAGGTCATTCACTAGGTCCCCCCGTGTGGTTTTTGGATTTTGCTCACCGTTCTTGTGATCATTTTGACCCCACGGGTGAGATCTTGCGTGGAGCCCCAGATAGAGGGAGATTATCAGTGGTCTTGTATGTCTTCCATTTCCTAATAATTGCTCCCACAGTTGATTTTTTCAAACCAAGCTGCTTACCTATTGCAGATTCAGTCTTCCCAGCCTTGTGCAGGACTACAATTTTGTTTCTGGTGTCCTTTGACAGCTCTTTGGGCTTGGCCATAGTGGAGTTTGGAGTGTGACTGTTTGAGGTTGTGGACAGGTGTCTTTTATACTGATAACAAGTTCAAACAGGTGCCATCAATACAGGTAACGAGTGGAGGACAGAGGAGCCTCTTAAAGAAGAAGTTACAGGTCTGTGAGAGCCAGAAATCTTGCTTGTTTGTAGGTGACCAAATACTTATTTTCCACCATTATGACGACTCATCATAATATCTGGAACGGAGCTAATGGAACGGCATCAAACACATGGTTTCCATTAAGCCATGCCTTGTTTCTCCTGAGTGATTCATAATGTCTGGAACGGCATCATACACATGGTTTCCATGAAGCCATGCCTTGTTTCTCCTGAGTGATTCATAATGTCTGGAACGGAGCTAATGGAACGGCATCAAACACATGGTTTCCAGTAAGCCATGCCTTGTTTCTCCTGAGTGATTCATAATGTCTGGAACGGCATCAAACACATGGTTTCCATTAAGCCATGCCTTGTTTCTCCTGAGTGATTCATAATGTCTGGAACGGCATCATACACATGGTTTCCATGAAGCCATGCCTTGTTTCTCCTGAGTGATTCATAATGTCTGGAACGGCATCATACACATGGTTTCCAGTAAGCCATGCCTTGTTTCTCCTGAGTGATTCATAATGTCTGGAACGGCATCATACACATGGTTTCCAGTAAGCCATGCCTTGTTTCTCCTGAGTGATTCATAATGTCTGGAACGGCATCATACACATGGTTTCCAGTAAGCCATGCCTTGTTTCTCCTGAGTGATTCATAATGTCTGGAATAGCATCAAACACATGGTTTCCAGTAAGCCATGCCTTGTTTCTCCTGAGTGATTCATAATGTCTGGAACGGCATCATACACATGGTTTCCAGTAAGCCATGCCTTGTTTCTCCTGAGTGATTCATAATGTCTGGAACGGCATTATACACATGGTTTCCAGTAAGCCATGCCTTGTTTCTCCTGAGTGATTCATAATGTCTGGAATAGCATCAAACACGTGGTTTCCAGTAAGCCATGCCTTGTTTCTCCTGAGTGATTCATAATGTCTGGAATAGCATCAAACACATGGTTTCCAGTAAGCCATGCCTTGTTTCTCCTGAGTGATTCATAATGTCTGGAACGGCATCATACACTTGGTTTCCAGTAAGCCATGCCTTGTTTCTCCTGAGTGATTCATAATGTCTGGAACGGCATCATATACATGGTTTCCAGTAAGCCATGCCTTGTTTCTCCTGAGTGATTCATAATGTCTGGAATAGCATCAAACACATGGTTTCCAGTAAGCCATGCCTTGTTTCTCCTGAGTGATTCATAATGTCTGGGATAGCATCAAACACATGGTTTCCAGTAAGCCATGCCTTGTTTCTCCTGAGTGATTCATAATGTCTGGAACGGCATTATACACATGGTTTCCAGTAAGCCATGCCTTGTTTCTCCTGAGTGATTCATAATGTCTGGAATAGCATCAAACACATGGTTTCCAGTAAGCCATGCCTTGTTTCTCCTGACAGTTATTCATAATGTATGGAACGGCATCATACACATGGTTTCCAGTAAGCCATGCCTTGTTTCTCCTGACAGTTATTCATAATGTCTGGAACGGCATCATACACATGGTTTCCAGTAAGCCATGCCTTGTTCCTCCTGATAGTGATTCATAATGTCTGGACCGGCATCATACACATGGTTTCCAGTAAGCCATGCCTTGTTTCTCCTGACAGTTATTCATAATGTCTGGAACGGCATCATACACATGGTTTCCAGTAAGCCATGCCTTGTTTCTCCTGAGTGATTCATAATGTCTGGAATAGCATCAAACACATGGTTTCCAGTAAGCCATGCCTTGTTTCTCCTGAGTGATTCATAATGTCTGGAATAGCATCAAACACATGGTTTCCAGTAAGCCAATCCTTGTTTCTCCTGAGTGATTCATAATGTCTGGAATAGCATCAAACACATGGTTTCCAGTAAGCCATGCCTTGTTTCTCCTGACAGTTATTCATAATGTTTGGAACGGCATCATACACATGGTTTCCAGTAAGCCATGCCTTGTTTCTCCTGACAGTTATTCATAATGTCTGGAACGGCATCATACACATGGTTTCCAGTAAGCCAAGCCTTGTTTCTCCTGACAGTGATTCATAATGTCTGGAACGGCATCATACACATGGTTTCCAGTAAGCCATGCCTTGTTTCTCCTGACAGTTATTCATAATGTCTGGAACGGCATCATACACATGGTTTCCAGTAAGCCATGCCTTGTTTCTCCTGACAGTTATTCATAATGTCTGGAATGGCATCATACACATGGTTTCCAGTAAGCCATGCCTTGTTCCTCCTGACAGTTATTCATAATGTCTGGAATGGCATCATACACATGGTTTCCAGTAAGCCATGCCTTGTTCCTCCTGATAGTGATTCATAATAATGTCTGGAACGGCATCAAACACATGGTTTTTAATACCAATTCACCCATTCCGCTCCACTCATTACCACAAATCCGTCCTCCCCAATTAAGGTTCAGCATTTGTGAGTGTGTGTATAGGCGCTCTCTGGTATTCCCTTACCATTGCTGTGGTTGTAGTGGCTGGTCATACCCGGCAAGGGTTTGGGCCGGGACAGTGGTGTCTCTTCAGAGGGCATGTCCAACAGGGAGTACTCTACAAACAACCTGACCACACTACAGTCTGCTGCTGCCCGCGACTCAGGCCTCAGGCTCAGAGACACGATCTCCACACGCACCCGCTCCGAAGGCTGCAGAGACAAACAGGACGCTGTAACGTAATAAGACTCGGTGACATAACGCCACTGGAATAATAAAGGGTGGGTCATCATTTAGGCTTTAGCCGCGGTGGGATTTTGGAAAGTCTATTGGCTAATATTCATGCTGTGGATCCCATTTACTAGGCTGATGGGTCTATAAGAACACACAGTAGAATCTTAACCTACCAGGGCAGTAATGACTGAAGATTTCTAGATGATCATATACTGGAGATGATTTCTTATACCTCCTAATATGTTTGGAAGGGGTCCGACATAATTGTACTGAAATATAAACTACTAAAATAATGAGAGTAATCTAAAATAGCTAAGTCAATTGTACATTTACTTTAAAATAACATCCTTAGCAGATGTGAGAGGAATGTGCAAGTAACTCACTTGCAGAACAATCGCTCCACCTCCTTCCAGATAGATGATCAATGAGAAATCTTTTTTTCCTATCCATCAACAATAATAATGCAGCTAATATTGAACTGGATATCATGTCTGTACAGTTCAAATCAACACCATTAATGATGAATGAATGCTTGTATTTTGTGCATCCAATAAAGAATCAATAATCCCATCTGACAAACTGGTTAAAGATGATCAGTAGAGAACCTTGGCACAGTAAATATACTTACAGCACTAGAGGTTTGTCCAAACAATGGTTGGCAACATAAACAATACAAATAACTTAAAGCAAACTAGACTTGTTGGGTAAAAACTTTTACTTGGATGCTGCTGTTATAAACACAACAAGCCCAATAACCTTGATACAGTACTTTCTATCCAACTGTACTGTACTCCTATCCTCTATGGACTCAGAGTACAAGGCAAACAGGCTGGGTTCTATCCTCTATCCCTGGTTCACCCACCTTCCATCCCATGGAGGACTGGCCAGGAACAATGCAGTCATCACTGTCTGAGAGGATAGATTCACTCTGTTCCTCGTCCTCTGCCACTGGGGCCGCCTCCAAGTCTGGGGGAGGGGGGGAAGAGAGGGGGAGAGAAGGAGAAAAAAGATTCAGTCATAACCAAGAAGAGCATTTCAGGCTTGATGTGTTGCAGAAGGAAGCAAGGGTGGGTTTATACTGAGCAATAGAGAAGGAGAGGATTCATAAGTGTTGCTGTGAGCGCGTGTACACTGCATACGTGTTTTGAAAGAAACTGGGGAGAGTGATAACAGTTGACATGACATCACCTATGCTTATTGGCATTGACATGTTGACAGCAAGTTTTATTGATGCAGGCTGAGTGATATGTACCACTGCTGAACATTGAAAGGGGGGGGGTCTCTCTCTCGCGTACTACTCAAGGTCAGCATTAACATTGATGGGCTCAGCTATCCCCAGCCTGAAGACTATTGGCAGCAGAACTAAAATATTTATGGGTTTTCTGGTGAAGAAACACGTCAGCAAACAATAGCATGGACTGTTTGCACTTGAAAGAGAATACAATAGTAAGTATTTGTTTCCTAAGGATCCATGGGGGATTTGGCCCCGTGGGGCTCAGTTGGTAGAGCACGGCACTTGCAACGGCAGGGTTGCGGGTTCGATTCCCACAGGGGACCAGGACAAAAATGCATGCACTGGATAAGAGCATCTGCTGAATGACTAAAATGTGAATATACATTTGGCTATTAAGGCTGAAGAGCCAGAGCTGCCCTGCAGCCCTAACCCTATCCGAACTCAGACTAAAAAGTAGGTACTGTACACTAAAGTCATAATTAAGAGAGTTACAGTACAGGTTTGGGTTTTGTTTGTAAATTAGGCCTTGCTGGAATATGATTAAGATTGACGCAAGAAGTAGAACAATTCTAAACAGAGTGTAGCAGCTGCACTCCAAACCACAAGACAGGGAGAGCAGGGAAAACAAACATATCCTTCCCAATTCCGATAGGACCTCGATACAAATGATTAGCATTATCGTTGGACCAAGGAAACTGGTTGTTATTTTTGTTACATGTTTCCGCTAGTGTTGTTGTTGATATCAGTGAGGTGCTAACCTTCCATCTGTTCGAGAATCTCCTCGGAAATGTCTGATTCGTCTGAGGTAGACTGAGAGCTGGCTACGATCACCTGTCCCTCAGAGAAGTGAGACTCTTCCTCATCATCCTCTTCCTCTGTGGTGCTCTGAGGAGGCTCTGGTGCTACCGCTGACCCTGTGACCACCTGTGGAGCACATCACCGTTCTTATGCATGTATCCCTTGCCTAATCTCACAGTAGACAACAACTCTAAAAGTTTAATCATCACATTGAATTGCCTCATTACAGGTCCAGTGTAAAGTTGAAGTCAGAAGTTTACATACCCTTAGGTTGGAGTCATTAAAACTCATTTTCCAACCACTCCACAAATGTATTGTAAACAAACTACAGATTTGGCAATTCGATAAGGACATCTACTTTGCGCATGACACAAGTATTTTTTTCAACAAATTGTTGACAGACAGATGATTTCACTTTTAATTCACTGTATCACAATTTCAGTGGGTCAGAAGGTTACATACACTATGTTGACTGTGCCTTTAAACAGCTTGGAGAATGTCAGAAAATTAGGTCATGGCTTTAGAAGCTTCTGATAAATTATGCCAATTAGCCTAAGTCAATTGGAGGTGGATGTATTTCAAGGGCTACCTTCAAACTCAGTGCCTCTTTGCTTGACATCATGGGAAAATCAAATAAAAACAGTCAAGACCTCAGAAAAAAAATTGAAGACCTCCACAAGTCTGGTTCATCCTTGGGAGCAATTTCCAAACGCCTGAAGGTACCACGTTCATCTGTACAAACAATAGTACGCAAGTATAAACACCATGGGACCACGCAGCCGTCATACCTCTCAGGAAGGAGACGTGTTCTGTCTCCTAGAGATGAACGTACTTTGATGCGAAAAGTGAAAATGAATCACAGAACAACAGCAAAGGACCTTGTGAAGATGCTGGAGGAAACAGGTACAAAAGGATCTATATCCACAGTAAAACAAGTACTATATCGACAACCTGAAAGGCCGCTCAGCAAGGAAGAAGCCACTGCGCCAAAACCGCCATAAAAAGCCAGACTACGGTTTGCAACTGCACATGGGGACAAAGATCGTACTTTTTGGAGAGATGTCCTCTGGTCTGATGAATCAAAAATAGAACTGTTTGACCATCGTTATGTTTGGAGGAAAAAGGGGGAGGCTTGCAAGCCGAAGAACACGGTCCCAACCATGAAGCACGGGGGTGGCAGCATGATATTGTGGGGGTGCTTTGCTGAAGGAGGGACTGGTGCACTTCACAAAATAGATAGCATCATGAGGCGGGAAAATTATGTGGATATAGTGACGCAACATATCAAGACATCAGTTAAAGCTTGGTCGCAAATGGGTCTTCCAAATGGACAATGACCCCAAGCACACTTCAAAGTTGTGGCAAAATGGCTTAAGGGCATCAAAGTCAAGGTATTGGAGTGGCCACAAAGCCCTGACCTCAATCCTATAGAAAATGTGTGGCCAGAACTGAAAAAGCGTGTGCGAGCAAGGAGGCCTACAAACCTGACTCAGTTACACCAGCTCTGTCAGGAGGAATGGGCCAAAATTCACCCAACTTATTCTGGGAAGCTTGTGGAATGCTACCTGAAACATTTGACCCAGGTTAAACAATTTAAAGGCAATGCTACCAAATACTAATTTCGTGTATGTAAACTTCTGACCCACTGGGAATGTGATAAGAAATTAAATAAATCTTTCTCTCTACTATTATTCTGACATTTCACATCCTTAAAATAAAGTGGTGATACTAACTGACCTAAAACAGGGACTTTTTTACAAGGATTAAATGTCAGGAATTGTGAAAGACTGAGTTTAATGTATTTGGCTAAGGTGTATGTTAACTTCCGACTTCAACTGTATATACACACACACGCTAAAATTACAACTATAACATGAAACAAAATAACCCCATAGTCACCAAACCCCAGAAATAGGTATGTGTCTCATATAACATATAACTCAGAGACATAAAGTACCTTTGTTAGGGACGGTAACTTTGAGACTTCCCTTTTCTCTGTTCCAGGCAAAATAGAGGGACATGAAACATTTTCAGCTTCTTGATTTCTGGGTGCTGTGACATCTACGAATGAGACTTTTTTGCTTGCCGTTTTTTCTTTCACCAAGGTCCGTAGTCTAGGTTTTGGTAACGGCAACTTGGGAGACAAGAATCAAACACAATTTCATGACAAAAACCAAAAAGGTAACTGAAACATACTGCAATCATTTCCCATCAAACTGCCTTTCAAACGGTACATTGTAGTAAATACTATTTCTGTACTGGAAGCCACCTCAAAATCCATCAAACCATCCCAGACCAAGCTAACATTACCCTCATAGTACCTGTACTTACCTCGGATGCAGTTGAAGTAGTAGGAAGAGGAATTAAAGCTTTGGCCCTTTTCTCTTCCTTCACCACCATCCTCAACTCCTCTTTCTTCCCCTCCCTCTTCTCCTCCTCCTCCTCTCTCCTCTTTTCCTCCACTTCCACCTTCTTCTCCTCTACCTTTCGTGTTGTTAGCTTCACTGGTCTCTCTTTGGGTACAAACTTGGCCTGTTCAACTGTCATTGTAGAGCCAGGAGGAGGCAGGTAGGTGAACTTCCACTTCAGCATCACATCAATATGGCCACTGGGGAGGCCGGACGGGTCAGTCAGCTCAAATGTACCTGAGATGTGGACACACAGGGGGGATGTCGATGGTTGGAGTGGCCCAACTGGTCCCACTCAAACAAAAAGAGTTGTTTGTGTGACTAAGATTCAATAAAATAGGCAAAACATGGAAGTAATGTATGCAGTTTGAAGAGACAGATAAACCAAACCTAAACCCATACAAACACACTCAGAGTCAATAATTACCAGTGTAGTTGCTCTAACTAACCACCCTGACTAACTACCAAACTAACCAGTGATGGCCTTGTCGTGGGCCAGAGACAGGAGGGGCACCCTGGCCTTGCCCAGGTACATCTCAATCTGGATATCGTGGTCATCGAACACGTAGAGCAGCAGAGCCCCTGCCTTCAGGTAGCTGTCCAGCTCTGCCTCCATGGCCACTGGGAAGGACATGTTGTCCTCAAACTGAGGCTCGCTGCAGTCGCCCACGATGCAGGTGTCGTGGTCAGGGAAGTCATAGAACTGGTAGACCACGTAGGGGCTGGGTGGGTGGGCATGGCGAGAGGTCAGGTTGCTGCAGCATCGGACAGTGACGTTGAGCTCATTCAGGTTCATGCCTCCGTCGGCTGACACTGAATGGGGGGTTAGGGTTGAGGTTGACACCTGAGGTATTATAGAAAAACAGAGTAGGGTTAGTGAGGATTTATGGGCCAAATATTAAATAAGTATTTTAACTAAAGTTTTGTGAAATTGAAGCACCAACACTGAACCACCAAAATAGGGTAGACATTACATTTTTCTAGTTCTGTGTCGTGGTATGGTTATGAATCTTGTTTACCCGGAACTAAAATCTCATCTAATTTGGTCAGATTAAGTTCTGGGTTCAAGCACCAGAAATACTGCTGCTCGTTATGCGATGCAAAAGTATGTAGACACATACTCGTCAAACATCTGATTCTAAAATCATGGGCATTAATATTAAGTTGGTCCCCCTTTTCCTGTTATAACAGCCTCCACTCTTCCGCGAAGGCTTTCCACTAGATGTTGGAACATTGCTGCGGGGACTTGCTTCCATTCTTTCACAAGAGCATTAGTGAGGTCGGGCACTGATATTGAGATATTAGGACTGGCTCGATGGGGTTGAGGTCAAGGCTCTGTGCAGGCCAGTCAAGTTCTTCTACACCAATCTTGACAAACCATTTCTGTATAGACCTTTCTTTGTCCACAGGGGCATTGTCATGCTGAAACAGGAAAGCACAGGATCATCTAGAATGTCGTTCTATGCCATAGCAAAGATTTCCCTTCACTGGAACTAAGGGGCCTAGCCCAGAACCATGAAAAACAGCCTCAGTCCATTATTTCTCCAAAATGTACAGTTGCCACAATGCATTGGGACAGGTAGGGTTCTCCTGGCATCCGCCAAACCTAGATTAGTCCGTTGGACTGTCAGATGGTGAAGCGTGATTCATCACTCCAATGAACGCGTTTCCACTGCTCAAGAGTCCAATGGCGGCGAGCTTTACACCACTCCAGCCGACGCTTGGCATTGCACATGGTGATCTTAGGCTTGTGTACAGCTGCTCGGCCATGGAAACCCATTTCATGAAGCTATACCGACGAACAGATCTTGTGCTGACGTTACTTCCAGAGGCAGTTTGGAACTCGGAAGTGAGTGTTGCAACAGAGTACAGACAATTTTTAAGCGCTTCAGCCCTCGGGGGTCCTGTTCTGTGAGTTTGTGTGGCCTACCACTTCGCGGCTGAGCCGATATAGCACCTAGACGTTTCCACTTCACAGTTGACCAGGGCAGCTCTTGCAAGTTAGAAATTTGACAAACTGACTTGTTGGAAAGGAATCATCCTATGACAGTGCCACGTTGAAAGTCTCTTCAGTAAGGCCATTCTACTGCCAATGTTTGTCTATGGAGATTGCATGGCGGTGTGCTCGATTTTATACACCTGTCAGCAACAGGAGTGGCTGAAATAGCCTAGTCTAGTAATTTGAAGGGGTGTCCACATACTTTTGCAGTGCATGTATGGTACAATTTCTTACATAGTCTGTCCAAGAAAGATTAGATTGGTTACAATATCCACTAGCTACCTGCTGTTCCGCATTGAAAGCAGAGCTGAGGTAGCCCAGGGCTTTCACTCTCTCCTTGTACAGCCGAATGGCCTGCTCCATGGGCACCCGCAGCCTCACCCAGTACTCCACAGAGCCAAATGACTGCACCTCGCCAGCCACACCTGAGGAGCAGAGAAGAGAGAGCAGAGTTACTGTAGGTACTGGATATACAGTAGATACCTGAGAATCTGTGTTGCATACCCTGGTAGAAAGAAGTCCATATTAACACCCCTCCACTCACCAACCAGCTGTACGATCCCATGGGCTTTGCTGTCGTTCTCTAGGAGCTGCGACAGCCTGAGCTGCCCCACAGCCACAGTCGTAAAGTCCATGCCCCGGGCCAGCTGCAGCTCCAGCGTCACCGAACCTGTGTGGAGGTACTGCAGGAATAGATCGTCCACCCTCACCACGTACTGCGACGTGAAGCCGTACGCCGGCCGGGCTCCCCTGACTACGGGTGTAGCCTGCAGCTCGAAATCGTAGAAGGCGTAGGTGCAGAAGGTGGAGGGCTCGCGGTCGCTCAGTGTCTCCAGGGCGACTGGGGAGAGGGTCGCCATGCCGATGTGGATTTCCAGAAGGTTCTCTCCACGCTCTAGGTGTACGGTCTCGTCAAACTCGTCGGCTATGTCGTCGTCGGTAACCTCGGGTTTGAAAACGTGTGATTTGGTGCCGTAGGCAATGTCTTTCAGTTGGGCTGCGGGGTGAACGGAGAGAGTACAGTACAACAAGAAAATCAGTTAAAATGACAATAAAGACAAAACCAGACACGACCAAACACCACAAAACTAGACATAACAATAAAATCACCACAACACACAATAATCGTGACAGAATAAATACATACCCTCTAGTTTCTTGATCTTGGCAGCCCTCATGTCCAGCAGCTGGGCAAGGCGTTCCAACTTTAGCTCGAACTGCAGTTTGGAGTCATCCATCTTACGCGTCACCGCTTCAACTTCCGCCTGAGACACAAGAATACGGTGCAACTTTTAATTAAAAAAAGAAAGTATGTCACCTCAAGTGAAATACTAGGAATAAAGACCATTTCTAAAAGTATGTGTAATGTAAGACACCATTCAATTGTCCTTGTTGCAAATGTTATGGAATATCTAGTTATTTTCAGACCCGTAGTCCAAGTGATTCATGCTGTGTATAACCACGTACCTGATAGTCCTTGTTGATCTTGTGCTGGACTATGAGCATGTTCCTGGTCTTCTCCAGCTCCTGGATGGTCTCAGCGTGCGTGGCCTGCAGCTCCCTCACGGAGTGCTCCGTGTCGCTACGCACCTCCTCCTCCAGGAAGCCCAGCTCACCACTCCTCTGGGACTTACGCACCTGAGGGAGGGAAGAATGGTTGTCACTAGTTACCACAGCAACAAAGTCATCATTTTGTCTAAACTCCACCTATTGCTACAATTTACAATGATTATAAACCTAACCCTAACCTGATCCCTAACATTAACCACACTGCTAACCTTATGACTAACCTTAAATTAAAACCAAAAGAGCTATTTTTTGTTTTCATACATTTGTACAATATAGACAATTTTTACTTTGTGGCAAACGGGAAAGGCGTTCATTTCAGTGCAAACTGTAATGCACGGTGCCCCCTTGTGGATGGGAGTGGTAACATATGGTGATGCTGCATATGGTCAAAGTGGACCTCACAGTTGGGCTGCCCAACCCTCTTCCTGAAGACCTAGGGTTTTCAGTGTGTGTTTTCATTCCAACCCTAATTTAACACACCTGATTCCACTAATTAGCTGCTCAACAAAACCTTAACTAGCTGAATCAGATATGCTAAATTAGGGTTTGACTGAAAACCTACAGGACAGTAGATCTCCAGGAAGAGGGTTGGGCAGCCCTGCCTTAGAGCATGATTTCAGGTAGAGATAAGAGACCGATCTGGCCTAAATGGCCATGTACTCTAATCGCCACCCGGCACAGCCAGAAGAGGACTGGCCACACCGCAGAGCCTGGTTCCCCTCTAGGTTTCTTCCTTTCTAGGGAGATTTTCCTAGCCACCGTGCTACTACCATCTGCATTGCTTGTTGTTTGGGGTTTTAGGCTGTGTTTCTGTATAAGTACTTTGTGACATCTACTGATGTAAAAAGGGCTTTCTAAATACATTTGATTTGAGGTAAAATGACCAATTACCTTGATTAGCATCAGTGCCTCAGTGAGTTCTGCCACATCAACCTCACTCTCCTGGAAGAGAAAAAACATGAACGCACATCTATTGGTTGAGGTATACACATTAACAAACACATTCATTTTTATATGGAGTGAGAACCGGCTCCTGTACCTTGGTGTAAAACTTTATTCGATCCCTTATTTCATCTAACTGCTGCTTTTGTTCCAGGAACCGAAGCTGAATGTCTTCCTTTTCTTGGCTCAATTTTTCGTTCATATCTAAAATAGTAACACAATTAAAACACTTCAATGTAAAAACGTCTCTGAATGTACACAAAACGTTCTGGTCGACAGTTACCTCTTTCAACCTTGATCTTGTCCAGAATCTCGTTTTTGTCCGTCAGGTCCGACTTCAGTGCCAACTCTAGCTGGGCTATCTGTAGTTTCAGCTGCTGCTCCCGCATCCTAAATGTCTGATCCTGGCTTACATCGAAAGCACTGGGAACACAAAGCCATATGTCATCCACAAAATGATCATACAGAGAAGAGTTTTTCCATGTAGGATTTCAACACGCAAAGCAACGTACAAACGTGGTGTCCAACCCCTCACCTGTTCACCAGTTTATCACAGTTCTCCTTCAGCAACACTCTCTCCTTCTCCAGGTCAAAGATTTGCTCCTGCAACTGTGTTTCATTTAAAAAAAAGAGGATAGTTTATTCGCCAAGAGTTTAGCCAAGGGTGTCCCTACAATGTTATGGGATTGTTTCAATCTCATCAAATTGCTCTCGATAAGAGTGCCTGCTAAATGACTAAACCATAAGGGCCATTTTCCCAGACAGATTAAGCTTAGTCCAGGACTATAAAGCATGCCCAATGGAGAATCTCCATTGAAAGTGCTTTTTTTAGTTGAGGACTTGGCTTAATCTGGGTCTGGGAAACCAGCCCCAAATGTATCGGAAGGTTACCTCCTCTGTCCTTCTCTGTGAGAATGAGTTGGCCTGTAGTTGGCTCTCCAGGCCCAGACTCCTCAGTCGCTCGTCTTTCAGCTGGCCCATTAACTCATCCACCTTGGCCATCACAGCTTCATGACTGACCTTCAGGGTCCTCTGACTCTGCAATCACAACACTGTGGTCATTACCATGGTGACTGGGTTTGAATAGTATGTGACTGAAAGAACAAGATATTTGAAGTTTCCATGTCGACTATAGATTAGAATGTGCGGTGGAGACCAAACAAATAGTCTGAATCACATTTATTTCTAATCAGCTCAAATATTTTTCTTAAAACCTCAATCTGTTGCAGTACTAATGCCACATGCATTTCCCAAATAATCCACACTGGACATTGCTAGAGTATTGCTAATGAACTAGTGTCTCCTGGAACATGCAGTTGTATTTTACCTCTTGGAGTTGTAGGAATCGTCCCTCGAGCACAGTGAACGCGTTGCCCTTCTCAACAAGCTGCTTCTGCAACCTGATCATCTCCACATTGTCCTTGATAGTAGATCTGGAGACACCACAACACAGAGGCATGGTTTTGATCACTATTCCCACATAGTGTGTGTGTGTGTGTGTGTGTGTGTGTGATGTATGCCGTTGCTGGATAAAACAACTGGAGATATACAGGTACGTGAACACTACCACTTATTGTTGATGTGAATCTCCACCAAAAACAAAATCAAAAGTTGCAACTTATGTGCTCAATGCGGTTGATTGAGGAGTGCGTTGTTAGGATGCAGAGTAGCTACTTCTGCATGGTGTGTTACCTCTGCCCAGTGGTCTGCTGCTCTCGCAGGTGGAGGAGCGACTCCTCAAATTTTCTCTCCTTCCTCCTCAGCTGGTCCCTCAGCAGCTCTGCAGCTTTGTCCATCTCCTCTATGTGAGACCGTTGAGTCTCAATCACATTCTCACTGACAGACAAAGATTCAGATTAGTTTTATTAGAATTAATGACAAGGCTACTGTTGCTAAAGCAAAGTGAGAATGACAACAACAACAGTAAAAAATATAAATTTTACAGGTAACTGCCAAAATAATGGAACCAATTGAATAAATAAGGGATACAGAGTATGACGAGCTATATTGACAGCAGGTGCTTCCGGTTCTGGCTCGTGGTGGTCCAATGCCCTATTAAGACACCACGTTGGGGTTTCCTTTATTTTGTCAGTTACCTGCCTCCTGGGCCTTTCACGCACGACAGTGTCTAGGGTTTACCGAGAATGGTAAGACAAACAACAACAAAAACATCCAATCAGCGGCAGTCCTGTGGGCGAAAACAGCTCGTTGATGAGAGGTCGAAGGAGAATGGCAAGAATCATGCAAACTAACAGGCGGGTCACAAGCAGGGAAATGACAGAGCAGTACAACAGTGGTGGAGAGAACAGCATCTCCTGGCACACGTTAGGTCCCGTGATACCAACTGAGCAAAGTGTCCATATCCCAAAGAATTCAGGCTGTTCTGGAGGCAACGGGAGGTCCGACCCAGTACTAGATAGGTGTACCTAATAAACTTGCCACTGAGTGTTTATACACACACAACCTATCTATATACACAGTGCCACAGAAAATATTCACACACCTTTACTGTTTCCACATTTTGTTGTGATAAAGCCTGAATTTAAAATGGATGAAATTTAGATTTGTTTGTCACTGGCATACCCGATAATGTCAAAGTGAAAATATTTTTTCCAAATTAGTTAAAAATAAAAAGCTAACTAGTTAATCAGTAATCAAACACTTATGGCAAGCCTAAATAAGTTCAGGAGCAAAAATGTGCTTAACAAGTCACATAATAAGTTGCATGGACTCACGCTGTGTGCAATATTGTTTCAAATGATTTCTCTGTAACACACACATAATTGTAAGGTCCCTCAGTCGAGCAGTGAATTTCAAACACAGATTAAACCACAGAGACCAGGAAACTTTTCCAATGGCTCGCAAAGAAGGGCGTCTACTGGTAGATGGGTAAAAATAAAAAAGCAGTCTTGAATATCCCTTTAACATGGTGAAGTTATTAAATGACACTTTGGATGGTAATATCAATACACCCAATCACTACAAAGATACAGCCGTCCTTCCTAACTCAGTTGTCGGAGAGGAAGGAAACCACTCTGGGATTTGACGATGAGGCCAATGGTGACTTTAAAATAGTTAGAGTTGAATGGCTGTTATAGGAGAAAACTGAGGATGGATCAACAACACAGTAGGTACTCCACAATACTTACTTAATTGACAGAGAGAAAAGAAGGAAGCCTGTACAGAATAAAAATATATATTTTTAAATGCAACAGGCACAAAATCAATACTGCAAAAAATGTGGCAAAGCAATAAACTTTTTGTCCTGAATACAAATTGCTATGTTTAGGACAAATCCAATACAACACATTACTAAGTACAACTCTCCATATTTTCCAGCTTACAGTGCATATTTTCCAGTTTACAGTGCATATTTTCCAGCTTAAAGTATTCAGACCAGTTCATTTCCCCCAATTTTTGTTACTTTACAGCCTTATTCTAAAATCTCATCAATCTACACAATATACCCCATAATGACAAAAATATAATTATTTTTTATAAATGTTTGAAAATGTATTAAAAATAAATAAAAACGTCCCCGGTGTCAATTAAATTGATCTGAAATCATTTGGAAAGGCACACCTGTCTAGATAAGGTTCCACAGTTAACAGTGCATGTCAGGGCAAACACCAAGCCATGAGGTCGAAAGAATTGTCCGTAGAGCTCAGAGACACGATTGTGTCGAAGCACAGATCTGGGGAAAGGTACCAAAACATTTATTCAGCATTGAAGGTCCCCAAGAACACAGTTGCCTCCATCATTGTTCAATGGAAGAAGTTTGGAACCACCGAGACTCTTCTTAGACTGAGCAATCGGGGGGGAAAGGCCTTGGTCAGGGAGGTGACCAAGAACCAGATAGTCACTCTGACAGAGCTCCAGAGATCCTCTGTGGAGATGAGAGAACATTCCAAAAGGACAACCATCTCTGCTGAACTCCACCAATCAGACCTTTATGGTAGAGTGGCCAGATGGAAACTACTCCTTAGAAAAATGCACAATAGCCCGCTTGAAGTTTGCCAAACAGTACTTAAAGGACTCTCAGACCATGAGAAACACGATTCTCCGGTCTGATGAAACCAAGATTGAACTCTTTGGCGTGAATGACAAGCCTCATGTCTGGAGGAAACTTTGCACCATCCCTACGTTGAAGCATGGTGGCGGCAGCATCATGCTGTGGGGATGTTTTTCAGCGCAGGGACTGAGAGACTTGTCAGGATCGAGGGAAAGATGAACGGAGCAAAGTACCGAGAGATCCTTGATGAAATCCTGCTCCAGAGCGCTCAGGGACCTCAGACTGGGGGCAAAGGTTCACCTTCCAACAGGACAACGACCCTAAGCACACAGCCAAGACAATGCAGAAGTGGATTCGGGACATGTCCTTGAGTTGCCCAGCCAGAGCCCGGACTTGAACCCAATCGAACATCTCTGGAGAGACCTGGCATTAGCTGTGCAGCAACACTTCCCATCCAACCTGACAGAGCTTGAGAGGATCTGCAGAGAATAATGGTATAAACTCCCCAAATACAGGTGTGTCAATCTTGTAGCGTCATACCCAAGAACACTTAGGGCTGTAATCGCTGCCAAAGGTGCTTCAACAAATTACTGAGTGAAGGGTCGAAACACTTAGGTAAATGTGATATTTCTGCATTTCATTTTCAATATATATAGTATACATATTTTCATAAACAAAACATCCCAACATCCCAGTGGAAAGTGTGTGCATGATTTTAAAAATATATACACTGCTCAAAAAATTAAAGGGAACAATTAAATACAATGTAACTCCAAGTCAATCACACAAACTGTCCACTTAGGAAGCAACACTGATTGACAATACATTTCACATGCTGTTGTGCAAATGGAATAGACAACAGGTGGAAATTATAGGCAATTAGCAAGACACCCCCAATAAAGGAGTGGTTCTGCAGGTGGTGACCACAGACCACTTCTCAGTCCCTATGCTTCCTGGCTGATGTTTTGGTCCCTTTTGAATGCTGGCGGTGCTTTCACTCTAGTGGTAGCATGAGACAGAGTCTACAACCCACACAAGTGGCTCAGGTAGTGCAGCTCATCCAGGATGGAACATCAATGCGAGCTGTGGCAAGAAGGTTTGCTGTGTCTGTCAGCGTAGTGTCCAGAGCATGGAGGCGCTACCAGGAGACAGGCCAGTACATCAGGAGACGTGGAGGAGGCCGTAGGAGGGCAACAACCCAGCAGCAGGACCGCTACCTCCGCCTTTGTGCAAGGAGGAGCAGGAGGAGCACTGCCAGAGCCCTGCAAAATTACCTCCAGCAGGCCACAAATGTGCATGTGTCTGCTCAAACGGTCAGAAACAGACTCCATGAGGGTGGTAATGAGGGCCCGACGTCCACAGGTGGGGGTTGTGCTTACAGCCCAACACCGTGCAGGACGTTTGGCATTTGCCAGAGAACACCAAGATTGGCAATGTGAACCTGAAAGCAGGTTCACATTGAGCACATGTGACAGAGTCTGGAGACGCTGTGGAGAACGTTCTGCTGCCTGCAACATCCTCCAGCATGACCGGTTTGGGAGTGGGTCAGTCATGGTGTGGGGTGGCATTTCTTTGGGGGGACCGCAAAGCCCTCGAGGTGCTCGCCAGAGGTAGCCTGACTGCCATTAGGTACCGAGATGAGATCTTCAGACGCCTTGTGAGACCATATGCTGGTGCGGTTGGCCCTGGGTTCCTCCTAATGCAAGACAATGCTAGACATCATGTGGCTGGAGTGTGTCAGCAGTTCCTGCAAGAGGAAGGCATTGATGCTATGGACTGGCCCGCCCGTTCCCCAGACCTGAATCCAATTGAGCACATCTGGGACATCATGTCTCGCTCCATCAACCACAGACTGTCCAGGAGTTGGCGGATGCTTTAGTCAAGGTCTGGGAGGAGATCCCTCAAGGAGACCATCCGCCACCTCATCAGGAGCATGCCCAGGCGTTGTAGGGAGGTCATACAGGCACGTGGAGGCCACACACACTACTGAGCCTCATTTCACTTGTTTTAAGGACATTACATCAAAGTTGGATCAGCCTGTAGTGTGGTTTTCGCACTTTAATTTTGAGAGTGACTCCAAATCCAGACCTCCATGGGTTGATAAATTTGATTTCCATTGATAATTTGTGTGATTTTGTTGTCAGCACATTCAACTATGTAAAGAAAAAAGTATTTAATAAGAATATTTCATTGATTCAGATCTAGGATGTGTTATTTTAGTGTTACCTTTATTTTTTTGAGCAGTGTATATATAATATTCTAAACTCAGCAAAAAAAGAAACGTCCCTTTTTCAGGACCTAGTCTTTCAAAGGTAATTCATAAAAATCCAAATAACTTCACAGATCTTCATTGTAAAGGGTTTAAACACAGTTTCCCATGCTTGTTCAATGAACATGGACCAGTGGAACAGTTGTTAACACACTAACAGCTTACAGACGATAGGCAATTAAGGTCACATTTATGAAAACTTAGGACATAAAGAGCCCTTTCTACTGACTCTGGAAAAACACCAAAAGAAAGATGCCTAGGGTCCCTGCTCATCTGCGTGAACGTATCTTAGACATGCTGCAAGGAGGCATGAGGACTGCAGATCTGGCCAGGGCAATAAATTGCAATGTCCTTACTGTGAGACGCCTAAGACAGCGCTACAGGGAGACAGGACGGACAGCCGATTGTTCTCGCAGTGGCAGACTGTGTGTAACACCTGCACAGGATCGATACATCTGAACATCACAACTGCGGGACTGGTACAGGATGGCAACAACTGCCCGAGTTACACCAGGAACGCACAATCCCTCCATCAGTGCTCAGACAGTCCACAATAGGCTGAGAGAGGCTGGAGTGAGGCCTTGTAGGCCTGTTGTAAGGCAGGTCCTCCCCTGACATCACCGGCAATAATGTCGCCTATGGGCACAAACCCACCATCGCTGGGCCAGACAGGACTGGCAAAAAGTGCTCTTCACTGACAAGTCGTGGTTTTGTCTCACCAGGGCTGGTAGGATCCACGTTTATCGTCGAAAGAATGAGCGTTACACCGAGGCTTGTACTCTGGAGCAGTATCGATTTGGAGGTGGAGGGTCCATCATGGTCTGGGGCAGTGTGTCACAGCATCATCAGACTGAGCTTGTTGTCATTGCAGGCAAACTCAACGCTGTACATTATAGGGAAGACATCCTCCTCCCTCATGTGGTACTCTTCCTGCAGGCTCATCCTGACATGACAATGCCACCAGCCATACTGCTCGTTCTGTGCATGATTTCCTGCAAGACAGGAATGTCAGTGTTCGGCCATGGCCAGCGAAGAGCGCGGATCTCAATCTCATTGAGCACGTCTGGGACCTGTTGGATCGGAGGGTGAGGGCTAGGGCCATTCCCCCCAGAATTGCCTGGGAACTTGCAGGTGCCTTGGTGGAAGAGTGGGGTAACATCTCACAGCAAGAACAGGCAAATCTGGTGCAGTCTATGAGGAGAAGCACTGCACTACTTAATGCAGCTGGTGGCAACACCAGATACTACTGACTGTTACTTTTGACCCCTCCTTTGTTCAGGGACACATGATTCCATTTATGTTAGTCACATGAACTGGGACAGCATTCACTTCACTGCAGTCAGGTCAAGATCCTAGTGAGGACGACGAGCAAACGGATGAGCTTCCTTGAGACGGTTTCTGGCAGCTTGTGCAGAAATTCTTTGGTTCTGCAAACCCACAGATTCATCAACTGTCCGCGTGGCTGGTCTCAGACCATCCGGCAGGTGAAAAATCCAGATGTGGGCTGGTGTGGTTACACATGGTCTGCGGTTGTGAGGCCGGTTGGACGTACTGACAAATTCTTTAAAACGACAAGACAGGTGCCTTATGGTAGAGAAATTAACATTAAATTATTTGACAACAGCTCTGCTGGACATTCCTGTATTCATCATGCCAATTGCATGCTCCCACAACACTTGAGACATCTGTGGTATTGTGTTGTGTGACAAAACTGCACATTGAGTGGCCTTTTATTGTCCCCAGTACCAGGTGCACCAGTGTAATGCTCATGCTGTTTAATCATGCCACACCTGTCAGGTAGATGGATTATCTTGGCAAAGGAGAATGCTCACTAACAGGAAAGTAAACAAATTTGTGCACAAAATGTGAGAAACAAGCTTTTTGTGCATATGGAAAATGCCTGGAATCTTTTATTTCAGCACATAAACATGGGACCAACACTTTACATGTTGCCTTTATATTTTTGTTCAGTGTAGTTGAAAGCCCTCTTTAACTTAAGCAGACTAACATTTCTACACTACCAGGGGTCTGTCGGGAAGGAGAAACGGGAGGTTCAGTCAGGTAGGTTACCGAGCCTGTCTATCGCTTGCGGCCTCCTCTCCTTCAACGCCGGGACACCCTGGTGCGGTGTTGCCTGCGGACAGGGTGGCTAATCTGCTTCTTCTGGGCTTTGTGATTGATAGATAAGACTATGAATGACTTTTAGATGGGCCGAGGTCCCCTTTTATAGGGCTGGAGGGGGGCGGACTGACGTTATCGTGGGATAAATGATGATGCAATAATTAAACTGTATGGATTTTGAAAAGTAAAATAGCAGTATTGGCAGGATGTTTTTGTTTTTTTGCTTATGTTTTTTTGGCCAACACAATGAATCATGGTAGAACTAATCAATCAGAGCTTTATTTAATGGTCATTTGGAATGTCAATTCAATGAGCATTATGGGTAAATAATACAAAACACAGCAGAATATAAAAAGTGGCCAGAAGGATGTAAGAGCCAAAAATGAAGAAAATTGGTGTAAAATTGTAGGCGATCCACAGCATTACATTTACATTTAAGTCATTTAGCAGACGCTCTTATCCAGAGCGACTTACAAATTGAGTCAAAATACCCATAAAACCTAGCGGTCAAACAGGGAAATGGTTCCAATCGTTTTTCCACCATAGATTTTTCCCATAGGGGATTTTAGAAACACTTCAAATAAGGGCTTACCCTGATAACCATGTACATCTATCTCTCTAGGACAAGGTGACTTTTATCAAATGTTGGAAAAACAATTGGAACCATTGTCCTGTTTGACCACTAGGTTTTATGACACCACTGTGGGGCTCTATTATAATTTAGACAACGGGTGGGTCTATTCCTGAATGCTGATTGGTTAAAACCACATTCCAGCCTGTGTCTATTCCACAAGTTACCACCGGCTAAACATATGATGTTAAAATGCCTATTTACTTTGTTCCATCTGACTGCTCAATCCAAAGTCTCATTAACTCAGCCAAACAATTTATAAACTTGACCTCCACTATAAAAAGCATTTAGACATTATCTCACGTTTCCTTGAGACTAAAATTTAGTTTTCAACAGTGGAGATTTCTATAAACCTTGCTGCCTGTCTCTCATGTCATTTGCAACATTGTTTCAATATTCAAATTTGACCTCCGTGTGTCCCATAGTGATGAACGTGTCGGGAGTCAGGACGAGACCGACAGGCAGTGTTTCTTAGCCAGTCGAACTCGTGAATCAGCTGGCCTAATTTTTATGGATATATTCAAAGAAATGTAAATTGAAAAAAGGTCCAAAGAAATGAAGTGCAGCTAGTTTGCAGTCTTTCCACCTTCAGTTTGAAGTGATTGTGTTAGCTGTGTTGTTGGCTAGCTCCTCTGAACAACAGTGTCCTGACATTTTCTATGCCAGGTGAAATCATGCCTCATTACCTCATTGTTATGGATGCGTCCAAATAAAGGTCACTAGAAAACAGCTTAAACAAATGCAAATGCAGCTACTGTTGTTATTTGGGCTGCACTTTTTGATGTGACTGTAAATTAGCAGTAGTTGGCTAGCTAGCAAGCAAGGGATAAGAATGTTGCCAGCCAGTATGGCAATGGAACATTTATAACGAACGACTGGGTCGCGTCCATAGATACAGATCAAGAAGACTGAACGACGGTCTCGCAACCGAACCGATAGAACGAACAACCAGCCGGCTTGGGTATCAACCCTAGATTTGTGTTGGGACTATATCTTGTGGAAGGATGAAATAGCATTAATAAATTCATCAAAATAATTTTTTTTACGAAAATGTCAATAATTATTTCAATATGTTGGTAAAAGTGAAAATGCCCTCGAAGCCAGTTTTTAGGATATATTGGTATGGTTTGCCGGCTCTAGACTTCGTTTCGACCCTAACAGTACCTGTGCCAATATATCCTCCAAACACCGGCTTCTTGGGCATTATCACTTAAATAGATGTATTCAAATATATTAATAAAATGAATTTTAAAAAAGACAAACGAGAGGGAAGGGGAGAGAGAGATAGAGATGGGGAGACAGAAAACTGGAGAGACAGAAAAAGACTGAGTGAAAGAGAGACAGATAGAGAGGGAGGATAGAGAGAGAAAGAGAATAAGAGAGAGAGCATTGCAATCATGGAGGGGATGTTGCTAATATGGTGCAAAAAGTACAGTCCCTCAGTCTAGCTAGCTGATAAAAACATTACATACAGGTTGCGGATCTCAGCTCTGGCGTCGTCCAGCAAACTGTGTCCGTATCTGGGCAGCAGACCCTGAGGGGCCCTGACACTCATCTCCACCTCCACACTTCTAGGGCCTGGGAGACACAAACGTTAAGGCTAACAGAAAACTCCCACCAAAATTCAAACATGAGGATAAAGCCATATTGCTTTCCTATCCAATCTATGCCTAGGGAGTAAAGACTAGGAGTTCTTTTGGGATTCAGTGTCAAGAATATAAAAGTAAAATGTCAAAGGTCACCTCTGGGGGCAGCAGGGGGTAGCTGAGCCAGGCTGAACGTGTCCTCCCTCAGCCTCCACAGGCCTGTATTGACTCGTGATTGGACATGGCCATAGGGGGTGGGCCGTTTGCTCTGCGTCTGCAGCTGCTGTTTGGCGGCCAACAGGCGCTGCTTCAGGCCCTCATTCTGCATCTGCAGCTCCTGGACCTAGAATTGAATTACACTCAATTTTGGGTTGCAAATAAACAAAACGTACATAGACAAGATGCGCATTTGAAATCCTAGAGGATAACACACAAAAACATTCATGAAAACACTGGTTATGTCCCAAATGGCACCCTATTCCCTACACTCCTTTTGACCAGAGCCCTTGTAAAAACTAGTGCACTATATAGGGAATAATGGTGCAATTTCGGACGCATCCACTTATTTTCAAAGTGGTCCACCTTCTCCTGCAGCTCTTCCATCATCTCCTCCAGCTCCACGTCCCGACTCCCTGGTCGCACCCCACCTACAGCCACTTGTTCCACACGCCGACGGTCCTTCACCAAGCGCACCAGCTTGGTGGCCATCCTGCGAAAAGCCAAGAGAAGTTTGAAGTTCAATAGAATGGGAGCAGAGGCAATGGTCAGAAATCCACATGAAGAGTTGTTGAACTCTAAGGTTTGATACTGTAGGGGTATGCATTGATGTTGAAACCTTAGCTAAATATGTGTGTGTGTTGCGTGTGTGTGTGCATACATCCAGGTGCAGTTCCCACCTCTTGATTTTGTCCTCCTGTTTGTGTGTGTGTTGTTTGAGGAGCAGGTTTTCCTCATGGAGCCGTAGGAACCTGTCCTCCAGCTCCTCCCTGCTCACCCGCAAGATCGCCTGCCTCGCCCGGGCATTCTGGGCTACCAGCATCTCTGCAAACAGAGTCAGGAAGTTACCACCAGTTTAGACCCAATTGTTAAGGTCCATAGGGTAGAGTAAAGTAAACCAAAGTCAAGTAATGGCATTAATAACCTGATAATCCCACTCCAACCTTAGTGAGGTTTAGGGTGATGTCTTTAACGGGCACATCTGCTGCAGTCTCGTCAGCAAACGTTGACATGGTTCAATCTGGAAACAAAAGGTTGAGACATCACAGCTATCCATCAATGAAAGACTAACAGGACACAACCTCCTGTGGCTTGTTTTAGCTAGGAAGGTCGGATGAAAACCATGCAACTAACAGTACTAACTAGTTGCTATCAATGTCTAGAATAGGCGTACATATTATTACTGTTCTACTAGTTTAGCTAAATGTTTCTTTCTAGGTTAAAATAGCTCACAAATAGGCTCGCTAGGTTCGTTTGGCTACGTACGTACAAAAACAAGCGGCTCGTCTGAAGCCAAGTCTCAATGAACTAGCTAACGTTAGTTTTAGAGTGGATAAGCAAGCTAACAAGTTAGCTATCGTCCAGTTTAAAAGTGTCTATCCAATAGTAAAGCATGCATGCATAATGTTTACCATTAACTATTCATTTCCTACACATTTGTTACCGTTTCACATAAACACTTCACTCCTCAGCGACTGTTGCTAACAAACAATTGTCTTCCTGTTCCCATGTGCGCATGCGTTTCAAAAAAATCATGGGATAAGTCGTTTCAGGAGAAGAGCAGTAGTCAGAAGACTGAGCATTTCATATTATGTACAGTGAGTCAATATCTAACAGGTATTTGGTGCCGTAGGCTACTTTGCAATGCTGAAATAATGCCTATGCACTGTGTCTTTTACACTGTCTCCTTTCATTACCATGTTGACAAGCCTTAATCTAGCCCAAGATGGAGTTTACTGTTAGCCTTAAGGTCCAAGGACCAAAACAGCCAAATACTCAATCTAAACGTGAATCGATTCTCAATTGCGATGCGGTTATAGAAACATAAAGTCCTAGACTTTCATATCACATCAAAATAATCTCACAAATACAACATATTAAATTACTGTACACTGTTTTAGTTGCAGCCGAGAGTATTTTTCAGTGACGCCACGTTTCTGGCGAGAGGGTTCCAGCTGCTGCGACATCATCTCAAGAGTCGTCATCCCTCAGGGTCTCTATGCTGCCACCTACTGCTATGTCATCTCTCAGTGCAGCGCATCTCTCAGGAAAAGTGGAATTTTCGAAAAGAGTGAACGTTTCAAGTGAACTATATGGAGAAGTGGGGGTTTCGAAACGTTTCACTCAATATGTCGTTTGGGTTATCGGACATTAGTAATGGTCTGCAGAGACGACAGTGAGGAATTTTAGTTATGTAAAAAAATCAAAAATAAAAGTATATTCACTGACTAAGCTGTTTCTTTAAATGTTACATACAGGTAGTATGTATGTATGTAACAATACTTTTCTTGAAAATGCTAGCCAACGTTACATTTACGTAATTTAACAAACGTACAGTGGTGAGTGCATACATTTGAATACTTGTTTCATTATTGGTCCCTCGTGGGAAAAGAACTCCCCGACGCTGGTGCCCATGCGCCTCCAAAATACTCTATCACCTGAGCTACACCGGACTAGCTACCTTAATTTATAATTTTATGGCGGCCCCCGTGTGCATACAACAAATCCCTCGTTTGCGAAGTTCGCTGTATTGTACATTGCTCATTTTTTTTTGTATAGGCATTTGCACAGTATACATGATCCCAATTTGTGGTTCAAGAAGGCGGTAATTTGATAAAACTAAAAAGTAGATTGTACTGTTATAATGTCACATTGAACCATATTGCTTGCGGTAGTTTAAGAACTCGGTGGATCATTTTATTTATATGAATTTTTTATTTTACCTCTATTTAACTAGGCAAGTCAGTTAAGAACAAATTCTTATTTTCAATGACTTTTGAATTTAACTTTTTAAATATGTGTTATTATTATTTCTCGCTGATATGAAAGATAAGGTCTTTATGCTTCCAAAACCGTACCACAAGTGATGCGTGTTAATGTTCAGACCGAGTGTCGGGGCTTAACAAAACTCCCCTGTACAGAAGACAACATCGCACAATGACTTATTTGTAATGTAATGGAACTGAGAGTCGTGATCCAGGGCTAGCTTTTACCGTGATACCTGCAATGCAAAATTAAATAAAAGTATAGTGGTCGTATGCACAGTTTAGCAGATGTTATAGCGGGTGCAGCGAAATGCTTGAGTTACTAGCTCCTTACAATGCAGTAAAATTTCAAACAAGAAATGTCAGAAAGAATACAAATAACACTAACAGTAATCCAAATGCAAGCTATGCAAATGATAAAGTATGTACAGCAGTAGATATATTAGCTATGTCAAGAATCCAGTATGTAAATACACGGTGTGTACAATTAGTGTAACAGAAAATGCAATGTACAGTAGATATAAACTCAGCAAAAAAAGAAACGTCCCTTTTTCAGGACCCTGTCTTTCAAAGATAATTAGTAAAAATCCAAATAACTTCACAGATCTTCATTGTAAAGGGTTTAAACACTGTTTCCCATGCTTGTTCAATGAACCATAAACAATTAATGAGCATGCACCTGTGGACGGTCGTTAACACACTAACAGCTTACAGACGGGAGACAATTAAGGTCACAGTTATGAAAACTTAGGACACTAAAGAGGCCTTTCTACGTAGTTTGAAAAACACCAAAAGAAAGATGCCCAGGGTCACTGCGTGAACGTGCCTTATGCATGTTGCAAGGAGGCATGAGGACTGCAGATGTGGCCACGGCAATAAATTGCAATGTCCGTAGTGTAAGACAGCGCTACAGGGAGACAGGACAGACAGCTGATCGTCCTCGCAGTGGCAGACCATGTGTAACAACTAGAGGTCGCCCGATTAATCGGCATGGCTGATTAATTAGGGTTGATTTCAAGTTTTCATAGCAATCGGTAATCGGAATTTTTGGACACCGATTATGGCCGATTACATTGTATTCCACAAGGAGAATGCGTGGCAGGCTGACCACCTGTTAAGAGAGTGCAGCAAGGAGTCACGGTAAGTTGCTAGCTAGCATTAAACTTATCTAATAAAAAACAATCAATCTTAACATAATCACTAGTTTAACTACAAATGGTTGATGATATTAGTAGTTTAACTAACTTGTCCTGCATTGCAAATAATCAATGCGGTGCCTGTTAATTTATCATCGAATCACAGCCTACTTCGCCAAACGGTGATGATTTAGCAAGCACATTCGCGAAATAAGCACTGTCGTTGCACCAATGTACCTAACCATAAACATCAATGCCTTTCTTAAAATCAATACACAAGTATATATTTTTAAACCTGCATATTTAGTTAAAAGAAATTTGTGTTATCAGGCAATATTAACTAGGGAAATTGTGTCACTTCTCTTGCGTTTAGTGCAAGCAAAGTATGGGTATATGCAGAAGTTTGGGCTGCCTGGCTCATTGCGAACTGTGTGAAGACCATTTCTTCCTAACAAAGACCGTAAATAATTTGCCGTAATTTGCCATAATTATGACAATACATTGAAGGTTGTGCAATGTACAGCAATATTTAGACTTATGGATGCCACCCGTTAGATAAAATACGGAACGGTTCCGTATTTCACTGAAAGAATATACGTTTTGTTTTTGAAATGATAGTTTCCGGATTTGACCATATTATGTCCTAAGGCTCGTATTTCTGTGTGTTTATTATATTATAATTAAGTCTAAGATTTGATAGAGCAGTCTGACTGAGCGGTGGTAGGCAGCAGCAGGCTCGTAAGCATTCATTCAACAGCACTTTCCTGCATTTGCCTGCAGCTCTTCGCAATGCTTGAAGCACAGTGCTGTTTATGACTTCAAGCCTATCAACTCCCGAGATTAGGCTGGCAACACTATAGTGCCTATAAGGACATCCAATAGTCAAAGGTATATGATTTAAATGTTTCATTGTTTATTTGAGTCTAAATTGATTTATATTTATGTATTATATTAAGTTAAAATAAAAGTGTTCATTCAGTATTGTTGCAATTGTCATTATTACAAATATATATATATTTAAAAATCGTCTGATTAATCGGTATCGGCTTTTTTTGGTTTTCCAATAATCAGTATTGGCGTTGAAAAATCATAGTCGGTCGACCTCTAGTAACAACACCTGCACAGGATCGGTACATCCGAACATCACACCTGCGGGCAAGGTACAGGATGGCAACAACAACTGCCCGAGTTACACCAGGAATGCACAATCCGTCCAGGAACGCACAATCCCTCCATCAGTGTTCAGACTGTCCGCAATAGGCTGAGAGAGGCTGGACTGAGGGCTTGTAGGTCTGTTGTAAGGCAGGTCCTCACCAGACATGGACACAAACCCACTGGCACTGGACCAGACAGGACTGGCAAAAAAGTGCTCTTCACTGACGAGTCATGGCTTTGTCTCACCAGGGGTGATGGTCGGATTTGTGTTTATCGTCGAAGGAATGAGCGTTACACGATGCCTGTACTCTGGAGCAGTATCGATTTGGAGGTGGAGGGTCCGTCATGGTCTGGGCGGTGTGTCACAGCATCATCGGACTGAGCTTATTGTCATTGCAGGCAATCTCAATGCTGTGCGTTACAGGGAAGACATCCTCCTCCCTCATGTGGTACCCTTCTTGCAGGCTCATCCTGACATGACCCTCCAGCATGACAATGCCACCAGCCATAGTGCTCATTCTGTGCGTGATTTCCTGCAAAACAGGAATGTCAGTGTTCTGCCATGGCCAGTGAATATCCCAGCTCTCAATCCCATTGAGCACGTTTGGGACCTGTTGGATCGGAGGGTGAGGGCTAGGGCCATTCTCTCCAGAAATGTCCGGGAACTTGCAGGTGCCTTGATGGAAGAGTGGGGTAACATCTCACCGCATGAACTGGCAAATCTGGTGCAGTCCATGAGGAGGAGATGCACTGCAGTACTTAATGCAGCTGGTGGCCACACCAGATACTGACTGTTACTTTTGATTTTGACCCCACCTTTGTTCAGGGACACATTATTCCATTTCTGTTAGTCACATGTCTTTGGAACTTGTTCAGTTGATGTCTCATTTGTTGAATCTAATGTTCATACAAATATATACACATGTTGAGTTTGCTGAAAAGAAACGCAGTTGACACTGACAGGACTTTTCTTTTTTTGCTGAGTTTATTAGAATGAGCTATGCCGAGAATTCAGTATATAAATACAGTGTGAAAAAAAGTATGAAATAAATGGAAAGTGTCCAGTGTTTAATGTCTCTGTTTACATGGGACAGCAGTGTTGGCTGTGTGCGTGAGTATGTTTGTATGATGTAAGTATGGGCATATGTGTTTATGTGAGTGCAGGAGTCTGCATGTGTATGAGGTGTGTTTGAACTTGTGTGTGTCTGGGAGTTTGTGTGCAAGAAAGTATCTAAGGTGCAGGACAGTACCGGGCAGGTAGCCGGCTAGTGATGGCTGTTCAACAATCTAATGGCCTGGGCCAAGTTTTTTAAGAGTTATCTATCTGTATTTCGTCTATCAGATAGGGTTAACGCATATAAATAGAATCAATAGAATGGACGAATCATTGTATTTCTATGCATTTAATCCTATCCGATAGCCAAAATAATTCATCCGGATAGATAACTTTTGAAAAACTGGGCCCTGGTAATATCAAATGTTATTTGTCACATACACATGGTTAGCAGATGTTAATGCGAGTGAAGCAAAATGCTTGTGCTTCTAGTTCCGACCATGCAGTAATATCTAACAAGTAATCTAACCTAACAATTGGTGACAAGCCAAATTTCTTCAGCCTCCTGAGGTTGAGGCGCTGCTGCGCCTTCTTCACCACGCTGTCTGTGTGGGTGGACCATTTCAGTTTGTCCGTGATGTGTACGCCGAAGAACTTAACTTTCCACCCTCTCCACTTCTGTCCCGTCGATGTGGATAGGGGGCTGCTCCCTCTGCTGTTTCCTGAAGTCCACGATCATCTCCTTTGTTTTGTTGACATTGAGTGTGAGGTTATTTTCCTGACACCACACTCCGAGGGCCCTCACCTCCTCCCTGTAGGTCGTCTCGTCGTTGTTGGTAATCAAGCCTACCACTATAGTGTCGTCTGCAAACGTGATGATTGAATTGGAGGTGTGCATGGCCACGCAGTCGTGGGTGGACAAGGAGTACAGGAGAGGGCTGAGGACGTACCCTTGTGTGGCACCAGTGTTGAGGATCAGCGGGGTGGAGATGTTGTTATCTACCCTCACCACCTGGGGGGCGGCCCATCAGGAAGTCCAGGACCCAGTTGCACAGCGCAGGGTCGAGACCCAGGGTGTTAAATGCTGAGCTGTAGTCGATGAAACAGCATTCTTACATTGGTATTCCTCTTGTCTAGATGGGTTAGGGCAGTGTGATTGCGTCGTCTGTGGACCTATTGGGGCGGTAAGCAAATTGGAGTGGGTCTAGGGTGTCAGGTAGGGTGGAGGCGATATGGTCATTGACTAGTCTCTCAAAGCACTTCATGATAACGGAAGTGAGTGCTAAGGGGCGGTAGTCATTTAGCTCAGTTACCTTAGCTTTCTTGGGAACAGGAACAACGGTGGCCCCCTTGAAGCACGTGGGAACAGCAGACTGGGATAAGGATTGATTGTATATGTCCTTAAACACACCAGCCAGCTGGTCTGCGCATGCTCTGAGGATGCGGGCGGGGACGCCATCTGGGCCTGCAGCCTTGCGAGGGTTAACATGTTTAAATGTTTACTCACGTCGGCTGCAGTGAAGGAGAGCCCACAGGTTTTGGTAGCAGGCCGTGTCAGTGGCACTGTATTGTCCTCAAAGCGAGCAAAGAAGTTATTTAGTCTGTCTGGGAGCAAGACATCGGGTCCGCAACGGGGCTTGTTTTCCTTTTGTAGTCTGTGATTGACTGTAGACCCTGCCACATACTTCTCATGTCTGAGCCGTTAAATTGCGACTCTACATTGTCTCTATACTGACGCTTAGCTTGTTTGATTAGCTTGCGGAGGGAATAGCTACACTGCTTGTATTCGGTCATGTTTCCGGTCACCTTGCCTTGATTAAAAGCAGTGGTTCGCGCTTTCAATTTTTTGCGAATGCTGCCATCAATCCACGGTTTCTGGTGGGGGAATATTTTAATAGACGCTGTGGGTACAACTTAACCGATGCACTTGCTAATAAACTCACTCACCGAATCAGCATATTCCCCAATGGTGTGTAGGGCTGATGGCACTGCCCTCCGAAAGAGCCAGGCGGTGATTCAGCCTGACAGAATGCCCTCAATGGTGCATCTGTAGAAGTTCATGAGGGTCTTAGTGGCCATGATGAATTTCTTCAGCTTCCTGAGGTTGAAGAGGCACTGTGCCTTCTTCCCTACGGTGTCGATGTGAAGGGACCATTGCAGGTCCTCAGTGATCTGCACGCCGAGAGACTTGAATCTTTTGACCCTCCCAACTATGTCCCATTCGATGTGGATGGGGAGTTCTCCCTCTTCTGTCTCCTGTAGTCAACAATCAGCTCCTTGCTTTTATTGACGTTGAGGTATAGGTTATTGTCCTGGCACCACTCGGTCAGGGCTCTAACATCTTCCCTGTCGGCTGTCTCGTCATTGTTGGTGATCAGGCCTACGACTGTCATATTGTGAGCAATCTTGATTATTGCGTTGTGCGTGGCCATGCAGTCATGGGTAAACAGGGAGTACAAGAGGGGGCTAAGCACAAGCCCCTGGGGGGCCCCTATGTTGAGGATCAGCGTGGCGGAGGTGTTGTTGCATACCCTCACCTCACAGGGTCGGCCCGACAGGAAGTCCAGGAACGAGTTGCAAAGGGATGAGTTCAGACCCAGGGCCCCGAGCTTAGTGATGAGCCCTATGGTGTTGAAAGCTGTGCTGTAGTTGATGGACAGCATTTTCACATCGATATTCTTCTTGTCCATGTGGGATAGGGTGTTGTGTAGTGCATTGGGGATTGTGCAAGATCAGTTGTGTTGTAGCCGACATGTTTAGGGGATTTTACAATGAAGTTAATGAATGTCCCCCTTTTTTTATACAATCCAGTCTATGCTTCATGTTTATCGTTCGTTTTCTTTCCCTCTGACCATCCTCTGTGAGGGGAAGTAGCAGGGCTATCACTCAGGTCCTGTTCTATGCATAATCCCAAACTTTGCCTGAAGGCGTATTTGTGATCTGAGACGGAAAAAGAGCTCTGGTTTACAGTCTGGGATTTGACAGGCAAGCTGTCAGCTCTCTGCCTTTCATGAATTGGCAATTAAACTAATTTAGAAGGCTGAGATGAGAGCTGGACTGGACAGAATGAGTTCACTCTGCATGCTCTGCTCCTGGGTTGCCACGCAGAGAGTGCTGGGGCATGACAGTCCCCTCCCATGGCTGCCTCCTTAAATCCTAACCTTTGACTCCCTCCTCCGCCCCCTCTCTCTCTTTATCGGAGGGTTGGAGTGGGTCAGGGTGCTTTTTTGTTTTGGCGGTCAGCAAAGGCAAGGCAAGGCGTGTCTATCTGTCAGGTCACTGTTCATATAACTGTCAGAGCTGGCCTGTCGTTGAGTTCCATGATGCTTTTCTAACTTTTGTTCAACAAGCACTGCAGAACAGAACTGTCAAGCACATGATCAGACGAGCATGGAAAGGGCACTTTTTTTCACGCCTCAATTCCCCTGCCTCCCTCCCATTTTTTTTTTCACCTTTATTTAACCAGGTAGGCTAGTTGAGAACAAGTTCTCATTTGCAACTGCGACCTGGCCAAGATAAAGCATAGCAGTGTGAACAGACAACAGAGTTACACATGGAGTAAACAATTAGCAAGTCAATAACACAGTAGAAAAAAATGGGCAATCTATATACAATGTGTGCAAAAGGCATGAGGAGGTAGGCGAATAATACAATTTTGCAGATTAACACTGGAGTGATAAATGATCAGATGGGCATGTACAGGTAGAGATATTGGTGATATTGGTGTGCAAAAGAGCAGAAAAGTAAATAAATAAAAACAGTATAAAAACAGTATGGGAATGAGGCAGGTGAAAAAGGGTGAGCTATTTACCTATAGACTATGTACAGCTGCAGCGATCGGTTAGCTGCTCGGATAGCTGATGTTTGAAGTTGGTGAGGGAGATAAAAGTCTCCAACTTCAGCGATTTTTGCAATTCTCCAGTCACAGGCAGCAGAGTACTGGAACGAAAGGCGGCCAAATGAGGTGTTGGCTTTAGGGATGATCAGTGAGATACACCTGCTGGAGCGCGTGCTACGGATGGGTGTTGCCATCGTGACCAGTGAACTGAGATAAGGCGGAGCTTTACCTAGCATGGACTTGTAAATGACCTGGAGCCAGTGGGTCTGGCGACGAATATGTAGTGAGGGCCAGCCGACTAGAGCATACAAGTCGCAGTGGTGGGTGGTATAAGGTGCTTTAGTGACAAAACGGATGGCACTGTGATAGACTGCATCCAGTTTGCTGAGTAGAGTGTTGGAAGCCATTTTGTAGATGACATCGCCGAAGTCGAGGATCGGTAGGATAGTCAGTTTTACTAGGGTAAGCTTGGCAGCGTGAGTGAAGGAGGCTTTGTTGCGGAATAGAAAGCCGACTCTGGATTTGATTTTTGATTGGAGATGTTTGATGTGAGTCTGGAAGGAGAGTTTGCAGTCTAGCCAGACACCTAGGTACTTATAGATGTCCACATATTCAAGGTTGGAACCATCCAGGGTGGTGATGCTAGTCGGGCATGCGGGTGCAGGCAGCGATCGGTTGAAAAGCATGCATTTGGTTTTACTCGCGTTTAAGAGCAGTTGGAGGCCACGGAAGGAGTGCTGTATGGCATTGAAGCTCGTTTGGAGGTTTGATAGCACAGTGTCCAATGACGGGCCGAAAGTATATAGAATGGTGTCGTCTGCGTAGAGGTGGATCAGGGAATCGCCCGCAGCAAGAGCAACATCATTGATATATACAGAGAAAAGAGTCGGCCCGAGAATTGAACCCTGTGGCACCCCCATAGAGACTGCCAGAGGACCGGACAGCATTGTAAAATGAGGAGATTTCCCTCCCAATGTCTCCTAGCGGTCTGGTTTTATTCTGAATGAGTTTCTCCAGCTAACAATTTTAGGGGGAGAAAACTTTTTGTAACATTACCCGCAATGTTCCCCTAATATTTTCGTGTCCAGTTTTACATTAGGGGAACATTGTATCCATCCTTCTGAGAACCTTTTTAACATGTTTTGGTGTTAAAGTGAGGAGCACATTCCCTTAATATTCCATCAACCTCCCACCAAACATACACAGTACATGGTTACCACGTTCTCAGAATAAGACATTAATGTTCTTGACACTTTTCATGGGAAAATTGCAAGAACATTCTGTGTATCAGTTGTCAGGAAGTCACCTGATGGTCAAAAATATTTTGTTTCCGAAAATATTTTGTTTCATTACACATCACACCCTTGTTCCTAGCATAGCAGGAAGATCGGTATACTGTGAGCCAATAGGTCAGGAGTTCAAATCCCAGGTGAGGACATGTTGAATAATAATTTCTGATTAATTGAACATGCACATTGTTTTCATGCATGTAAAATATTTTAGTTGAAAACACTATCTTAAAAGCACTGTGTGTGTGATTATCCCTATCCTTGCCAACAACAAAAAAGCTACGAATGGAACAGTTGTTCACCAATCAGGGACTTGATTGGATTGGCAACAGTAACAAGAATTGATTTGTAATTATTATTTATTTTTTGCAACGTTCCAAAGAAACGTGTCTAGAACATTAATATCTTATAGTTCTGAGAACATGCCAACCATGTTCTGTGTTATGTTTGGTGGGACGTTGATGGAATATTCTCCTAACTCACAGAAAATGACAATGTTTTTGCCACGTTCCCATGAAACGTGTCTAGAACATTTCATATCTTAAGTTCTGCTAACATGGTAACAACGTTCTGGGTAAGTTCAATTTGACATTAAGGGAATAGTCTCTTGGAAACATTACTTGCACATCACAGGAACATTTCTATGAAAAGTTAGTTAATGAATTTTCTAAATGTTTCAACTTCATATCTCCAGCACCACCCCCACAATAACATTTGTGAAATAGTGTGTTTCTATGTTTTGTAGTAAAAAATCTAGGTGTTTTCATTGACATCAACCAATTAGTAGGCAATACCTACTCATAATTGGTTCAAATCACATGACACACACCGACTACAAAACATAGAAATGTACAATTTTCACATATGTTAATGTTGGGGTGGTGCTGGAGATTGTGAATATTAATTTAATCATGCAAATGCATAAAAAAAATTTGTCACTGCATCAGTGAAATTCATACCTACAGTTTTCTGTTCTCTATGCATGCAATTAGTCTCTTGCGCCAACATGATGGAGCTTGCATGCCCTATTTATGTTTTTACGCATACAAAGCTGTACATTTTTATGTATTCAAATGGACCCCATTTCGATGGAAACAAACACTCATTAAGAGCAGGAGGTGTGTCCAATTAGTGGGCGAGGCCAACACACTTAAAATAGAGGCTAGAAAGTTTTGTTAATGCTGAAAAATGCACAGTACATATTAAATGAAATTCCAACAGATTAACTTAACTTTTTTTGAACAATTTGAAAACATTCCCAATGTCAACCCAGTTGAACGTTCCTAGAACACTACCAAAATTGACATTAAATGTAACCATGTTGGAACTTTTGTTAAAGTAATGAAGTAACAAGATTCATTTTTTTTTGTCAAATTCCTTAAATGTGCTGAGAATGTTCCAAAGGCCAGCAACTATCCTGTAACATTCCCAGAAAGTAGTGGGAAGATTGTATTAAAAATATCTGAATCAAGCATAAATAGTATTTTAGAGGACAAGGATATGGCAGAGAGACTTGGGCTTTTGATTTAGAGAGTTGAGTTTTATTTTATCCTTTCAATTATCCATTTCATTTCCATAAGTGTGTGCTAGAAATAAACAGAAAACAAAACATATTTGCATCAGTATATTTTCATATCATAAACATAAGAGTCGTCAAAACAATTATCAGTATTCAGTATTTCAGTATTTTCATAATTCTCATTATTAAATCATCATTCTCCAAAGCATATACAAAATATTCATTATTCATGTCCTTACGTGACATGTGGCAGGAACTCAAAGGTCTACCACTACTGAAACAACAGTACATCATTATATGCAAATATATTCACACATGAAACAAAGTAAAATGTAAACAATATTGTGACTACTCATGTTGGGTATTGGACTCACAGATAACAGAAATAAAAGGTAGAAATGCTGGAGAGTTTCTTCAAGAGACATGGCTTGTTTGGCATTGACCTAAAAGACAAAAGGAGCTCGGGTATTTAATAAAATAATTGGTTGCAGGTGTGCTTACACCATAGAGCTATATAGAGGTCTACAGTGTCCAAAAGCCTATATTACATGGGACGACATTGAGGACTGATACATTGTGGTCTCTATACATTTATATGGCTCAGACGTGCCTTCAGTTAAAGGGACAGTTAACCAAAAAGTGCAATTAAAGGGACAGGTAACTAAAAAGTTGAAGAAAAATGAGAGCCTTTTCCACACACACTCACAACCCCCATGTGACACTAGATGGCACTTGGTTACCAGTCTCTGAGAGGCTACAGCCCACACTCCCTCATTCATCCTCTTGGTGGCATAGCCTTTCGTTCTGTTATTGTTTCTGTTTGTTTTCATGCAGTGCAGGGCCATGGCAGCCTTATGTTACCATAGGTCACAGTGATGAATATTCATTCACCTCTGTCACAGCCCACAGTACATCTGCTAGACATGTTTTGAAGGTGTCTTCGACAACAGTCTAGTTTAAATTGGTTTCATTAAAAAAAAAACCTGTTGGTTTCATATGAACAGAAACGTATAAATAACACTAGTTTAGCATTATTATAGTGCTTTATTTTTAGAGGACTTCACCCGGGACAGCCAGAAGAGGACTGGCCACCCCTCCGAGCCTGGTTCCTCTCTAGGTTTTTTGCTAGGTTTCTGTCTTTCTAGGGATTTTTTCCAAGCCACCGTCCTTCTACATCTGCATTACTTGCTGTTTGGTGTTTTAGGTTTCTGCTGATTTAAAAAGGACTTTATAAATACATTTGATTTGAGTGTTTCGGAGAAGCTACTGCACACTAGGGAAGGTTAAGTTATTCATGTCTGGCTAGAATATTCACATATGTTACTGTGGGGTCCATAATTATTGGCAACCTTTAATAAAGATGAGCAAAAAAAGACTGTATAAAATAAATCATACAAATACTGAGCTATATTGTATGCTAAAGAAATTAAGAAAATATAATATTTTATACTTTATGCTACATTTGCTCAGAGAAAGAAATTTTGCTTAACAAGTAATAAAGCAAATCTAAAAAAGCTGGGGTCCAAATTATTGGCACCCAGGGTTCTAAAGTGCGGTCATATGCAACAAAATATTTGTGAGGCAAAGAAAGGAAGGCAAAGGGGTAGCTTCTTCAGGAGGTCAATGTTCATAGCAATGAATGAATGACAGATCTCTTGCGGAAACTTGACGCTCTTAAAGAGACGGTGTACAATCTTCAATGTATTGCGTCTCAATAGAAAAATACCCAGCTAACGCATAACGTTCTGAGAACCATATGTTTCTTAGAGCTTTGTGAGCATGGTCATATGGTTATTTTGCAGACGACCTTCCCATAACTTTCTGGGAATGGTGCGGGATAGTTGCTTGGCTTTGGAACATTCACAGCACATTAAAGGAATCATTTCTTGGTATTTTATTTCATAACTTTAACAGAAAGTTTCCTAAAAGTTGAAACATGGTTACATTTCATATCAATTTTGTTAATGTTCTAGGAACGTTCTCCAACTGGTTTGACATTGGTAATGTTCTCATGGTTCAGAGAACATTCAGAAATAACATTCTGCTGTGGGAATTTCAGCATATCGTTTCCTTATGGTTCTATTTAAAGTCATTTTCTCAATCTGTTCCCCCCCAAGAACATGTTCTTCTGTGGGAATTTTTGTACATTAGCATAATTTTCCTACAGACACACAAATATCATAGCATTTTTGGGGTGCAACTACCCCTGTTATTGTAATGATGAGAGGTTAGCGTATCTTGGGACTATGATATTTGTGCATCTGTAAATTTCTTACTCATCCTTATTCACGATTCATTCAGAATTATCCATAATCATGGTAGCATTCACATTCATTTAGAAGTGCTTAGAAGCATATTCTATTCTTATTTACAATAAAAGTGACTCCAAAATGAGCCAATACATTATTTACCATTAATTTCTATTGGGCACAAAATTATCTGAAATATCTGAAACACAAATAAAACAAAGAGCAAATGCATCCAACAAACATGTACAGTCACACGCTTGATGTAATCATTGCTTGCTATGAATATGGGAACAAATACTTAACTTTTTACTACTTTAATACACACATAAGTGAATTTGTCCCAATACTTTTGCTCCCCTAAAATGGGGGGGGGGGACTATTTACAAAAAGTGATGTCAATTCTAAACGGTTCACCTCAAAACAATACGTAAAATCCGTAAAACATTTTAGTTGTGTGTTCCGCATGACGTGATTGCATTAGCAGTGGAAACATCCTATGAATGTGTATGTGTGCCAAAGAGAAGTTTGGTATCTTACATCATGTCCTATAGCTCTTTGTCTTTTTGTCTTTTGTCTTTGTCATTATGGTTAATACTGTCAATGATCAGCCGTTTTTGTGCCATAATGGTATTTCGGTTGTACTGTTCTAATAAGAGTAAATACACTTGGGCCATGAGAAGCTTGAGATCACTGTACTGTACTGTACTTCTCTTCATCAAATCTAGGCCACACATTCAGAGAGGGAGAGGGAGAGATCCATCTTCATAGGAGTGATTTCACCTTTTGTCAACCCTGCTGTTTAGACCAATGAATAGCACTTCCCCCAGACTGAAAGAACAATTAGTGGACTCTTCCATTGGGTATCACTGTGAGAGAGCAGAAGAGATCTGCTGGCACACTCATTTTTCATGGTGGTTTTACAGAATGAATGCCATAGTGATCGAGTGGTTGGCAAAAACGTGTGTGGGGTGGAGTGACTGTGTGGGGAGCGTGCGTGCATGTGGAAGGACTGCCATCGGGACTTTGTATGATTTATAGACAAGGCTGACTGGGTTGTTACAATATAAATCTGCAGCCAGGGCCCGACTGGCCTGACACCCAGTAATAGCAACTAGCTCTAAGATGAATGCCCATCTAAGTTAGCAATACATTAATTATCACTTAGTATTCCATTCCAAAGGAGAGCTTGTTTTTACATGCTTTACCCTGCAGTCAGTGTCCCTCCTTTTGAAGGCTGTTTTAATGAATGACTCTTATGGCGTATTACACCATGAAACTTCCTGATTATGCAGCAGCCACATAGATATACAGTGTCCGTCCCAAAGGCACCCTATTCCCTTTATAGTGCACTACCCTAAGGGCCTTGCTCAAAGGTAGTGCACTATTATAGGGAATAGGGTGCCATTTGAGATGTAGCCATAGTCTGTGTTCTTGTTAATGACTGATTACTGGATCAGGCTGTGTCTATTGCTGTGTCTGATGTGGCATTTACACATTTGAATTAGCTTGTATATACAGTGCCTTCCGAAAGTATTCCCATCCCTTGGCTTTTTCCACGCTTTGTTGTGTTACAGCGTGAATTCAAAATGGATTACATTGAGAGGTTGTGTCACTGGCCTACACACAATACCCCATAATGTCAAAGTGGAATTATGTTTTTAGAAATGTTTAATAATTCATCAAAATGAAAACTCTTGAGTCAATAAGTATCACGTTTTAGGGAAGACCCAGATGCAGACAGTGTCGAAGTAACACAAGTTTATTACCAGAACTAGGGGTTTGTGTATGATATTTGTGCGTCTAACTTTCTTACTCATCATTATTCTTAATTAATTCAGGATTGTCCTTAATCATGGTAGCATACACATTCACGTAGAAGTGTTTAGAAACAGGTTATACAATAAAAGTGACTCCAAAATTACAATACATTATTTATCATTCATTGCTATTGGGCACAAAATAATCTGAAACAACCAAAACAAACAGCAAATGGATCCAATAAATGAGTCACAAGCTTGATGTAATCATTGCGTGCTATGAATATGGGACCAAATACTCAACTTTTGAATACTTTAATACACATATAAATTAATTTGTCCCGATACATTTGCTCCCCTAAAATGTGGGGACTATGTACAAAAAGTGTCATTTCTAAACAGTTCACTCGATATGGATGGAAATACCCTCAAAAGCAGTCTCCACTTTAACCTCATAGTCATTGTTTGTAAATGTAAATGTAATTGTTTGATTTCAAATCAAACTTTTGAAGTGTATATAGCCAAAAGAAGAAAAAATGCTTAACTGTCCCAATAATTACAGAGGGTCCTGTATATAATTCTGATGGTCATAATGCTTCTTGACAATGTCATAAAGTGCATTTTTTTAGTCCAAGTAAAGTGAAACCCGATGGTCATAATGCTCTTGACAGTGCATGGTTGTAGCTGTATCATGTTATGGGTGTGCTTGCCATTGGCAAGGACTAGGGAGTTTTTTTAGGATAAAAAGAAACAGAATAGAGCTAAGCACAGACAAAAATCCTAGAGGAAAACCAGGTTCAGTCTGCTTTCTAACAGACACTGGGAGACAAATTCACATTTCAGCAGGACAATAACCTAAAACACAAGGCCTGTCACGACTTCCGCTAAAATCGGTTCCTCCCATTGTTCGGGCGGCGTTCGGCGGTCGGCGTCGCTGGTCTTCTAGCCAACAACGATCCACTCTTCATCTTCCATTTGTTTTGTCTTGCCTTCCCACACACCTGGTTTCAATTCCCTCATTACATGTTGTGTATTTAACCCTCTGTTCCCCCCCATGTCCTTGTCCGGAATTGTTTATTGTCAGTGCATTGTGCACGTTTTTCTGGTGTGTGACGGGTTTTGTACCCATTGATTATTTGTTCTGGATTTCATGTGGTTTTAATTATTAAACTGCTCCCGTTGTAACCCAGTTTTGGCTCTCCTGCACCTGATTTCCCTGCCGCCAGTACGCACCCCTCATAGAATTCCGGACCTGTATTATGGAGTCAGCAGGAGCAGGTACCCCGGGTATAGGGGTGGAGGAGCGCATCCGGGAGCACGCAGCGATGCTCCACCATCTTGGCACCACCATGGACTGCGTTGTCCAGACAATGAACCACTGGGAGAGACAGGGAGTTCTACCAGCTCCTCCACCAGCACAACCGGGGTCTCCACTACTCGCCCCACATTCTCCTGGTTCCAGTGGGATTCGTCTCTCCCTTCCCCGGGAATAAGACGGGACGGCTGCGAACTGCCAGGGGTTCCTGTTGCAGCTAGACTTATAACTGGTAACCCTCCACCTGGCTCCTTCGGGCCGTGAAACGGTGTCTGCCCTCGTTTCGTGCCTCACCGGGAAAGCCCTGGAGTGGGCCAACGCCGTATGTGGAGAGGGAGATGCGGCTTTGGACCAGATTGAGGAGTTCACCCACCGCTTCCGGGCAGTCTTCGACCACCCGCCCGAGGGTAGAGGGTAGACCAGTTATGAGGAGTTCACCCGCCACTTCCGGGCAATCTTCGACCATTATCGCTGCAGTCTGCGTGAGGACTTCCTTCGGAAGGTGGCCTGCAGAGACACCACCCTCACATTCGACCAGCTGGTGGACCTGTCCATCTAGCTGGATAACCTGCTGGCTACGTGCGGACGTTCAGATCGGGGTCTGTCGGTTCCATCCTCCCGCACCCCCTCTCCGATACCCATGAAGCTGGGAGGGGCGGTGCACAGGGAGACCGGAGGAGGTTCCAGCTCACGCACCATCTGTGGCCGCAGAGGTCACACTGCCGGTCGGTGCTGGGTTGGTTCCTCTGGGGATCGAGGCAGCAGGCAGGGCGTTCTGGCGTCACCCCAGGTGAGCAGGCACCATTCTCACCCGAGCCCTCTGTTGCACATATGTTTTTGTATGTCACTTTTCCTGAGTTTTCCTCGCATTACCAGCATAAGGTGCTCGTCAATTCAGGCGCGGCTGGGAATTTTATAGATAGATCGTTCGCCCATAGTTTAGGGATCCCCATTGTTCCCATGGCTGTGCCCTTCCCCGTTCACGCCTTAGATAGTCGACCATTAGGGTCACGGTTGATTAGGGAGGCCACCGCTCCTCTGGGTATGGTGACGCAGGGTGGTCACAAGGAGATAATTAGTATCTTCCTCATTGACTCTCCTGTGTTTCCCATGGTTGTCATGACCCCACTGTTTCTTGGCAACGGAGGGATCTCACGGGGTGGTCGCGAGAGTGCTCGGGGAGGTGTTTAGGGGTTTCCGTTGGTGCTAGCACAGTGGAAAGTCCAGACCAGGTCTCCACCGTGCGCATTCCCTTGAATATGCCGATTCTCCAAGAAGAAGGCAACTCAATTACCACCCCATTGACATGGGGGATTGTGCGATAAATCTCCTGGTAGACGCCGCACTTCCCAGGAGTCCCGTGTATCCTCTGTCACAAGCGGAGACAGCGGCTATGGAAACATATGTCTCTGAATCCCTGCGTCAGTGGTACATTCGGTCCTCCACTTCACCCACCTCCACGACCATGTGTCCCTGGTGCACAGGGTGCTTGGACGATTGTTGGAGCATGACCTGTACGTCAAGGCTGAGAAATGCCTGTTGTTCCAGCAGTCCGTCTCCTTCCTAGGGTACCGCATTTCCACCTCACGTAATTGGCCGACTCCCATCACGGTAAAGGAGGTGCAGCGGTTTCTTGGGTTTGCCAATTACTAACGGAGGTTTATCCAGGGTTTTGGTCAGGTAGCGGCTCCCATTACTTCACTGCTGAAGGGTGGCCCGGTGAGCTTGCAGTGGTCGGCTGAGGCGGACAGGGGGTGCCTGAGGATACAGTGTCTGATCGAGGCCCCCAGTTCACGTCTAGGGTCTGGGAGGCGTTCATGAAACATCTGGGGGTCTCGATCAGCCTTACCTCGGGTTTCACTCCGAGAGTAATGGACAAGCGGGGAGAGTAAACCAGGATGTGGGCAGGTTTCTGAGGTCTTATTGCCAGAACCGGCCGGGTTCGTGCCTAGGCCAAGATGGCACAGGACTCGCTCCGCCACTTCTCCACTAACCTCTCTCCCTTCCTGTGCGTACTGGGGTACCAGCCGGTTCTGGCGCCTTGGCATTAGAGTCAGACCGAGGCTCCTGCGGTGGACGACTTGTTCAGGCGCACGTAGGAGACCTGGGAAGCTGCCTGTGTTCACCTTCAGCAGGCCGTGCTGCGCCAGAGAAAAAGCGCAGACCGTCACCGCAGTGAGGCCCCGGTTTACGCACCGGGGGACCGGGTCTGGCTCTCAACCCGAAACCTGCCCCTCCGCCTGCCCTGCCGGAAGCTTGGTCCGCGGTTTGTGGGGCCATTTAAAGTCCTGAGGAGAGTGAACGAGGTTTGTTATAGGTTACAGCTTCTCCCCGATTATCGTATTAACCACTTGTTCCATGTGTCTCTCCTCAGGCCGGTGGTGGCTGGTCCGCTCCAGGAGTCTGAGGTGCTGGAGGTGCTCGATGTCGAGGGGGCCCTGGCGTACTCCGTTCGCTCCATACTGGATTTGAGGTGTCGGGCGAGGGGCCTTCAGTATCTCGTGGAGTGGGAGGGGTACGGTCCGGAGGAGAGGTGCTGGGTTCCGGTCGAGGATGTGTTGGACCCTTCAATGCTGCAGGAGTTCCACCGTCTTTGTCCAGATCGCCCTGCGCCTCGCCTTCCGGGTCGTCCCCGAGGCCGGAGTTGGCACGCTGCTGGAGCCGCAACTCAAAGGGAGGTACTGTCACAACTTCCGCCAAAGTCGGTTCCTCTCCTTGTTCGGGCAGCGTTCGGCGGTCGGTGTCGCCGGTCTTCTAGCCATCATCAATCCACTCTTAAATCAGCTTGAAAATCTATGGCAAGACATGAAATTGGTTGTTTAGAAATGATCCATTTGGGCTCCCGAGTGGCGCAGTGGTCTAAGGCACTGCATCTCAGTGCTAGAGGCGTCACTACTGGTTCGATTCAAGGCTGTATCACAACCGGCCGCGATTGGGACTCCCATAAGGCAGCGCACAATTTGCCCAGCGTTGTTAGGGTGTTGGCGGGGTAAGCCAAATGAGGTATTTCTGTATTTAATTTTCAATAAATCAACAAACATTTATGAAAATCATGTTTTCACTTTGTCATTATGGGGTATTGTGTGTAGATGGGTGAGTTTTTATTTTTTATTTAATCCATTTTGAATTCAGGCTGTCAATGGGTATGAATACTGTATTGAAGTGTAGTCTCTTTGTTACAAGAGACTTAACCACTAAACAATATTCACACAATTTTAGAAATGCAAAAGTTTTATATTGATATTAAAGTAATGTTAATATTTGATATTACCCAGCGAGCACATGGGGAATTTGGTTCCTTGTGGGAATGTATGTTTTTGGTTTATGTTTTATTTATTCACACCACAGAAGGGAAATGTCCCTTAATGTACATTTACATTACATTTAAGTCATTTAGCAGACGCTCTTATCCAGAGCGACTTACAAATTGGTGCATTCACCTTATGACATCCAGTGGAACAGTCACTTTACAATAGTGCATCTAAATCTTAAAGGGGGGTGAGAAGGATTACTTATCCTATCCTAGGTATTCCTTAAAGAGGTGGGGTTTCAGGTGTCTCCGGAAGGTGGTGATTGACTCCGCTGTCCTGGCGTCGTGAGGGAGTTTGTTCCACCATTGGGGGGCCAGAGCAGCGAACAGTTTTGACTGGGCTGAGCGGGAACTGTACTTCCTCAGTGGTAGGGAGGCGAGCAGGCCAGAGGTGGATGAACGCAGTGCCCTTGTTTGGGTGTAGGGCCTGATCAGAGCCTGGAGGTACTGAGGTGCCGTTCCCCTCACAGCTCCGTAGGCAAGCACCATGGTCTTGTAGCGGATGCGAGATAATGTAATCCAAGGGATTTCCATCAGTTTTCAAAATTGTCTTTGACATCGAGGAACCTACATTCATGAAGTTAAATTTTTTTTAAAAGTTTTAAAAAGTTCAATTAAATTAAATTTAAATTAAATTAAATTCACATGAAATAACATCAGGATCACTATAGGTCTTATTTCCAACAATACATTTTTGATTCATGATTTCCCAAGTTGACTTTATATTATTTAAGGATATATTTTTGGGGATAAAGTAGGTGAGTAAAAGTAGGTGAGTTGAAGTAGGTGAGTAAATTTGTACTTTTTGTAATTTGCAGAATTCAAGGGAGAGGGATTTGTGTGAAACCTTTTATACAACTTTTTTAACTGAGGAATTTTTGAGACCGGTTGTAAAATCAAGGTTTCCAGAACCCTTCTGCTGTTCTCTTATGTGGTTTAACTAAGGGAAAGCAATACACAATTTAAATATGTTTCACATTGGTTGTGGGAACAAAGCCATATGTTTCCTGTCCGGTAAAATGGAACGTTTTTTAAATGGAGTGATAGTTGCTGATAATCTGCCGTTCCCAGCTACAATAGTCATTTACAACACTAACAATGTCTACAGTGTATTTCTGATCAATTTGATGTTATTTTAATGGACCAAAAAAATGTGGTTTTCTTTCAAAAACAAGGACATTTCTATGTGACCCCAAACCTTTGAACAGCAGTGTATGTTTTTAAATAACATTCTTAGAACGTTCTCTGAACGTTACTAAAGTTTTCTTGTTGTTTTTATTGATAATTCTTAATGTTCACGGAACAATTTGAGAACATGGCTTTTAAATAGGACCATGAGGAACCCTGTAGGGAAACGTTACTGTCACGCTCTGACCTTAGTTCCTTTGTTATGTCTTCGTTTTAGTATGGTCAGGGCGCGAGTTGGGTGGGTTTGTCCGTTTTCTATGTTGTGTTTGCGTTTGGCCTGGTATGTTTCTCAGAGGCAGGTGTCGTTAGTTGTCTCTGATTGAGAATCATACTTAGGTAGCCTTTTCCAACTTGTGTTTGGTGGGTGTTTATTTTCTGTGTCTGTGTGTTCCATTCGGAACTGTTTCGGTTGGTTATTTCATGTGTCGTTTATTGTTTTGTTTCAGTGTTCGCTTGTTTTATTAAAGAGCATGAACACGTACCACGCTGCGCATTGGTCCTCCGATCCTTACTACTCCTCATCGTCGGGGGAAGACAGCCGTTACAGTTATGCTGAAGTACTGAAATTCCCACAGAAGTTTCTTAACGTTCTCTGAACTATTTGAGACAATTCCCAACATCTCTATTTGAGAACATTCTCCAACATGTCAAACCAGTTGTAGAATGTTCCTAGAACATTACCAAATTGAATATAACCATGTTTTAACTTTTAGGAAACGTTCTGTTAAAGTAATGAAATACTACATTTTTTGTCAAGTTCCTTAAATGTGCTGAAAAAGTTCCAAAGCCAAGCAACTAACCTGCACCATTTCCAGACAGTTGTGGGAAGGTTCAATCCAATTTTAATCAAATTTATTTATGAAGCCACTCTTACATCAGCTAATGTCACAAAGAGCTGTACAGAAACCCAGCCTAAAACCCCAAACAGCAAGCAATGCAGGTGTAGAAGCACGGTGGCTAGGAAAATCTCCCTAGAAAGGCCGGAACCTAGGAAGAAACCTAGAAAGGATGCAAAATATGTATGCAAAATAACCATATGACAACGACGCTCTCACAAAGCTCTAAGAAACATATGGTTCTCAGGACATTATGTGCTAGCTGGGTACTGTAAAGGATCTAATCACATATTTTCACTATTATCTATCGATGGTGTTGTGACTGACAACATGTTCTTGGGCCTGCCTGCCTAACCAAGTTAAAAAGTGACTGTCGTGTGCATATCCAATTACTTTAATGAGAAGCGTCATTATCTGACTCTACACTCCCAAGACAGATGAGCCCAATGCAGTCATGGTAGCAGACCCAGCCTGCATACCAAATGGCACCCTTTTTTCCATGTACTGGTCAAAAGTAGTCAACTATATAGGTAATAGGGTGCCATTTGGGACGAAGCCCAGTCTGCCCTGAACACTTATTACTGCAGGTTGTTATCAGTCTGTTTAAGTGGTGAGGAAGGAGGATAATGTCAATGTCAATACCGATGTTAATGCACTGTGTGCTTCTCCGTCTGTTCGACGCTGCAGAGAGGGTTGTATATGTATTGTCAGGTGTGGAGTTGCCAGACATATGAGGCATAACTTGGAAATAACATATTTTATAGCCACAAGGGCCCCCCCATTTGTCAGATACAACATACAAGCAAACAGTATGATATTCAGCCTTTGGTTGAGAGTATGGTTGATAGTGATGTCTTGTTGAAATAAATATGTAATTGTGATGAGTTTTCGGATATACCCTAGAATATATATAGGACCATTAGATATGACAGTGTAAAGAGTTCATGTGGCACTGTTGTTAGGGTCTGGTTATAATCCACCAGACTGTTCCAGTTAATTTCATAGCAAGCATATTGTCTGTTCAAGGCTCCTGAGCAGGTCATAAATTATGTTGAAGGTGAACGGTGACTTGGGGAAAGAACCAGTAATAAAAATGTCCTCAATCTGGCGAGGGGAGAACCAGCTGCTCTTTTTAGTGGCCACTTGTGTTGAGGAACTGGGCCGGGTGTTTGGGATCAGACCTGTGTGTGTGGGGACTGGAGGGGTGGGTTTGGAGGGACTTATGTGGGCTAAAGGGGCTGCTGGCTTTGGGACGGATAGGGCCTGGCTATCACATTACTCAGTTGGGATGGCTGGGCCAATACTGGTTCTTCTGCTACCAGAATAAACTAACATACACATTGGCACCCACACACATCAGGGTAGAAAGTTATTAATTGAATGTAGCATCTTGTGCAGAAACCACTGGACATCATCTGGTCCAGTTCACAAGAATGCAACGTTTCCATCCAAGAAAAACGAACATTCAAGAGCCCCGTAACATTTACGGAGGCATCATTTCTCATCCACTATCCATGGTTTTCTTCCTTGTTAGTTCCTTCCTGCTGGGTGAATGACTTCTAAAGCAGGAGGACACATGACCTTTTGTGTCTAGGTCGCGCTCTTCGCTGAAAGTTGTCTCATCCCAAAGGCCGGCGCGTTCTGGCACCTCTGACAGACGTGTAAACAGATGCAGCCGTTGTTTGCGGTGACAGGTGATTATAGCTGGCACCGGTGCCAAGGCAATTAAACCTGGGGGCTGACAGCACCATTTGGTGGGCTACCTGGCAGTTATTCCAACGTCAGTCGGAATAATTGTAGCGGCACATGTTCACCTGCTAGACTGCGGCTCTGAACATCTTTAATTGAACAGAGGAACACGCCAGCCGGCTGGAAGGTAGGCTATGTAATGCTGGCTTTGGCCCATGTGTGGTTTGGTCATGTAATGAGATGAGATATCTGTCTATCGCAGACTGGATGATATTTTCCCTTTGATAATTACCCTTGGCCAGTCTGGGTGGGTTTCTATGTATAATTAATTTTGGTCCTGTACTCCATTCAACTTCGGACAGCCAGGAACACATGCATACACACATTCCCATTAGGATACAGCACATATGCCCTATGGTTATGGAGACACACTACTTTACATACTGACAAGGGACAAGGACAGGACAAGACGAGAGACATTCATTAAAGTTCGGTGACGTCAATCTTGTTGTCTGCCACCCGAGTGCCGTAAGTGTAGTATTTCTGATCTTGGGGGGGACAACAGCTTGTCAGAACCCCCCCCCCCACACACACACACACATGGTCTCCTGGTTAGGAACCACTGATCAAGGTGCAAAGTTACCCCATTCATATCAAGAACTGGAGCTACACAACAATCAAAACAAACTGATGTTGTTGACGCCTGAGCTGTAGCCTATGTTGTCGTCTCTGCTCTTTGCTAATGTCTGTGTGTGCCATTTCAAAGTACAGGACAGCTGACCTGTCTGTATAGCAGACTAACAGCTGCATCCCCATTTGCACATTACACCATCACGCCATCACTTAATTGACGGATCAGCTAAAGATATTCTGCTACACGCATCTAAATCCAATGCTTAATTCCATTGTCTGGAATTTACAATAACTGACCATCACTCCTAAATGAATGATTGACTGCGAGGAACTTTAATGGCCAGCAGTCCGAGGTAGTATTCTTAATGTGAGAGGGGCTTGTCTGGTTTTATAAAGGCAGTTAACTGTGGATTCCAAGACAGTTCAGCTCAGCCTTAGCTCAGTAAATCCTAACCAGTTAAGTGTCGGTCGGACGGTTATGCTGGCAGGCAGCTGGTCTGGAGAGCAAATGACACCATTTGCCGTCGCAGAATGTCGCACGCTGTTATTCTTTAATTATTACGGTGGGATTCAGTTGGCCTCCGCTAACCACATTTAATCAACTGAGATTTACAAAAGAGCAAGAGACAGAATGAAATGGAACACTGACTCTAGCACACACTCAGCCGCTGTTACTGCCTAGACTACAGACATCCTACACCACCCCCTTAACCACTCACCGCCTCTCTATTTTAAACTGCAGTTTGGGGGGGGTCCCTCTTAATTATATCCCAAGGGGGCTAGTGAATAGCTCTCTTATCCCTTCATCTCCAATCACAGTCCACTCACACTGGTTTATGGTTTTTATCAGTTGCTGTACGTCTCTGCTCCATTTTTAGGCCGCCCCTGGCTGAGGGCTGGGGAAGGAGGAAGTATTGCCTCTTGTCTGTTTGTCTGACCTTGCAGGGAGGGAAAATAGTGTCAGAAGGCTAGGGGATAATTAGGACTAGACTGGTGGCTCTGGAGGGAGAGCATCTTTGGTGCCGTTGGGACTCAGGGCTGTCAGTTTGGTCAAGGCCAAAGACCTTTAAATATTGGTTCAAAGACACCCCTTTGTGTTTTTATGGGTTCTAGCATTGTTTGTCACCCATCCCCCTCAACCCTTGGATCCTTATGTCTATTTGAGCTGGAAGTCCTTTATACAGTACCTACGTCATTTTGTAGAAGAGAGAACCTGAACAAACCCCCCAGAAAAGTCTCCTGTGTGTGACTTTCAGTTAAATCTAGACTGTTTAGACAGTAGTGGGCATTTTGGGAAACGCATGTCGTTTTATCCCCCAAAATGTGATTGTGGTCACAGGTCATCATATTGGTGCTGTTGTTAATCATAGAACAAATGCCAAGGTGTTAATTTCAACTATACTGTACAAAAATATGAACTCAACATGTAAAGTGTTGGTCCCATATTTCATGAACTGAAATAAAAGATCCCAGAAATGTTACATACGCACAAAAAGCGTATTTCTCTCAAATGTTTTCATCCCTGTTAGTGAGCATTTCTGCTTTGCCAAGATGATCCATCCACCTGACAGGTGTGGCATATCAAGAAGCTTATTAAACAGCATGATCATTACACAGGTGCACCTTGTGCTGGGGACAATAAAATGTGCCGTTTTGTCACACAACACAATGCCACAGATGTCTCAAGCTTTGAGGGAGCTTGCAGTTGGCATGCTGACTGTAGGAATGTCCATGAGAGCTGTTGTCAGAGAATTGAATGTTAATTTCTCTACCATAAGCTGCCTCCAGAGAGAGGCAGAGAGAATTTGGCAGTACGTCCAACCGGCTTTACAACCGCAGACCACATGTAACCACGCCAGCCCAGGACCTCCACATCCGGATTCTTCACCTGCAGGATGGTCTGAGAAGAGCCTTCCAAACAGCTGATGAAAGTTTGGGTTTGCTTCTTTGTGAAAGTTGACCTGTTTAGTAGTCTTACTCACATCGGCTACGGAGAGCATGATCACACAGATGTCCGGAACAGCTGATGCTCTCATGCATGCTTCAGTGTTACTTGCCTCGAAGTGATCATATTTAGCTCTTTCTGGTAGGCTTGTGTCACTGGGCAGCTCACAGCTGTGCTTGCCTTTGCAGTCTGTAATAGTTTGCAAGCCCTGCCACATCCGTCGTGCGTCAGAGCCAGTGTAGTACTGTTCTGAGAATGGTGTTATCAATGTTCATTCAACTTCAATTAATCTACTCAGTCTGCAACCCATAGTTTGTAAGATTCTGGTTGAATGAAGCAGACAAGAGTCCCAGCATACAAAAATCAAAGTGTTTATTCTCAAGAACGTTCTAAAGTCCATTATACAAAGACATCCATTTTATAGCTGCACACATACTTCCACACAAACAGTAGGTGAGTTTTTATCTCTACAGTTCTCACCACTGTGTATCACTGCCCAGCCGACAGTTCCATTCCCCCGAAATTAGGGAAACCTTGAGAAGTACTCCCTATGCCCCCATAAATTCCTAGCCAGGTCGGTCCAAACACAGTTTAACTGTTCTCTGTATCTTTCTTCGCCCCCCCACATACAAGTTCAAATCCTGAGCTATGCCTTGCTCAGACAGTCTGTTTTTTCCACTATACAGATACATTGTTTAACCTAATTCTGACTAAAACTACACACATAATCAGATTAAAATTTTATGATTCGAATCAATTTCATACAATTATACGTTTCCAGAGTGGAATTATTTCATCATTATCTTTCAACATTTAAATTATTTTATCAAGTACGATTCAGTCTTAGTCCTGTATTGACACTTTGCCTGTTTGATGGTTCGTCGGAGGGCATAGCGGGATTTCTTGTAAGCTCCTTGAAAGTGGCAGCTCTACCCTTTAGCTCAGTGCGGATGTTACCTGTAATCCATGGCTTCTGGTTGGGGTATGTACGTACGGTCACTGTGGGGACGACGTTATCGAAGCACTTATTGATGAAGCCAGTGACTGATGTGGTGTACTCCTCAATGCCATCAGAAGAATCCCAGAACACATTCCAGTCTGTGCTAGCAAAACAGTCCTGTAGCTTAGCATCTGCTTCATCTGACGACTTTCTAATTGACTGAGTCACTTGTGCTTCCTACTTTAGTTTCTGCTTGTTAGCAGGAATCAGGAAGATAGAATTATGGTCACATTTGCCAAATTGAGGGCGAGGGAGAGCTTTGTACACATCTCTGTGTGTGGTAGAAATGAGGTAAACAGATTTTAGTTTCCCTGCATTTGAAGTCCCCGACCGCTAGGAGCTCCGCCTCTGGATGAGCATTTTCCTGTTTGCTTAAGTCCGTTTACAGCTCATTGAGTGTGGTCTTAGTGCCAGTATCGGTTTGTTGTGGTATATTGACAGCTACGAAAAATATAAATGACAACTCCCTCGGTAAATATTGTGGTCTACAGCTTATCATTAGATAATCTACCTTAGGCGAGCAAAACCTTGAGACGTCCTTAGATTTCGTGCAACAGCTGTTGTTTACAAATATACATAGACCGACACGCCTCGTCTTACCAGATGCCGCTGTTCTATCCTGCTGAAAAGCTTAAAACCCACCAGCTGTATGTTATTTATGTCATCTTTCATCCACGACTCGGTGAAACATAAAATATTACTGTTTTTAATGTCCCGTTGGTAGGATATACGTGATCGTAGTTCATCTACTTTATTATTGATTGATTGTATGTTGGCTAATAGGTAAAGGTAGATTACCCTCTCGGTGTCTAATCCTTACAAGGCACCCGAACCTTTGTCCACGATACTTCCGTATCTTTCTCCTGCGAATGACGGGGATGAGGGCCTTGTCGGGCATCTGAAGTAAATCCTTCCCGTCCGACTCACTGAAGAAAAAGTATTCCTTCAGTACGTGGTGAGTAATCGCTGTCCTGATTTCTTTTAGCTGTTTTCGGTCATAAGACAAAATAAGTTACAAATAACGCAAAAAACATACACAATAGCACAATTGGTTAGGTGATCATAAAACCGCAGCCATCTCCTTCGGTGCCATTCTGATGCAGAATGCAAAATGAAGATTTAGAAAATGTCTCTTGGTATTATTAGAAGAATAGAGGTTACTCCCAACAGATGTCCAGTAAGAGAAAGGCAACTTTACTTGACATTGCTTTCAAATGATTCGCTCACATTCAGATTCAATCAGATATCATTGTTGGGGGTTTTGACAGTGTCTCATAAATCATGAGTCAGTTTAGACAATTCAATAACTGTCACATTGTAATTTCCTCAAAAAGAAAGACAGTTTGTAATTTATCAAATAAATAATGTCCCATTTAGTGTAAAAATAAAGTGTAAAAAAAGTTAATCTGTGACTTTTGTATTTTTTCATTTCCAAACTATTTAATTTTAAGTGTGAGCTCAATCTCAAAAACTCTTGAAAGAAATATCACAGTTAAAACAATGCTTTGATTCCAGTCTATGGGGGATCATTGAATGTTGTTTTAAGTAGATGAGGGTAGCAATTAAAAAGAAAAACTTCAAAATAGAGACATTTACACTTTAAAATGGTTAAAACGCTCCCTGCTGAATTGTCTCCTCAATGTAAAAATACGTCAAAGAGCATATCTTATTTTGAATCATACTGTAAAGGAATAGACACATGGTAAATATTTACTATGCTTTTGCTGTCAACCTGCTTTTGCCCTTCTGTCTCACCCAGCCCTCTCTTCCCTGTCACAGAGACACTGAGGTATTTCAGAATATTTAGCAGAAGATGTACAGTAGGCAGCTTCTTGAGAGAGGAAGTCAAACATATCTTTTCTTTCTTGCTTGGAAGTGCCAAACGTAAGAAAAGAAACCAACATAGAAGAAAATGGATTCCGTACCTGTAATTATTATCTCCTCAGTTCCAGAAGGTTACCTAACATTCTGCCCCATTGTTCCAGTAAACAAGCACTTGATGTGATTATAATGGGCAGATTCCACCTCAGAGAGCGCATAATTGGTTTAAGTCCTAAATGTTACTCTATTCCCTTTAAAGTGCATTACTTTTTACCAGGGCCCATAGGGCTGTGGTCAAAAGCAAGGCACTATATAGGGAATAGGGTGCCATTTGGGACAAATCCTTGATGTTTTATTTACAGTCTGCCATTGAGGTCTGTCTCCAGGCTGTGGGTGTTAAATGGACCCAATCTCCCCCAGCCATGCCGCCAGAGCTTTACAAACACATCAAATTAAAAGAGCTATCATTGACAGAGAGACAATAATAACCCACAGGAGAGGTCTTTAAGAGCCCATCGAGTAAAGTGGTGCAGAATAAGTGCAGTTGAAGCATGAGTGTTGCTGGTCATTAAATTGTACCTGCAGCGGACTGGGGCCATCAATGTAAACAAAATTGGTTATGGATTTAATTATGAGATGATGAGAGGCCATTGGAAGCTATGAAGCTAAATCACTTTCAGCAATAGTGAATTCTCAACAATTCAGGTGAGGGTGAAGATTCAGAAATATTTTTCCAAATAAAACAATATTTGTAGGCGGCTTCGATAATGTATTTTTCAGCCTGTTTACATTTATGTGGTAGAAAATGTCTGATCACATCATGTTATTTTACAGCTTATTATTTAGATGGCTGTAATTCAGCCATTCTCAACTGGTGGGTCGCGACCCAAATTGGGTCGCAGGAGATTTTGAATGGGTCGCGATTGTCTGAGTAAAACAAAAAATGAAACATTTTCATGTATTTTTTTATGAAAAATACTCCAGTCTGAACTTAAACAACTAAAACCTGGTAGAAAGTGTGTAGAAATTATAATTAACCTATATAGGCAGAGTCAAAAAGGGACAGAATGATAGGCAGGGTCAGGGCAGGCAGGAAGGTTGGAACCGGGAAGACTAGAAAACAAGGACATGAGAACTGGTAACACACGGAAAACACGCTGGGATGATTTGACGCGACAAGACAAACAGGAAACATGAGACAGAGGGCTGTGAGACAAAGGTTTAATCCTAGACACATGGAAAGTGGGATGTATACGGAGGGTACGGGGCAACAGAAGACAAACAGCAGAGGGGCTACGGACTTCAAAGATGGGCAATGGACCAATAAAAAGGGGTGAAAGTTTGAGACTCTACCCTGAGGGGCAGATCATGGGTGGACAGCCATACCCTCTGCCCGGGCCGATAGCGGGGAGCCGGAGGTGGTTTGTCCGCCGACAGCGGAGGACGAACATCTGGGCCGAGGGTATGCTGGTCTCTTGCTCACGGGAGAGCGGGGGCTGGTAACCCAAGGAACACTCGAAGGGCGAGAGTCCAGTGGCCGAGCAGGCAAAGGAGTTGCGACCGTACTCCACCCACACAAGTTGCTGGCTCCAGGTGGTGGGATTGGCAGAGACGAGACAGCAAAGAGTAGTTTCAAGGTCCTGATTGGCTCGCTCCGATTGGCCGTTAGACTGGGGATGAAACCCAGAGAACAGGCTGGCCGATGACCCGAGGATGGTGCAGAATGCCTTCCAGAACCTGGACGAGAACTGAGAACCCCGATCGGAGACCATGTTGACCGGAAGTCCATAGATCCGGAAGATGTGCTGCACCATAAGCTGGGCTGTCTTCTTGTTTGAGGGTAACTTGGGAAGGGGAATGAAATGTGCAGCTTTGGAAAACCTATCCACCACAATAAGGATGGTGGTGTTGCCACCTGACAGAAGGAGACCAGTGACAAAGTCCAGGGATATATGGGACCAGGGGTGATGAGGAACAGGGAGTGGTTGAAGGAGACCAGCCAGAGTTTTCTGCGGAGTCTTGTTCTATGCGCACACAGTGCAGGTGTTGACGAATGCAGAGACGTACGGAACCATGGTGGGCCACAAAAAACGTTGGCAGATGAAAGCCAGGGTTCTGGGATGACAGATGATTTTAGAGGAATGGGCCCATTCCAGGACCGGGGACGAATCTGGGACAAACATTCGATGGTCCGGCTGGGAATGCTGCGTCTTGCGGACCCGGCTCTACCCCAGACCAGTGTAGCTGCTAGACAGGAGGTAAAGAGGATGGTCTCAGGGTCAAATGGTGTAGCATCCGAACTATACAGGCAGGAGCAGGCATCAAGTTTCACATTCTTGGACCCAGGGCGGTAGGCGATGGTAAAATTGAGTGAATAACAGAACCCAACGAGCAGTATATATAGTGATATCCTTCCGATAATCTGTGAAGGAAGGTGTCGAACAGGGACTCCGGGTTCCAGGCACTATCGGCGGCCAGCGTGCGATAGTCTACAGCGTAGTCTGCCACACTGTGGGAATCTGCCACACTGCGGGAGTAGCTTCCAAGCCGCCTCTCTCCCAGACACTGGGGAATCGAATACCTTCCTTACCTCCGCCACAAAATCCTCCAGACTAAGGCAAACGGTGGATTGTTGATCCCACACCGACATAGCCCAGACGAACGCCCTTCCAGACATCAGCATTATAAGATACGCTATCTTCAACCGATCCAAAGGCAACTAAGAGGACTGTAGCTCAAAGATGAGGGAGCACTGAGAGAGAAACGCCCGGCAGGTTCCAGGATCTCCAGCATAGCGTTCCGGAGGAGGTAAGCGGGGTTCTCGGGAAGCCGGGGTAGGCTGGGAAGAAGCATCGCTAGTAGCGAGGTTACTGAGCGCCCGGGAGGTTTCCGTTGTGGCTTGCTCCAGTGATGAGTTGAACATATGGTCACAGCGTTCCTCCAAGGTATGGAGCCCCTCCATACGGTTCTGAAGTAGCTCCTCGTGTCTTCTAATGGTGGCTCCTTGCAGGGAGACAGCGTTGTGGAGCTGGTCTGAGTCTGCTGGGTCAGTCATGGCCAGTTCGTACTATCACGACTCAGGATATGACCCAGATACAGACACAGGAGGCGGATAGTTCGGCTCTCAGAATATTTATTAAAACATCAGGGCAGGCAGAAAGTTTGAAACCGGGAAGACTAGAAAACAAGAACTTGAGAACTGGTAACACAGGAAAAACGTGTAGTGATAACTTGTCGAGACAAGACGAACTGGCAACAGACAGACAGAAAACACAGGTATAAATACACAGGGGATAATGGGGACAATAGGAGACACCTGGTGGGGGTTGGAGACTAGCACAATACAGTTGAAATAGATCAGGGTGTGACATATATATAATTAGCAGCGCTATTTAGTGGATTTGGTTGATTTTGTGGTCGCAAACCAGTGAGCTTATCATTCTTCATCAAGAATATGTGCAAAATTGAATGTTTTACGATGTTGTTCCCTTGTCATATAATTGGTACATTCACTATCAATATAGCATTAAAAAATATTTTTTCAGATTGCATTTTGGCAACAACAAAAAACACGATGTGAATATTGGATTGCAACTGAGACAACCTGGTTCAATTTGGGTCTCGAGGCAAAACCAATTGAGAACCACTGCTGTAATTAGATTGTCACTGACCTATTTTCTTTTGCAAACGGTCATTTACTACTATAATCAGGTCTCAGCAGAAAACTTCCTTCACACTCCTTAAACTTCAGCTGCCCTCTAAATTGCTGTTGACACTGTGGAGAAATGTCTAATATCAATGCTTAATGGATTCTGATGACAAACTACATGGTTGAAAGACCATGTAATCTCCCCTTAATTAATTAAAGCACACAGGGCTTTCCAACCCCATCTACTCCTGGCCATGCTGAACCAGCTGCCACTAAATGGCTTCACTTGCACTGCTGTCAAGTGGAAAAGATTGAGCTCCTCATGCTCAGGAAGGTGCTTAGGCAGATGCTTGTGTGTGTGTGTGTGTGTGTGTGTGTGTGTGTGTGTGTGTGTGTGTGTGTGTGTGTGTGTGTGTGTGTGTGTGTGTGTGTGTGTGTGTGTGTGTGTGTGTGTGTGTGTGTGTGTGTGTGTGTGTGTGTGTGTGTGTGTGCGCGAGCGCGCTAACAACATGAGTCCTCAGAAACATCTGCACATTCAGTGAGTTAATTATCCGCACCAGTACCCCAGTCCATCAGCAATTTACTACGCACACAAACACACACCTTATATGCACACAGAGACACATTTGGAAGCGTGTGTATAGAAACAGTCTCTCTCTACAACACACATATATTACAGTACATAACATACATAAAAAAACATTCTACAAAATGAATAACGAAATCAAAAACAGAACTGGTGTTACCTGTCATAACAATACCATTAGTTTTTAGTATGTCATATTCAACGACCATGCACCTTTGCTCAAGAACATAAGGTCTAATCTTAAACCGAATAGACAAAAATCATCTTATTTTTTATGACACAAATCCCAGCTCTGACTTTAACTCGTAATTAAATGAAAAATGACTGAGGCTTTACTCTGGTTTTGATAAGAGCCATCAGTTTGGAGTTGCTTTGGCTATTGATTTGATTAAGGAGCTTATACATTGTTTTGCACTTGACTGCACACACGGTAATCAGGCTGATTGGGATCTCACTCTGGCAGCAGAGCGGCTGCTTACCACATTTAACAACCAAACCACTCTGAGCTATGCGAGGAGGAGGCTGTCCAAATCAATTGGGCTATTTATTTTAAACTGAGAGCAGAAATCTTTATTTCCACACCCAATAAATATGAGATTCCAGTATGTATGCCCGAAGAGAGTGACACAAAGACACCCAGCTGTGTTTAAATGTAGGTGCAAATAAAAGGGGCCAAACAAAAATCCATTGTATGGTTTCACACATATAGTCAATTAAACAGTAAGTACTGTGAATGTCAAGAATCATCTACAAAGCATCTATAAACACAATACCACTATGTAGACCTATTTACTGTTTACAAAACCCATTTTAAACGTCATGGAAAATGACAAATGACACTTGGGTGGAGTTTTGTGCCCCTTGAAGCAGACAAATGAAAACAATCCAAACACCCCCTACATATATGAATGATGAAAATCTGGATGAAATTTGCACATATTTGCTCAGTTCTGTAGTAGCCTAAAGGTTGGGGCTGTAGATTGCCCTGGGACAGGGCCAACACTAAGGAGATCACCTCGGTGGGTGACTGAGTGAAGAATAATGTGGGTATAATTCTCATTCGAGGAAAAGAGGATATCTAAAGCGTATATATCCTATATAATGTGGATATCATTCTCCTTTAAGAGTCCCCCCCTGCCCTCAGAGACAGCTTTATGCACCTCTGTTATGAAAACAGCTATAGAGCTCACTGCTCAATCCTGCTCATGATTGACAATTATAGCTGTATAATTCTCCCCCCGGCCCGTCATCCCCTCATCTGCTCCTTCACTCTCTCGGCCGGTGACAGCCACCTCAGATAGCGGCAGATAAATATGTCATAAATCACAGCGGTCGGGGCTTTAAGGTTCTCCGGGGAGTAAATCTCCCACGGCTTCCAGGGCTACTATTCATCATCAGATTGAGAGTCACTCACGGTCTCTTTACTGGCTCTGACAGAGGGACCGTGAAGAGGCACGGACTCAAAGCCAGAGCAAACAGCGGGAACAAAGCATACTCTGTCCGGTGCCAATAACCCAGCGTTAAAGATGAGATTGCCTTGGTTTGCTTTTCTCTCTATCTCTCCATCCTCGATTCCTTCTCTTTCCTCTCGGAGATAACTCGATTTGATGTCAACATTTCCCTTTTTGCCTCCCAGCATCCAAGCGAGTGTAGTGTCAGCTGTTGTTAGCCTCTTGAGTTATTAACACCCTTCAACGGACGCTTTTCCCGCCTTCAGTTTTGTTAGCGTCGGCTAGCTTGACAGTTGCAAAGTTAATTAGCTTGTCTAATGAGAATCCGGTGTTGAGCTGGACATGACGTTTAAGGTGTGTCGGAAGGGAAAGCAAACAAATCAACTATTTAATTAGCAGAATGTGACAGATCATTTTTTACCTTCCCTCTATATCTCTTTCTCTCTCAAAATGAGCTGAGCCCACATTGTGTTTGTTTTGAGGCTATAATGAACTACAGTATACATCCAGGACCATTTCTTCTCTATCTGGAGGGAATAACAGACCACATGGGATTCTGTCTTTACTTACCACTTATTAGTGCCAATAGAAATGAAATCACAGTTAGTTGCCTGTGGATGTAGGGCTTAAAACGACACACACATGAATCATTTATCTGTGTAATAGCCCTGTGACGTGCTCCCCTCCTCCTGTTACCAGAACTAAAACGCTTCAGTCGATTTGAAGCCAGATAATGATCAATGGAGTGTGAGTGTGCCCGTCCTGATTTATATTTACACTGTCTTCGCCAACGTAGTCAGTTCCTGTCCCTGTAGCTTTAATAATAACTGTGGTGGAGCCGGAGCACAGGCCTCCATATTACCTCATCAGCAGACAGGAGACAGCTGAGAAAAGGCTGCTTTCAGTAATTAGACTTGTGCTGTGACAGAAGCTGAGCACTGCGACCATATCATATTAACATTAATATTAACATCTAGGGTATGCTGAATTGGTTGTTCAATATCTGTGTATAGTGTACATGCTCTCAAATAGGCCTATAAGCCTAATCATTGTCTGATCGACCACTATCCACAAGCTTATGAACTGCATCATGGCAATGGATACCCATGATATTCCAACAGTTAATACTTTCTTTATACTCTTTTGATTCATTGAGTCACTATTTCACTTCATCAAAGGCAAATGTGTCTATACTGTACCTATGTTGCGCCTTCGATATAGCCACCATGGGTATTATCGGATCCTGCTGGAACGTCTTTAAAACCCAGTAAGGTGGATGTCCACGCCCTGCGGAAATCGAATTAACATAATAAAGTCCTCATAAAAATCAATCAGTTTCAACTAGAGATATCTGTTTGCATTGGATGTGTCTCAATCCACTGCATCCGCCGATGGTCGCACTTTCGCATCTGTGGTGAAAGGTGACAGAGCAGGAGATGTGTGACCGAAAATCGGTCTTCTCACAAAATCGTCTGAACGGTTTGGCCTAGAAACTATTATGACCATTCTATGGAAAGGGAACACAGTGGTGGTCTCATGAACACGATGGTGTTCTCTGTTTCGCTCTACTGCACAACCCCACAAGTGTCAAGGGACTCGTCTGAATGTCCCCCGGGAACCAGTTGAAAATAATTTTGGATGTACAGTTGAAGTCGGAAGTTTACATACACCTTAGCCAAATACATTTAAACTCAGTTTTTCACAATTACTGACATTTAATCATAGTAAAAATCCCCTGTCTTCCGTCAGTTAGGATCACCACTTTATTTTAAGAATGTGAAATGTCAGAAAAATAGGAGAGAGAATGATTTATTTCAGATTTTATTTCTTTCATCACATTCCCAGTGGGTCAGAAGTTTACATGCACTCAATACTCAAGTAGTATTTACATTGTTTAACTTGGGTCAAACGTTTCGGGTAGCCTTCCACAAACTTCCCACAATAAGTTGGGTGAATTTAGGCCCATTCCTCCTGACAGAGATGGTGTAACTGAGTCAGGTTTGTAAGGCCTCTTTGCTTGCACACACTTTTTCAGTTCTGCCCACAAATGTTCTATAAGATTGAGATCAGGGCTTTGTGATGGCCACTCCAATACCTTGACTTTGTTGTCCTTAAGCCACTTTGCCACAACTTTGGAAGTGGGTTTGGGGTCATTGTCCATTTGGAAGACCCATCTGCGACCAAGCTTTAACTTCCTGACTGATGTCTTGAGATGTTGCTTCAATATATCCACATAATTGTCCTACCTCATGATGCCATCTATTATGTGAAGTGCACCAGTACCTCCTTCAGCAAAGAACCCCCACAACATGATGCTGCCAAGGTTGGGATGGTATTCTTCGGCTTGCAAGCCTCCCCCTTTTTTCTCCAAACATAATGATGGTCATTATGGCCAAACAGTTCTATTTTTGTTTCATTAGACCAGAGGACATTTCTCCAAGAAGTACGATGTGCAGTTGCAAACCGTAGTCTGGCTTTTATATGGCGGTTTTGGAGTAGTGGCTTCTACCTTGCTGAGCGGCCTTTCAGGTTATGTTGATATAGGACTCGTTTTACTGTGGATATAGATACTTTTGTACCTGTTTCTTCCAGCATCTTCACAAGGTCCTTTGCTGTTGTTCTGGGACTGATTTGCACTTTCACACCATAGTCAATTCATCTCTTGGAGACAGAACGCTTCTTCTTCCTGAGCGGCATGGCGGCTGAGTGGTACCATGGTGTTTATACTTGCGTGCTATTGTTTGTACAGATGAACGTGGTACCTTCAGGCATTTGGAAATTGCTCTGAAGGATGAACCAGACTTGTGGAGGTCTATAATTTTTTCTGAGGTCTTGGCTGATTTATTTTAATTTTCCCATGATCTCAAGCAAAGAAGCACTGAGTTTGAAGGTAGCCCTTGAAATGCATCCACAGGTACATCTCCAATTGACTCAAAGGAGGTCAATTAGCCTATCAGAAGCTTCTAAAGCCATGACATCATTTTCTGGAATTTTACAAGCTGTTTAAAGGCACAGTCAATTTAGTGTATGTAAACTTCTGACCCACTGGAATTGTAATACAGTTAAATAATCTGTCCTGTAAACAATTGTTGGAAAAATTACTTGTGTCATGCACAAAGTAGATGTCCTAACCGACTTGCCAAAACTATAGTTTGTTAACAAGAAATTTGTGGAGTGGTTGAAAATGAGTTTTAATGACTCTAAACTAAGAAACATAGGACATTACAGTCTTTCAGGTCCCATTGACTTCAAATGGAGCTCGTCCAGTTTATTTTCCAGTGATTGTACGTTCACCAATAGAACGGAGAGTAGAGGCGGTTTATGAATTTGCCGATGCAGTTTTGTCAGAGGGCCAGCACGTCGGCCTCTCTTACGCCGCATTTTTCTTTTCCGTGTCCCGGGGATTACGGCCTGGTCTAGGGTGAGCATTATGTCCTGTACCTCCGACTCGTTGAAGTAGAAATCTCCATCCAAATCGAAGGTAGTGATCACTGTTCTGATGTCCAGAAGCTCTTTTCTGTCATAGAAAACGATTGCGAAAAAATGATGCACAAAAAAGTTACAATCAGTGCAAAAAACACACAAAATAGCAGAATATCAGCATGTTAAATGTGCAACCAGAGGGGAAAAAAACTCCCAGACCACCTTTACTCCACACACAGAGACGCGTACAAGCTCTCCCTCCATTTGGCAAATCTGACCATAATTCTATCTTCCTGATTCCTGCTTGCAAGCAGAAACTAAGTGACTCGGTCAATTAGAAAGTGGTCAGATGAAGCAGATACTAAGCTACAGGACTGTTTTGCTAGGACGGACTGGAATATGTTCCGGGATTCTTCCGATGGCATTGAGGTACACCACATCAGTGACTGGCTTCATCAATAAGTGCATCAATGACGTCGACTCCACAGTGACTGTACGTATATACCCCAACCAGAAGCCATGGATTACAGGCAACATCTGCACCAAGCTAAAGGGTATAGCTAAGATCGAATCATACTACACCGGCTCCGACGCTCGTCAGATGTGGCTATTACAGACTACAAAGGGAAGCACAGCCGAGAGCTACCCAGTGGCACAAGCCTACCAGACAAGCTAAATTACTTCTATGCTGACTTCGAGGAAAGTAACACTAAAACCTGCATGATAGCATCAGCTGTTCCGGACGACTGTGTGATCTCGCTCTCCACAGCCGATGTAAGACCTTTAAACAGGTCAACATTCACAAGGCCGCAGGGGCCAGAAGGATTACCGGGACGTGTACTAAAAAGCATGCGCTGACCAACTGGCAAGTGTCTTCACTCACATTTTCAACCTCTCCATGTCTGAGTCTGTAATACCAACATGTTTTAAGCAGACCACCATAGTCTCTGTGCCCAAGAACACTAAGGTAACCTGCCTAAATTACTTCCGACCCGTAGCCGTCACGTCTGTAGCCATGAAGTGCTTTGAAAGGCTGGTCATGGCTCACATCAACACCATTATACCAGAAACCCTAGACAAACTCCAATTTGCATACCTCCCCACAGATGATGCAATCTATATTGCACTCCACGCTTCCCTTTCACACCTGGACAAAAGGAACACCTATGTGAGAATGTTATTCATTGACTACAGCTCAGCGTAGTGCTCTCAAAGCTCATCAATAAGCTAAGGACCGTGGGACTAAACCCCTCCCTCTGCAACTGGATGCTGGACTTCCTGACGGGCCGCCCCCAGGCGGTAAGGGTAGGTAACAACACATCCGCCACGCTGATCCTCAACACGGGGGCCCCTCAGGTGTGCATGCTCAGTCCCCTCCTGTACTCCCTCTTCACTCATGATTGCACTGCCAAGCACGACTCCAACACCATCATTAAGTTTGTAGATGACACCACAATGGTAGGCTTGATCACAGACAACGATGAGACAGCCTATAGGGAGGTCAGAGACCTGACCGTGTGGTGCAAGGACAACAACTTCTCCCTCAATGTGATCAAGACTAAGAAGATGATTGTGGTCTACAGGAAAAGGAGCCCTCATTCTCATCAATGGGGCTGTAGTGGAGCAGGTTGAACGCTTCAAGTTCCTTGGCGTCCACATCACCAACAAACTAACGTGGTCCAAGCACACCAAGACAGTTGTGAAGAGGGCATGATACTGGAAAGATTTGGCATGGGTCCTTAGATCCTCAAAAGGTTCTACTGTTGCACCATCGAGAGCATCCTGACAGATTTAATCACTGCCTGGTATGGCAACGGCTTCTGACCGCAAGGCACTACAGAGGGTAGAGGGTAGGGCCCCAGTACATCACTCTATAGGACCTCTATACCAGGCGGTGTCAGAGGAAGGCCCTAAAACTTGTCAAAGACTCCAGCCTCCCTAGTCATAGACTGATCTTTCTGCTACCGCACTGCAAGCGGTACCGGAATGCCAAGTTATTAACTTTCCGGGTCATCTTCGCTTCCAGTCTTGTTGACGATGAATGATCTTTGGATGACTTTAGGTAGTTGAACTATTCACCATTTACTAGTGTACACCCTTCTTACTTTGAGCAGTTTGCACTCTTACCTTTATCAGCTTGCCCCATTCCAACACTCTTGAATCCCTCCCCCTTCCATCAATAAATCATTGGAGGAGATGCCTTACTTCGTCAGGCACCATTCATATCGCCTCTGCCAGGAAGTGATAACTGCTCCCATCTCTCGCCCAGCCATGGAGATTTATAGGGCTCCGATAAGCAACAAGCTAGCCATCATTCTCATCGGCCAAATGGAGCCGTGCTTCCTGGCTTTTATGCATTTATGCTTATTGTGTTTGTGTGTTTTAGCCCAGGAGGCATGGGGTCCTGCCAAAGAGGCCCGGAGACACAGTCTGTGTCATTACTTTCTATTAGATAAAGAAATAAATATGCCACAAAGGGATTGGGTTGCGTTGAAGAGAAAGTGAAGGGAAATGCTGTCTTTCGAGAGCTCCTTCAGGACTGTTCACTCTGCTATGCTAGTCTGATTCATGTTGGTTTGTTTTATGTGGGAGCTTCCATTGTTTTTTTTTGTTTGTTTTCAATTTCCTCATTATTTTGTCTACTTTTTAAAATCATATCTGCCATGGTGGCTGCCCCCCCCAGCTATGGTCACCTGTAGTACATTTCTCCGCCTTCACACAGCAATGAAAATGAAAGCACCTTAACTGTGCACACAGTGGTCACTGTTTTGTTCCGTTTCGGCCGTGTCAGACATTACACAGAAGTAATCGTTGTAGTCGCATAATATCTTAAATATAACAACATTATCGCTGTTGACTTTGATCACATACTGTTTGTGGCAATGCCTACTGTTTGTGGTCTGGTCACACATACTACAGTATATCAATCCGAGCTGTAAACCCCAGCTTATAGCAGCCATATTTAAAGCCTGCTGTGTTAATAGTCATGTGTTATCCCTCCACCCAGATGCCTATTGATATGAGTCCCCTGTGAGCCCTACTGGCCCTGTTAATGGAGCGGTGGCTAACGTCCCATGAAGGAACGTTATGGCACCACAGTGATCATCACAGCGCAATATACATTTAAACATATATGTTATGATGGGAGTCAAAACCCTTCCTCGTTCTCAATCATTATGATTTCATACAGCCGGAGTAATAAGTAATGCCCCCCCTCTTCCTCTCTCTCTCTCGTTTTGATGAATTCGGCTGTGCATGATATTGCTCATGCTGGCAGCTCAATGAGAAATGAGGTAGAGTCGCTCTGCGTTGGTTTAGCAGTAAATCTGAGTTATGTTCGCTCAACCGTACGCAGTGAGGAAATGTGATATGAAGACCTTACTAATTATCATAATTTTATGCTGTGGTTGCACACCAGTTTCTGAATATTTGTTACCCTTAAAGCCCCACTCCTTAATTCAAGAATCAATGGGTATGTATAATTAACTTAAATGACCAAAAAGGGCTGTAAAAATCACTGAGTCGGGCTTTAACAATATGTCTTGTTGGAGCCATAGTATAATATAGTATTGGCTTAATGAGACATGGTTATATAGAGTCAAGGTCAGGGAGCTATGCCAGAGGCTGCATACCTTGCTAAGATTCTGATTTTAGATATGACAATGAGACTGATTGCAATGCATTTCCATACTATGGTTTTTCTCTCTATTATGTTACTCTTTCACCTCTGGCAAATTTCTGATTCATTTTTGCCAAACAATGAATAAATTGTCAGGCTGATTCGGTATCAGTACAACACGGCCCCACAAACAAAAGATGCTCTTTGAATGTGTTGATTTTCTGGTCCGAGGGAAGCTAATTAAAAACAAACAAATTCCCCCGATGTTATCTTATCAAAATGTGTTTCTGTGACTGTGAAAATGAGTTAAGACACTCACTAGAGTGTTGTTCTGATGAGGAGAAAAAGTATTATTATCTTAATTGGAGCACCAATTATTAGAGCATGACTTACACCTACACTACTATACCACTGTTGAATATGTTTAGAGTTTAAAAATAATTCTCATCACAGCAGAGACATAGATTTATATATCTTAATCATTATGATATCGGTGACCAGCTGGTTACAAATATCATTGAAAACACAATAGTTACTTTCTACCGTTCTCAGACTCCTCGCATTGTCTCAATATGGCCTGATCTTCTCCACAAAACTGCCTAAAAGTTAGCTAAATTTTTATCAAAAGAGTATTCCTCTGATAAACATATGTTTTCCTCCAACACCAACTATTCATCAGATGCTAATTTTATTAGACAGGCTCTTCAAAAAGGAATCCAAATGAAAGGAACACATCATGCTTTTGATTCCTTTGTAAAGAAGCACATTTATCTGTCAGCATAATTTGAAGACAACAGAGCAGCGATTGATGATTAGGACATTGTTTTCTACTTCCCAAATGAGCCCCTATTCCCTTTTATGGTGCACTATTTTTGATCAGGGCCCCACAGGACTCTCTTCAAATGTAGTGCACTACAATGTGAATAGGGTGCCATTTTGGGACATACACTTTCTTTCCCTGCAGTGTGAGCATAATGGATGTTCAGAAACACCTTGTTGGTTCATTCTGATCTTAAAACCACTAATGATGACAAGGTGCCGAGGTCACTGAACTTAAAAGCTCAGGACATCTCAAAGCCGGGCTTCATATGTTTGACATAATACAGCACAGTATAGACTCGTTTAATAAATTCCCTACAAATACATGTCGTTGATGCTGCCTGGTAATGGATGGTACAATCATCATGACAGTGTTACCCCTCGAATTTGACTGAGTGTAAAACCGGGTCTATTGCATGCCACAGGACTGTGTATCCCACTGAGCTAAATGCCTGGGTATTTTCTTGGGGAGCTAATACAACTCTTCAGGTCTTAGGTAAGGTTGCTCATTACATAATTACCGATGTAAAAAAAGACCAGATTTAGCTATAGATAAAATGACAAAGCCTGATCAATGAGCGCTTTAAACAAAGCTTGATAAAGACAATAGAGACCATATTGCATCTACAGTATAGCTAAGCCAACATAGCCAATGGGTCTCTGTGTTTTGCGTGACAAGTTTGATTGCATACCCCACATGTACTTCAGGCAACCTATAGAGACTGTACATTCTAAACAAGGGGTTGAAAGAGTCAGGATCTTTCATCACTACACTCCAGACATCAGACTAATAATCCCAGCTATCAGAATTAAACATATTTTCATCAAGTAATATAATGATAGGAAATGTAAAAGTTTTTTTTTTAATGAATTGAATCTGTTTGATCTCATCCTCCCTTTTAAAGTATACATTCTTCTATTAATACAATCGACATTGTTTCATGTGGCATATCAAGAAAGATGCCACCAATTCAGCTTTTCTGAAAACAGGATAATAAAACTCTTGGGAATTTTTGGGGCAATTACAATCACATTTTTTGAGAGAACCAACCATACACGACATTAGATATGCATTTTCTCGTGATCACATGGTGCGATCCTATCTATTATGTTTTGGCTCCCTTGAGAGAAGGTCTCAGTTTCAGTTAAGTAATCATCTGATTAAAGCTGTCAATTGAGATTTCAGACACAATACTGTGTCACACGCAGGCACGCACATACAGTACGCGCGCGCCTGTACGTTTTACATGGTCTAAGTTCTTTCAACCTCTTAAAAACGCAACCTCGGGCCGTCATTGTAAAAGAGAACGTGTCTACATTCATTTACGCTTACATGTGCTTTCTTATTTATAGAATTTTACCCCTTTACAAGATAACAACACCGTCGTCATTTCGTGTCCTATCCAACCTCGTATCAGTAACTAACAGACATTGATTTATCAGTAAAGTCACTTTGCACACAGGCTGCAGTGTCGGTGTACTACACAGGAATGGGCATTGTAACAAGATGGACATTTATGAACCATAACGGACATCTGCCTGATCAATCAATATTGGTATTCGAGGGAGAACTCGGAACTCCAGTCTGAGGCAAATTAGAATGCCAGCCAGCTCAACATCTCTTCTTGTCAAGATGTGAAAATGCTGTTTCAGTTGAGATCAGTGTGGGTGGAATATTTGTATTCCTGTTATAGCTTTCCTCATTCAATCGCCCTGATTTCATTAGGGTGTGTGTTCCCATCTAGATGTTTGTTTATGTGCGACATCCAATTGCCAATCCCCCACCTCCTCCCACAGTAAATCCAGATAAACATTTTCTGATGCATCTGCAGCTACAACATTACTCAATTGGGGAACAGTGGTTAAGGCACCAAGTTTGGGGTAAGGGAAGGGCAGGTATGGGCTTGTGCGATTTCAATCCCATAATGCTATACTGTACAACAAGCCTTTAGGATTTCAGATGTTTGTCTTGTCTTCAAGCTGTGTTGATCCTCTTAGTGAGATTAATCCTGACCACGAGGGCCAATCACCACCTCCATTGCCTGTTCCCTTCTGAGTGGAGAGAGTTGTAATGCCAAGACGATTAAAGGAAGTCTGTATGCCTTGTCAGAACATACTCATTTACACGACAAATTCATATTTTTTTGTGAATAATTGTTTTTGGAGTCACATAATCTGTGCAATCAATAAGAATCACAACGACTGCACATGTTGAAAAGAGGTTCACAGTGTTTGCTTGATAATAAAACAATTGGGTCTCTAGACTTTTGAATTACTGAAGTCGTTTCCATCAAGGTACTGCAATTGCACCAAGGCTTTGTGTCCTGACTTATCCTGGACTAGATCTACAACTCCCTCTCAGACATGAAGACTCATAGTCCCATCAGAGCTTCACAGCCAGTTAACTCTCAGTAATGTCTCTCCACTGTGCTCACCAGACCACAGCACACCAGAGCAGGGCTGCTTCCCAAATGGCACCCTATTCCCTATTTAGTTTGTTACTTTTGACCAGGGCAAATAGGGCTCAAAAGTAGTGCACTATTATAGGAAATAGGATGCTTATTTGGGATGAACCCCAGAAAAGATGTCTCTGCTCCAGGCTGCTCACTATTCTCCACCACAGATTACCCAAGTGAAACGTTTAAGACATACTTTTCTATATATAATGTATGTGGACACCCCATCAAATGAGTGGATTCTGGGTATTTCAGCCACACCCTTTGCTGACAGGTGTATAAAATCGAGCACACAACCATGCTATCTCCATAGACAGATATTATCAGTAGAATGGCCTTACTGAAGGGCTCAATGACTTTCAACGTGGCAGCTTCATAGGATGTCAGTTTGTCAAATTTCTGTCTTGCTAGAGATGCCCCGGTCAACTGTAAGTGCTGTTATTGTGAAGTGGAAACATCTCGGAGCAACAACGGCTCAGAGGCGAAGTGGTACGCCGCACAAGTTCACAGAACGGGACCGCCGAGCGAAAACATTGTCTGTCCTAGGTTACACTACTGAGTTCTAAACTGCCACTGGAAGCAACGTCAGCACATGAACTGTTTGTCGGAAGCTTCATGAAATGGGTTTCCATGGCAGAGCAGCCGCATACAAGCCTAAGATCACTATGTGCAATGCCAAGCATTGGCTGGAGTAGTGTAAAGCAGGCTGCCATTGGACTCTGGAGCAGTGGAAACGCGTTCTCTGGAGTGATGAATCACGCTTCACCATCTGGCAGTCCGGCAGGTGAATCTGGGTTTGGCAGATGCCAGGAGAACGCTGCCTGCCCCAATGCAGAGTGCCAACTGTAAAGTTTGGTGGAGGAGGAATAATGGTCTGAGGCTGTTTTTCATGTTTCGGACTAGGCCTCTTAGTTCCAGTGAAGGGAAATCTTAACGTTACAGCATACAGTGACGTTCTAGACAATTCTGTGCTTCAACTTTGTGGCAACAGTTTGGGGAAGGCCCTTTCCTGTTTCAGCATGACAATGCTCCCGTGTACAAAGTGAGGTTGAGATTGGTGTGGAAGAACTTGACTGGCCTGCACAGAGCCCTGACTTCAACCCCATCGAACACCTTTGGGATGAATTGGAATGCTGACTGCGAGACAGGCCTAGTCACCCAACATCAGTGCCGACCTCACTAATGCTCTTGTGGCTGAATGGAAGCAAGTCCCCGCAGCAATGTTCCAACATCTAGTGGAAAGCCTTCCCAGAAGAATGGAGGCTGTTATAGCAGCAAATGGGGAACTAACCCCATATTAATGCCCATTATTTGGAATGAATTGTTTGATGGTCGTGTAGTGTACCATTAAAACAGCATTTAACAACCAGCCAATATATTGAGCCCTTACTGCAAAAAAACAAAATGTATAACTGTTGACATTCTATAGGTTATAGGTTACTTTAACTAAATTCTAAGTTTGCTCATCTTACTGTCTTTTGTTGTCTGGCCAAGTTGGGATAAGTAGCCAGTTCAACCATGCATAATGATAACAAAGTACACAAAGCAGCCCTGGCCTGATGATCTACTGTGTTGATAAATCTCACCATCCAATTACAAGATGTAATAATTTTGCACTCAAGTTGGTAATGAGGTCTAATATCGGTCCATGTGGTAATTCCCCTCCGGATGCTAGGCTTGATCAGATGTTGAGAGCTTTGTGATTAGACTGGCACAAAATCATTATTTTCTGTTCAAATAGAAAATGAAGTTGGTGGGAAGTCAATTTGGTTACGGTCTGTGAAGCGTAGACAAGAAATGAATGATTTAATTACAGTTGTAAGCTCTTTGGATGAGACTTCAATTGAGCCGAGTGTTTCCCCAGCCTCAGATTTCTGTGAAATGCAGGCGGGCACGCCAAGCTCTTGACATCAGTTTAGGATGATAGGGATGCCTGATGCTTCTGATGAAGGGGAAATTGTTGTCTTGTGATAAAGTCACAAATGATACTGAAAAAAAGGTTAGATATTTATTCAAAATTAGGGAATCCCCATTTTTTTAAATTATTTCTATAAACAAGTGAAAAATCTTGAAATAAACATCTACAGATCTTAGTGCTTAAAACAGTGAGTCTTGTATTTGCCATTAAAAGTGACTGATTATTGCTTTTACATGTACACTCCCTGCATGTTTATTTGGACAGTGAAGCTGACTCCAGCATTTTGGAGTTGAGATGAAATGGTTGATATGAGGCGACAGTTCAGATTGTCACCTTTTATTGACAGTATTACCATACATCCGTTTTACCATTTAGAAATAAAAGCACTTTATGTATCTAGTCCCCCCCCCATTTGAAGGTGTCATAAGTATTTGGACAAATTCACTTATAGTGTATTAAATGTAGTAAAAATGTTGTATTTAGTCCCATATTCCTAGCACGCATTTACTACATCAAGCTCGTGACTCTACGCACTTGTTGGATGCATTTGCAGTTTGTTTTTTGTTGTGTTTCGCATTATGTTTTGTCGGAAAGACAAGAATGGTAAATAATACCATGATTACTGATAATCATGAATGAATCGTGAATAATGATGAGTGAGAAAGTTACAGAGGCATAAATATTATACCCTCACTCATTATTTTTCACGATTATTGTGATTTCTTTTACTCAAACCACCCGCAGGCCAAATTGAATGGGCTCATGCGCCGTATGTTTGATACCCCTGATTTAGACAGAGAGACAGTGGCTGCATCCCAAGTTGCACCTATGGGTCCTGGTCCAAAGTAGTTCACTATAGAGAATAGGGTGCCATTTGGGACGCGGATACAGTGTAACATATGAGGTAGCTCAGTCTGTGATCATGTGATGCAAAATGCATAATATCGGCTTTATTTCTGTATTTTGAAAGTTTTATATCTTAAACTTGATTACGGACATGCAAAACATTTTGGGACTATATAAACAGTGGACTAATGAAACAAGTACCAATATATCATTTTTTGGGGTGGAGTTTTGATTGAAGCAAATAACATGAATTCCTGGTGTATGTACGTACAGATGAAAGATTTTTATGCCGATCATTCCAACAACAGAAACCAAGCAGTCATCCAGCTCTAGGAAAAAAACATGGTGACATTTTACCAAGCATTAGCCAGATTGGGCAAGCTAAGTGTAATGGGAGCCGTGATTGTTTTCCCATCATTGGGATAAACTGTCTCATTTTTTTCCTGTCACCTCTCATACATGTTAAAGCTGGCTGTGATACTGATAACAAGCACTTCACTGAAATGGTACACTATAGTATAGACTACAGATTTTTGAAATGCTAAGCTCAAGGCATCTTATGGGCATCTTATGTTTAAAACACAGTGACAATGTTTTGAGGGGAGTTAAATGGATGGACATTTTATATCAATCCAAATGGACAAACATGAAGATGTATTTTGTTGATTATTTATCAGTTGTCGGGAGACCCCGATGTTGGTCTTATCACATGTGAACAGTAATACGGTGATATACACTTTTGCATGATAAGTGTGAAAGGTTTTCACATTTTATCACAAAAAAGTGCAAGCCTCTGCACCTTACAGTACCTTTCTCTCAGATAGAAGTACAGCAGACATTTTTTTCTATCAACTACAAACAGTGTTATGGATATAAAGCCAGCATATCAAAGTCTGCATTTCACCAATGACCTTTAAATGTCTGCCAGGTAAATTTGTTTAACCATGCCCAAATGGTCTCTCATGGCAACAATGGGATTCAAATGTAGGCTAAATGATAGTAGGGATACCCTAAGCAGGCATAACAACAGAACAGACTACCGTGGTTGCTTACACCACTATTAGCATAAAAAGCCTGCCACAGCTCCTAATAGTGAGGCCTTAACAGAAGCAGCTCTATTACAGCCTGGAGGCCTCTGCTTTTCTTTCTGGCCAAGATGCAGAGATTAGTGTGACATGGTGTGTTAGTTACACTAAATGCTATCTACTGTATATATCTGTGATGCTAAGGCCTTGATTCATCTTTGGGACACAAGAGAAATTCATCTCTAAAAAAATAAAATGTGTTCAATTTCTCTCTCGCTCTCTGGCACATGTAAACGCACACATACACACACACACACACACGCTGTATTGTTTCGTTAGACAGAGTGATGCGGGTGTCCTCAATCTGATGTGGCTTTGTGTTTCAGTTGTCGCCAGAGGGTTCTGTTCGTTTGGCTGTCCCCATAGAAGAGAACCCTTTTTGGTTCTACCTAGAACCCATTTGGGTTCCGTGTAGAACCCTCTGAAAGTTGTGTAGTGTAGGCCTGGCATCAGAGTAATGTTCATGTTGGTTGAACAGACTATTTTGGTTCAGATCAGTAGCCGATTACAGTAAGAGAAACATAGTCAAGAAAGACTAAAAGGTAGACTCTGCATTATGACGTTGACACAAGCAGCACCACCGATATTGTGAGTCAAGACTTTACTCTCACACAGTCTCACACAGGAGTATCTGCGCATATGCACAGGTTCACTTCATACTGCTACAACAGTAGCTTTGGGACCAAAATAGCTGAGAAGTTTAGCCTCGTACTTCAACGCTCTTAGTTGTTGTGGAAATGAACCCTCTTTGTGTTTACATTGTGCATGCAATGTCATCTTGCTGGGTCGACCTTTAATTTTGGCAACCCAGAACCACTTCCTGTTCATTTTTACACTTCGGCCCACAAGAGCTTAAGGGTGAGTTCAAGAACAAGGGTACCTTTGAGGCACCTGTGTAGTTATCCCTCCCTGGCATGCTGCCTGCCTCACCTGGAACAACATAACAGATACCTGTTTTTCTACAGTCAAAATATTATTATTTCTTTCTTCTTTTTATTTTTTTTTAACCTTTATTTAACTAGGCAAGTCAGTTCAGAACAAATTCTTATTTACAGTTACGGCCTACCAAAAGGCAAAAGGCCTCCTGCGGGGACGGGGGCTGGGATTAACAAAAAAAAAAAAAAGGACAAAACACACATCAAAACAAGACACCACAACACTACATAAAGAGAGGCCTAAGACAATAACACAGCATGGGAGTAACACATGACAACACAGCGTGGTAGCAACACCACATGACAACAACATGGTAGCAACATGGCAGTAGCACAACATGGTAGCAGCACAAAACATGGTACAAACATTATTGGGCACAGACAACAGCGCAAAGGCAAGAAGGTAGAGACAACAATACATCACGTGAAGCAGCCACAGCTGACAGTAAGAGTGTCCATGTTTGAGTCTTTGAATGAAGAGACTGAGATGAAACTGTCCAGTTTTTGTGTTTTTTTTTGCAACTCGTTCCAGTCGCTAGCTGCAGCAAACTGAAAAGAGGAGCGACCCAGGGATGTGTGTGCTTCGGATAACTTTAACAGAATGTGACTGGCAGAACGGGTGTTGTATGTGGAGGATGAGCGCTGCAGTAGGTATCTCAGATATGGGGGATATGGGGGAGTGAGGCCTAAGAGTGTTTTATAAATAAGCATCAACCAGTGGGTATACAGAGATGACCAGTTTACTTTTTTATTTATCCGTTACCAGGTAAGTTGACTGAGAACACGTTCTCATTTGCAGCAACAACCTGGGGAATAGTTACAGGGGAGAGGAAGGGGATAAATAAGCCAATTGTAAACTGGGGATTATTAGCTGACCGTGATGGTTTGAGGGCCAGATTGGGAATTTAGCCAGGACACCAGGGTTAACACCCCTACTCTTACGATAAGTGCCATGGGATCTTTAATGACCTCAGAGAGTCAGGGCACCCGTTTAACGTCCCATCCGAACGACGGCACCCTACACAGGGCAGTGTTTCCAATCACTGCTCTGGGGCATTGGGATATTTTTAAGACCAGAGGAAAGAGTGCCTCCTACTGGCCCTCCAACACCACTTCCAGCAGCATCTGGTCTCCCATCCAGAGACTGACCAGGACCAACCCTGACTAGCTCCAGAAGCAAGCCAGCAGTGGTATGCAGGGTGGTATGCTGCTGGCTTTACAGAGGAGTATAGAGTGCAGTGATGTTTTTTATTTTATTTCACCTTTATTTAACCAGGTAGGCTAGTTGAGAACAAGTTCTCATTTGCAACTGCGACCTGGGGGGCATTTAAGGGGCATTGGTGGCAAATCTGATGGCTGAATGCTAAAGAACATCTAGCCCCTCGAGAGCACCCTTATACCTGCCGATCTATAAATTACATCACTGTAATCTAGCATGGGTAGGATGGTCATCTGTATCAGGGTTAGTTTTTCAGCTGGGGTGAAAGAGGAGTGACTATGATAGAGGAAATCAAGTCTAGATTTAACCTTAGCCTGCAGCTTTGATATGTGCGGAGAGAAGGACAGTGCACCATCTAGCCATACTCCCAAGTACTTGTATGAGGTGATTACCTCAAGCTCGAAACCCTCAGAAGTAGTGATCACACCCATAGGGAGAGGGGTATTCTTCTTACCAAACCACATGACCTTTGTTTTTGAGGTGTTCAGAACAAGGTTAAGGTTGTTGGACACAAAACCCAGGGAGGGGCCATCTCAGTGTAAGACTGTATCATCTGCATATAAATGGATGAGAGAGCTTCTTGAGCTTTGTTGTTGATGTAAATTGAGTGTGGGGCCTAGGAAAACTGATAGAGACATACCCCAAGCGACTTACAGCTGTAATCGCAGCAAAAGGTGGCGCTACAAAGTATTAACTTAAGGGGGCTGAATAATTTTGCACGCCCAATTTTTCAGTTTTGATTTGTGAAAAAAGTTTGAAATATCCAATAAATGTCATTCCACTTCATGATTGTGTCCCACTTGTTGTTGATTCTTCACACAAAAATACAGTTTTATATCTTTATGTTTGAAGCCTGAAATGTGGCAAAAGGTCGCAAAGTTCAAGGGGGCCGAATACTTTCGCAAGGCACTGTATCTAAAAATTCATACAGACTAATGAGGTGTATATACTGTATATCCTAATGAAAAATATAAACGCAACATGCAACAATTTAAAAGATTTTACTGAGTTCATTTAAGAAAATCCGTTAATTGAAATAAATTCCTTAGGCCCTAATCTATGGATTTCACGTGACTGGGAATACAGATATGCATATAGTCACAGGAAAAAAAGGTGTGGGCATGGATCAGAAAACCAGTCAGTATTTTGTGTAACCACCATTTGCCTCATGCATTTTGCATAGAGTTGATCAAGCTGTTAATTGTGGACTGTTGTCCCACTGCTCTTCAATGGCCGTGCGAAGTTTCTGGATTTTGACTGGAACACGCTGACGTACAAGTCGATCCAGAGCATCCCAAACGTGCTCATTGGGTGACATGTCTGGTGAATATGCTATGGAAGAACTGGGACATTCTGGGATTCCGCCATGAAGAGCACACTTCTCCAGCGTGCCACAGGCCATTGAAGGTGACAACAATCGAACTTTAGACAGGTCAAGACTCTGGTCAGGATGACGAGCATACAGATGAGCTTCCCTGACAGTTTGTGGGAAAACATTTTGGTTGTGCGAACCCACAATTTCATCAGCTGTCTGGGTGGCTGATCTCAGATGATTCCGCAGGTGAAAAAGCCGGATGTGGAGGTCCTGGGCTGGCGTGGATACACGTGGTCTGTGGTTGTGAGGTGTCAAAAACATTCTACAGAGATGCTGACGCCAATGCTTCCCACATTTGGCTGGATGTCCTTGGGTGGTGGCCCATTCATGATACACACGGGAAACTGTTGAGCGTTGAAAACCCCAGCAGTGTTGCAGTTCTTGACACAAACCGGTGCGCCTGGCACCTACTACCATACCGCGTTCAAAGGTACATAAATATTTTGTCTTGCCCAGTCACACTCTGAATGACACACATATACATACAATCTATGTCTCAATTGTCTCAAGGTTTAAAAATCATTTTTTAACCTGTCGCGTCCCCTATTGATTGAAGTGGATTTAACAAGTGACATCAATACGGGACATAAATTCACGTGGTCACTCAGTGTACACACACACACACACACACACACACACACACACACACACACACACACACACACACACACACACACACACACACACACACACACACACACACACACACACACACACACACACACACAGTATATAGTCCAATTAGATGATTAAGGTGTTATAACTATAAAATGAATCTTACTTTTGATTTAAAATGTAAAAAATACTAAACAAGTTCCCCGTATGACCACCAGTTAGTGCCACACCACCGCTCATTTGGGGAAGAAATGTAATGATGTACTGTATGAGTGTTTTGCATTATTAACATCTGCCTAAATTACTGCCTACATCCACCAGCCTGGACAACCGGACGAATGGTCCGGACCAACGATCCACAACCAGGACATCCCATGGTGGTCTGCAGCTTGCAGAAATCCAACCAGGTTGAACCACCGGAGGGGGACTGTCATGACGATCCACAACCAGGACATCCCGTGGTCATACTTGTGGTGGGTTGCAACTTGCAGAATCCTTCCAAGATTGAACCCACCAGAGCGGGACTGTCCATCAGAATCCAAATAGGTCAGATCCGGTTTGCAATGAATAACTTGAGTGGGGATTAACAACTCACGTCCTGTTGTAAATCAAGGGAGAATATCCAGATTCTCCCTCTCAAGATTCATCAAAAGAATGGTCTTTGTCTCAACAGACTTTACCGCTAACACGTTCAAAGCGAATACTGGAACAATATTTTGAACGTAGAATGCAGGAAGCGGTATAGAGGTGATGGAACACTCATGTCATTTTGTTTGTTATTTTGTGATGTCATTAAAATTGTTATAAAGGAAATACTGTAACTTGGAAAGTATACACACTACATGTATGAAGTATCCATACTATGTATTGTGCATGTAATATGAAAAATGATTAAAGTGTTTTTGTTAAGAGAGGGATGTGATTTGGCAAGCTATGAGAGATAATTGTTTTTTATAACTTTGCACAGTGAGTAGTCACCACCCCTGAGTGAGGTCAGAGAGCGTGTTAGCCTGTTTGAACCGCCCCTTTTGAACAAACTGTATAAATTATGGGTTAAGAAATTAACATACCAGACCAGAAAAGGTGTGAAGTGGCAGCTGCACATTTAAAGTGGTTTGAACTTTGAAACTCAACACAAGGTGGAGACGATAGCTGCCCTAAGTAAAGTATCTTCGAATGTAAATTTAAGTAGGACCATCTGGTTACTTTGCTCAAAAAAATCGTATTATACTATCATCATCCCCCCCACTGAGGAACCATTGATACAGCTGGCTAGCCTATCTTCAAAGAAGCATCTTCAAGAGCGAATGGATGGAAAATAAACTCTGCAGTTCTGTTCAAGACTACACAACAAATCACCGTATACTGGTCAACTACAAAGAAGGACAACAGTAGAAGACTTGCTGGAACCATCTTGGACATTCAGAGCCTTACAAGTGTGCCACGAAAAGGCCCAACCGCCTTTCCAAGACTACCCTGTCCACCGAGAGATCCCTGGCGAACCCAAGCATTTCACATAAATACATTCATGATTTTCTACTCAAAGTGAGCGGCGGTTCGTATGCAAAGTATATGGTTACTGTTGGTGAGAATAGTTTCTGAATTTACCAATGTTAAGTGTCTCTGTCCCCCTCCCTCTCCCTCTCCATGTCTTCTTTAACAAGCAGCCATGTTGTTGTCATTCTGCTAGGGACTTCTGCTAGGGACATTCTGCTAGTTTTCAGCATATTAAGTCTCCAGTCAATAACCGGTGCAAAGTGTGTATGTTTTTCCTGTGTTCCCATTTAATTATCTAGTAAATAATTAATTAAACCAATTTGAGTAGTACTGAATCATAAGTAAGGCTGGGATTTTTTACAGATGCAAGGAGGTTGCGACTGTTCAGAATGATGATATGATACGAGGTTATGATTAAGTTGACTGTTTATAGATGTGATAGGTTAAAGACCTTTCAGAGTTTAATTCAGGAGACGGTAACTCTTTAAAGAACCTCTGTTGTGGTGCCCCAGATCCTAATGAGTTAATTGTTACATGATTCATTTAATTGGGTAACAATTAATCAAACATAGTTAGTTAATTAGATAAATAACAGTCTTCAGATTAATGTTAAAGTCAAGTCACGAGATCTGGGTCTTCCTTTCCTGTGGCGGTCCTCATGAGAGCCATTTTCATCATAGCGCTTGATGGCTTTTGGCACTGCACTTGAAGAACCTTTCAAAGTTCGCATAATTTTATGAATTGACTGACCTTCATGTCTGAAAGTAATAATGGACTGTTGTTTCTCTTTGCCTTTTTGAACTGTTCTTGCCATAATATGGACTTGGTCTTGTACCAAATAGGGCCATCTTCTGTATACCACTACTTCCTTGTCACAACACAACTGATTGGCTCAAACACATTAAGAAGGAAATACATTTTTGACCGGTAGTGTACTTGAAAATACTTTTCATCGACTATAGCTCAGTGTTCAACACCTTAGTGCCCCCAATCTCATCACTAAGCTCAGAACCCTGGGACTGAACACTTTCCTCTGTATCTAGACCCTCTACTCCTTTTCACCCACGATTGCCTGGCTGTGCATGACTCCAACACCATCATCAAGTTTGCTGACAACACGACAGTGGTTGGCCTGATCACCGACAAGGATGACAGCCTATAGGGAGGAGGTCAGTTACCTGTTAGTGTGGTAACAGGACAACAAACTGTTCCTTCACGTCAGCAAGACAAAGGACCTGATCGAAGACTACAGGAAATGCATATTTTTTTTTGCATGGGCCCTCCAATCCTCAAAACATTCTACAGCTGCACCATTAAGAGCATCTTGACTGGCTGCGTCACCACTTGGTATGGCAACTGCTTGGCATCCGACTGCAAGCCACTACCGAGAGTAGTGCATATGGCCCACTACATCACTGGGGCCTACTGTAGCTCCCTGCCATCCAGGACCTCTATACCAGGCGGTGTCAGAGGAAGGCCCTAAAATGTATCAAAGACTCCAGCCGCCCAAGCCATAGACTGTTCTCTGCTACCGCAGGGCAAGCGGTACCGATGCACCAAGTCAGGAACCAATTTGACCCTGAACAGCTTCTACCCCCAAGCCATAAGATTGTTAAATGGTTAACCAATAGCTACCCGGACTATCTGCAATGACCATTTTGGCACTAATGCCTTTGACTCATCACATACCCTGCTGCTACTGTTCATTATTTATCCTGTTGCCTAGTCACTTTATACCTACCAATATGTACACATATTCCTCAATTACTTCGTACCCCTACACATCGACTTGGTACTGGTACCACGTGTATTGGTCAAGTTATTGTTACTCATTGTGTATTTATTCCTTGTGTTATTATTTGTAAAATAAAATTGAAAAAATCTCTTTGCATTGTTGGGAAGGCCCGTAAGCTTTTCACTGTTAGTTTACACCTGTTGTTTGTGAAGCATGTGACAAGTACGATTTGATTTGATGGTTCGCCATGTAGCTAGCTAGCTAACTCAGCTGCAAGGATAGCTAGCTAACGTTAGCATGCTAGAAAACTTGGCTACTGGCTGATAAAGCCATCCATAGTGAAATGTTTGATCATTCATATCTAGTTATCTTTAACTCTACATGTTTCCTCAAGTTTGAGGCAGAGTTTTTGTAGGAAGCCACCTCCGCCATACTGGGTAAGCAGCTTGCATTGTATGATTACGCTGTCGCCTCTACTGTGCTTGAAGGAGAACTGGCCACAGAACTGCGACCAGGAATTCTCCTCCTCCTCATCTTTTTTTAGCAGACGCTGTCTGATTCTGCTGACTCTCCTCAGTCTCCATTGTTTTACACACCCAGCACTTTGATTAAGAAAACGTTCATCTCTTTCACGACACGTCTCTCTAACCAAGTTCTTTTTGAAAATCTTCTGGCAATCATCGTTCAGTTTGTGTGCACAGCTTGATGTGGTTGTCCTGTTTTGCCTGCGAATGCATGACATTTGATTTGATTGGTCGCTGACTAAACAACGATGAGCAGTTTTTTCTGGCTCATGATCTACTATTATGGATAGCCTAAAAAAGTGTACACTGTAACGGATGGTTTTACAGGCCCACCTCAGATTTTTGAGTAATTCCTGTCCTGGAGTGGAAATTCTCGTTTAGGTTCCACCTCGAAGACTGACTTAGGCTGCTAATACATATTCAGGAATTGGAGGTGGGAACGTTGTGGTGATTTCCACGTGTAGCAGAGAAATAACAACAAATATGGCACTGACTGACAGCTGTCAGTGTAACTAGCTTGCATGCTAACCTTAGCCAGTGAACTGAAGTTATGTGAGCACCATTTCAGTTAAGTCAGGTGAAAATATTTTTTTCAGAAAAAGACTACCTGTCAAGAGATGAGTTTCAGCTAAACCCAGCCTCTATGAGCTGTTGCCATGTTGAGGGTTTATGTTTATCTGACTCTTGCCATTATTAATTCCAGTGAAACCATGTCGGATTCCAGACATCACTAATATTTGGACTTGCACACAGACATGATCAAATAGCTATATTCTTTATTTTTCTAGCTATCTATATATCAATGCATTGTCTAAAATCTGCCAAAAATAAAAAATGTATGTATGCTCTGTAATAGATGGGTTAGCTGACAACATCACAAAAATGATGTGTGGGCTTCCAAGGGGCAGCAGTCAGCATGTTGTTGTGATTCTGGAAGGCCAGATTTCTAGCAAGAATGACAGGAAACTGCCATGTGGGGAATTGTAAGTGGCTCGTTTCAACTCCTTCCATCTTGTTTTTGATGCCATGCCTTGTTTTGAGGTGTTTTCACTTATTTCATGTCAATGATAATATGGCAAAAAAAATTGCTAGCTAGCAATAAACAAACAACAACTCTAACATTTTTTTTTGAGAGAAAAAAGTGCTCATTGTACAAATGTTTTCAATAAACATTGGAGATTAAATATAGCTTACATGTTGTCAACAATCTAAGCCAACCCTGTCTGTTTTGCCCCATAGTTGCGCAGGTGTCGGTTTTGTTACCAAACAACCATCCCATCCATATGGATAGCCTAACTATTGGAATGGTTTGGAGAGTGTATTGAAGCAATGGGCAAATTTGTTTTGCATGGCCCGGGTAGGTGGAGATTTCTCTTTAGGATCAATGGAATGGTAAAAAATGAGTAAACCCTGCACATGCGGTGCACCGGGCCATTCCTAGCGAATTTGCCTAAAACATTATTGGTCAAAACCATTTATTTTTGGGAGAGGGAGCTGCCAGGCTCTAAAATGCAGTCATATCATGCAATTTTAACATTTATAAAATGGTTATATGTATTTTTTAATTGCGGACTAGCTCAAAAATAAGTGAAACTTTACAAATTATCCAATGGATTATGGTAGTTTGCTGGTAAAAAAAAGGGGGGAGATACAACTGCACTGTTGGAGCTAGGAACACAAGCATTTCGCTACACCTGCAATAACATCTACTAAATATGTGTATGTGACCAATAAAATTGGATTTGATTTGAGGTGGAAAAACTTGTTTGCACCCCCTATTTTGATTTGCTCCATGGCAAGGTGGCCAAATGGAGGGTCGTCACTAGTTAACACAGCCACAAAGTCTTAAACCCCATCTATTTCTAAATGTTCTCTTCTTTTAAATCTAACTCTCACTTTAACCCTAACCTTAAGCACACTGCTAACCTTAGCCTAACCCCAGTGCAGTGGTGGACAAAGTACCCAATTGTCATATTTGAGTAAAAGTAAAGATACCTTAATAGAAAATGACTCAAGTAAAAGTCAGTCAGTGAAATACTACTTGAGTAAAATTATTTGTTTTTAAATATACTTAAGTATGAAAAGTAAATTGCTAAAATATACTTAAGTATCAATAGTAAAATTATAAATAATTTCAAATTCCTTTTATTAAGCAAACCAGTCGGCACCATTCATTTTTAAAATTTACGGATAGCCAGAGGCACACTCCAACACTCAGACATAATTGACCAATGAAGCGTGTGTTTTAGTGAGTCCGCCAGATCAGAGGCCGTATGGATGACCGTGGGTGTTCTCTTGATATGTGCATGAATTTAACCATTTCTTGTCCTGCTAAGATTAATAAACATTGCTATGCTGTTGACTGGTAACATTTAATTAAACCCAGCCCTGAAATGAAACACAGACTGAAAATGATTTGCAAGTCATCTCTTAGGAACATTAGACACATTAGACTCACGGAAACATCCAAAGTCAAACATTCGGATTTCGCACTTCAAGCCCAAATATATTATACATTGACTGAAACAATTACTTAATGACTTACAGTGCTTTCACTTTTTCCAGATTTTGTTACATAACAGTCTTATTCTGAAGTGAATGAAATAGTTTATTTTCCTCATCAATCTACACACAATAAACCATAATGACAAAGCAGAAACAGGGTTGTAGAATTGTTTTGCCATTTACACTACCGTTCAAAAGTTTGGGGTCACTTTCCTTGTTTCTGAAATAACATCAAATTGATCAGAAATACAGTGTAGACATTGTTAATGTTGTAAATGACTATTGTAGCTGGAAACGGCAGATTTCTATGGAATATCTACATAGGCGTACAGAGGCCCATTATCAGCAATCATTACTCCTGTGTTCCAATGGCACATTGTGTTAGCTAATCATTTTATCAGTTTATCAGTTTGTCATTTTAAAAGGCTAATTGATCATTAGAAATCAATAAAAAAATGCAATTATGTTAGCACAGCTGAAAATGGTTGTTCTGATTATGCTAGTTGAGTATCTGGAGCATCAGAATTTGTGGGTTCGATTATAGGCTCAAAATGGCCCGAAACAAATAACTTTCTTCGGAATCTCATCAGTCCATTCTTGTTCTGACAAAAGTTGTAGAAACATCTCAAGGGTGATCAATTGAAACAGGATGGACCTTAGCTCAATTTCTAGTCTCATAGCAAAGGGTCTGAATACTTTTGTAAATCATGTATTTCTGTTTCTTATTTTTTTGTCAATTTGCCAAAATTTCCAAAACATGTTTTCACTTTGTCATTATGGAGTATTGTGTGTATATTGATGAGGAAACAATTCAATGTAATCCATGTCATAATAGGGCTGTAACGTAACAAAATGTGGAAAAGCGGAAGAGGTGGATTTCTACAGGTGTGGGTGTTTAAAAAGGTAGTGAAGTACAATACTTCATTCAAAACTTTGAGTAAAAAGACTGACAGAAACATACTCAAAGTCCACTCTGAGGAAGACATCAGCTTGACATGGAAAAGTCAGTCACCTGTTCACATCCTGTACAATGGATTAAAGTGAGCTAAAATAAATGCTCATTTTTTTCTGGAGTGCTCCATCTCCTTTCTACGTGGAATTAGTCCCTTTGGAAGTTTTTCTTGGTAAGCCTCTCATCATTTCTCTCACTGTTGTATCACACCCCTCCTTTCCTTTATTTGCGGAACCGCGAAGAACCACCTGAACTCGGAAACGCTACTCGATTACAGTACCGAGAATATTTGTAACTCGTTACTTCCAGCCCTACATCTGACTACAAGTCGAGGACAAAGACATGGGTCCAAATGTATGCGAGAAAAGCAGAAGACTTCTTTGCGTCCTCAAAAAAAAAGAGGTGAGAAGAGAGGAGGATTACTAGGAGAGGAGCGTAACGAGGAGCAACCAACGTGAGACTTCCCTGCTATGCATCAAGATTCCGTCTTGTAACACCAGAGTGGAGGACACTGCATACTGATTTACCATAACCTGGCACAGACATAGGAGTGTAAAAATCTAGAGTAAAGAAATGTGTTAACAAATGTTGATATAATGAGAGTTGTCTAAAGTTCTACAGCACAACAGGTCACTCCAGGATCACAGCAACAGCTGCATATAATATATAAACATCATACATTAGCAGGTCCCTCCAGGATCACAGCTCCAGCTGTATATAATGTCTAAACAGCAAAAAGGCTGTAACTGCTCGTTTGGTCAGAAATGAGTTAATGTAATTTTTAGCTACATTAAATACATGCTTAATCACGAGGACAAATATCCTGCCTCTATTGTTTTGTGTTCAGGAGAAAATGGGGGTCATGTTAGCAGTAACTGCATAACGTTACTGTGAAACCAAGGTAAATAAAAGCCATTTTTCTCAGTTCCATGCTATGAGCAGTTACTGCTTTTTTGCTTGGTAGGGCAGAATGTACTACTAACAAAAAACAAACGCCTGTGGCGTTGCATTTATTTTTACTTTGTACAAAACAGTAGACCATCCTGTCGAGGAACACAATGCAGCTCTTGTCCTGTCCTTAAGCTTCATCACAGCTGAGAAAAGGGAATTTACATTGTCCAACAACTCAACCAAAACACTATTGGAGGCGATGTGAACATCAACGTCTCTGTACCAGCTCAGAAGAAAGGTGAGTACATTATTGTGGCTGTACTGATCCCAGGAATCAATCAATTCACCTTCAGCACTTAGTGAAATTATCATATAGACCCTGTAGGCTGACAATATTGTACAGTAAGCATCACTGTCTATCTTTTGCTTTCAAGAGGACACATCCTAGGCCCCAGAAAGCAGTACCATACAAGGCTGAGGTGCCCGACGTTATTCCTATGACAGGAAAAATCTTGACAGAATTCCAAGATCTTAGATCTTATGAAGAGTAATACATGTTCATGTGTCCTTTAAAGCTAGAGTCCTTAGTTGCTACATCCATTTTTGGACTTATAAATGAATTGTACATATATTCTTGAAAAACATATCACTCATAAATGCCGCATGAGCTTAGTTCAACTGTCGTGTCCATTCATAACCCCAACTATAAGCTTGTTTGACTCCAATGTTTGTAAGCAATTGAAATATAAATAAACACTGTAGGCCTATAGCCTCAAAACATGGTTACAGCTATAGTTTAGAAATCATTGATGGTCAGTCCTTGTATCTGAAGCGCTGTCTATGAATTTGAAAGTGGTTACATTTTTCCATGCCCATCCCTCAGCTTTTTACCAGAACAGAGTCGGCGTGACCTCTTTGTTATTATTTCAACTAAGGATTCTCGCTTTAAGCAGTCAGGTTTACATCTCTGGCAGGGTAGCCTAGTGGTTAGAGTGTTGGACTAGTAACCGAAAGGTTGCAAGTTCACATCCCAGAGTTGACAATGTACAAATCTGTCGTTCTGCCCCTGAACAAGGCAGTTAACCCACTGTTCCTAAGCTGTCATTGAAAATAAGAGTTTGTTCTTAACTGACTTGCCTAGTTAAATAAATAAAAAATAAGTGAAATATCATTCTAAATTAGTTGTTTGTTGTCTGTTTCTCACTCAGTTCAATTTAAGGGGTTTTATTGGCCTGGGAAACATATGTTTACTTTGCCAAAGCAAGTGAAATAGATCATCAACAAAAGTGAAATAAACAATAAAAAATTCACAAAAGTTCCAAAATAATAAAGATATTTCAAATGTCATATTATGTCTATACACAGTGTTGCAATGATGTGCAAATACTTAAAGTACAAAAGGGAAAGTAAAATAAGCATAAATATAGGTTGTATTTACAATTGTGTTTGTCCACTGGTTGCCCTTTTCTTGTGGCAACAGGTCACAAATATTGCTTCTGTGATTGCACACTGTGGTATTTCACCCAATAGATATTGGAGTTGATCGAAATTGTAGTCGTTTTCAAATTCTTTGTGGGTCTGTGTAATGTGAGGGAAATATATCTCTCTAATATGGTCATACATTTGGCAGGAGGTTAGGAAGTCTCTCTCTCTATGCAGTGGGTGGAAGGGTAGGGTGTGTAGCATGTTCGCATGAACCAAGGGACCCTGTCTCTGTCACCTTTGACCACACAGAGTCTGTAGACAATGCCTGCCTATAGTGTTGAGCCAAGAATCCAGACTCCCTGGGTTATTTGTTCAAATATTTTAGCTGGGCTTGATTGAGTTTGCCTGGTGCAATTAAACAAAAGGAATAATTCCAAATGTTCCAAGTATTTGAAATAAATAGCATTTATGTTGAGGAAAATATATTTCATTTGATCCTACAGGACTATGATCAATTTGCTTGATTTACATTTCATCCTGTAACGTAACTAAGTTGTGTTTTGGTTGCACTCTATCCTTAGCAGTGCATGATGTCATACAGAAAGTTAAAGAGGAACATACATCTTGTCTGAAGGAGTAGTTTGGACATGAAGGCACATCAACAAGAGTTCTACATTACAAAGGGAGAGAGAGTAATGGGCTTAATAAAGAACACGAGGCGTGACAGATCGAGGATAAATCCAGAAGAAAAACATCACCAGACACCCCAATCAACTGCAATGGCATCTTCAAATACGGAGAAGGAAAGACATTAGAACTGTAATAATGAAGAGCATCACTGGCATTGGGAAAACATTTTCAGTGCAAAAAAAAAGTAAATTCTCGACTGAGCCGAAGAAAAAGCCAACAAGGATTTTGTCGGTTTCATATTTGTGCTGAATTTGACCGAAGATGATAAGTCTTTCTGAACTTCTTTCACCTTCTTTCTTACAGCAATCTAATGATCTGTTCATCTTATCAAGGCAATCAGATTTCCTCTGACTGCTTCCAACTCACACCCTCAAACACATAGATCCCCTGCACACAGCTCACTTTCCAGCCCGCTTTCCAGCTCACACTCTCAAACACCTAGATCCCCTGAACGCAGCTCACTCCAGATCCCAATCACCTGAATTATAATCACCTGTTCACACACCTGTATGTCATTATCACACAATATTTAGTTCAGTTCTTTGCACCCCATCACTGTGAGGTATTGTTTGTTTTCTGACACACGTCTTTCAGAGCGCTTTTGCTCCTGTGATTTACTCCTGTGTATGATAGTTTTTGCCTGCCTCACTAACGACGCCTTTTTTCCTATTCCCTGCCTGTACTTCAGCCTATCGGATTTCCTGTTATTACCTATTGCCTGATCTCCCGGACTACGTTACTAACCTTTTCCCAGCCTGTACTGTTGCCCTTTTGGACCCCCCGTGCATGACCTTCTGCCTGCCCCTGGACCCAGCTACCTGCCTCCTCCTGTGGTCCTTTGCAATAAACACCTGCTACGCCCTGCGCTTGAAACCAGCTCTCCCTCGTGTTCATTACACTCTGTCTGGAGGAAACCTGGCACCATCCATACAGGGAAGCATGGTGGTGGCAGCATCATGCTGTGGGGATGTTTTTCAGTGGCAGGGACAGGGAGACTAGTCAGGATCGAGGGAAAGATGAACGGAGCATAGTACAAAGAGATCCTTGATGAAAATCTGTTCCAAAGTGCTCAGGACCTCAGACTGGGGCGATGTTTCACCTTCCAACAGGACAACGACCCTAAGCACATAGCCAAGACAACGCAGGAGTGGCTTCGGGACAAGTCTCTGAATGTCCTTGAGTAGCCCAACCAGAGCCAGGACTTGAACCAGATCGAACATCTCTGGTGAGACCTGAAAATAGCTGTGCAGCGACGCTCCCTATCCAACCTGACAGAGCTTGAGAGGATCTGCAGAGTAGAATGGGAGTAACTCCCCAAAAACAGGGATGCGAATCTTTTGGCGTCATACCCAAGAAGACTCGAGGCTGTAATTGCTGCGAAAGGTGCTTCAACAAAGTACTGAGTAAAGGGTCTGAATACTTATGTGAATATGATATCAGTTGTAGTTTAAAAAATACATTTAAAAAATAGCAAACATTTCTAAAAACCTGTTTTTGCTTTGTCATTATGGGGTACTGGGTGTAGATCAATGAGAGAGAAAGAAATATTTATCAGTTTTATATTAAGGCTGTAACGTAAGAAAATGGAAAAAGTCAAAGGTCTGAATGCACTGTAAATGCATCAACCAAATCACAGCTCTACTTCAGTAGTAGAATCAATGTTGTTATAGTTATATACAAATATTTCTATTTCATTTTTATATTTTTTTGTTTTATTATTCGGGGGAGAAAGCATGAGTGGGAGGATAGGATCAATTTGTGTTGTATAGTGTTAATTGGAAACGTTCTTGCTCATATTAACACCAGTCTTTTTAAGTTTAGTACAGGGTTCCAAAGGGGTTCTTTTCGGAGGGCTAGAGTTGTACCAAGAACTGTTTTGATCAGAAGACAGAAGACTTTTTTTGAAGACAAGGGTTCTACATAGAACCATATCTAATATTTCCCAGCATGCTCTATTGCAGTGATATTTTCAGCATGGTTTATTTTACTGTAATTTCTGTGTTTTTGCATGTACATTGCTTGTTTGATTAATTGTATGCTAAAAGACAAAGATAAAACCGTTTTCAAAACTGTTGAAGTTATTGCACCAATTACTGCAATGGTTATTCCAGTTTAGATGATTGAGAGTCTCACTATTCAATATTCCCTACACTGACAGTAATTCTGAATGCGGGTGCAGGTGAATAACAATTCCACTTGTTGGATATCATAACTCTGTCTAGATTCCAATAGGAAATACACATCACCTTGCAAGACAGCATTATGTGACTTACTAAATGAGCAATTACATTTTATGTTAACCAAATTTGACACTTGACCTCCATACAAAATATCCCCACTCCCTTTGCTTCTCGCTGTATTTTCGCTCAGACAGATTTTGATGCGGAGTCAAGCCTCTCGCTTCGCCTCTTCCTCTCGGTAGTAATTCACCAGCTAAAAGAATGCTGGCCCTTAAACTCCCCAAAAGCTTGAAAACCTCATTCGGTTGCCCAAAGTTGAGAAGAAAAAACTAAAACATAATTCATGATGGTTTTATTTTATTTTAGTTCGTTTTGGAGTCAAATATATTAGTTTCAGTATAGTTTTAATTTTTCCAATTGGGTTTGTTCATATGTTTTTCATGATTAGTTTTTGTTTTAGTGTCCGTTTTAGTTTACTACAATAACCTTGGTGCACAGAAATCTTCAAAGCAGAATCTGTGTTGTATAAAAAGGTGGTTTGTGCACCTGACCATTCAATATTTTTTAGCTTTCCTTCATGTGCTTCACTATCCTTGAAGAAGAGCCTATCGATCTTCCCTTGCATGAGTTGATGGAGATTAATATGTATGACTCTGTGGAGAGAAAGAATGGACAGTTCGACCTGTTCCTCTGGATCCTGGTTGGCATCTCACTGGAACCTGTTCAGATACTTCTAATAGGCCTACTGCCACAGACAGAGGATAGCTCAGAGACTGTAGAGGAAATCAAGACATACCTTAACGAGATGGATTTAAAAGATGTCTCCCCTGAAAGGAGCCCCACTCTTTTCCTCCGCTTGACTGAAGTGAAAGACGATTCACTACATGAAGACATTCTGAGGTGGCTGAGGTCAGAGGATTCAACAGAAACGGGACTCTCATATGCTCACTGTTCAGTGCTGGCCAATGTGTTACTAACGTCAGACAAGGTGCTTGATGAGTTCTACCTGATAAGATACAAAACATCAAGAAAGGGGATTTTTATTTTTTTTAACATATTCCAGCTGTGAGGAACTGCAGAAATGCAATGTATTAATGTAAAATTCACACTGTGCAAAATAACAACTGTTTGAATCGTGTCCAATTTCGCTTCTACCGAATGTTAATGTAGGTGATTTTCTTAGATATGTTTAATGCACCTCTATGACCTTGAGGGTAGCTGTGTGTCCACACTTTACCCCACTATCCCCACACTTTACCCCACTATCCCCACACTTTACCCCACTATCCCCACACTTTACCCCACTATCCCCACTATCCCCACTATCCCCACACTTTACCACGCTATCCCCACAATTTACCCCACTATCCCCACTATCCCCACTATCCCCACACTTTACCCCACTATCCCCACACTTTACCCCACTATCCCCACACTTTACCCCACTCCCCATCCCCACTATCCCCACACTTTACCCCGCCCTCCCCACACTTTACCCCACTATCCCCACACTTTACCCCGCTATCCCCACACTTTACCCCACTATCCCCACACTTTACCCCACTATCCCCACACTTTACCCCACTATCCCCACACTTTACCCCACTATCCCCACACTTTACCCCACTATCCCCACACTTTACCCCACTATCCCCACACTTTACCCCACTATCCCCACACTTTACCCCACTATCCCCACACTTTACCCCACTATCCCCACACTTTCCCCACTATCCCCACACCCCACCCCACTATCCCCACACTTTACCCCACTATCCCCACACTTTACCCCGCTATCCCCACACTTTAGCCCACTATCCCCACACTTTACCCCACTATCCCCACACTTTACCCCGCTATCCCCACACTTTACCCCGCTATCCCCACACTTTACCCCACTATCTCCACACTTTACCCCACTATCCCCACACTTTACCCCACTTTTCCCACACTTTACCCCACTATCCACACACTTTACCCCGCTATCCCCACACTTTACCCCACTATCCCCACACTTTACCCCACTATCCCCACACTTTACCCCGCCCTCCCCACACTTTACCCCACTATCCCCACACTTTACCCCACTATCCCCACACTTTACCCCGCTATCCCCACACTTTACCACACTATCCCCACACTTTACCCCACTTTACCCCACTCTGACCCTGTCTGACGAAATCAAATCAAAAAGCGTGTGGGTGTTTGCATGTAACCCTAATCCTCATGTGAATCGTATTTCCAATGCTTCTACAGAGTCACTAGTGTTTGGGATGACAATTGGATTGGTGAAACTGTGGCCTCAGCTCTCCACTTACAGAACTCTCCCCTGAGAGAGCTTGAGCTTAGAAACAAAGACCTGGTGGATTCAGGATGGAAGCTACACTGATGGACTGTTGAGGCCACACTGTAAACTGGAGGCTCTGAGGTCAGTACATTCACATAACATATAAAAACAAGATGTTATGTCAACAGAGGGCCTTCAATGGGTCATCAAATGATGAAGAGCACATTACTGAGATAAAACTCACCCTTCTGCTGATATACTTTCATTTTTTTACTACCATGGTCATTACATAACAATGTATATGCTAATTCTGCCCACATAGAATTGGCATACACATGACTTTGCACTTGGATTGAGGGTAACCATGTATTTTATAACCATTGATATTCAAATTATTTTCTCTACCTTCATAGTCATTCTGGTGATGGACTCTCAGCAACTGAATCCCTGGCCTCTGCTCTCAAATCAGTGAGTCCCCACCTGAGTGAGCTGGACCTGAGTGGCAACACACTGCAGGAGTCCACACTGTAGAGAAACTGAGGTCAGTGTTTTTGCTCTCACTTATGTGTGTACAGTAATGGCATAAACCATGTACTCACTCTTGTAATACTTACATATATTAAAACAAGGTCAAAATGACAAATAAATGAAGTGTGTTTTGCTTTTAATGAATTGTTTGCATTGTTGTCCCCCCCCACCCCCATTTTTACACTGCTGCTCTCTGTTTATTACCTATGCATAGTCACTTTACCTCTACCTACATGTACAGTACATATTACCTCAATTACCTAGACTAACCTAAATTACCTAGACAAGACTCGCTACTGTTATTTTGTTGCTCTTGAACTATTTTCTTCTTTTTAGTTTTATTTCTATATTTTTTACTTCAGTTTATTTTAGTAAATACTTGAACACTTATTTTTCTTAAAACGGCTTTGTTGGTTAAGGGCTTGTAAATAAGCATTTCACTGTAAGGTCTGTTGTATTTGGCACATGTGATGAATACGATTTGCTAGGCTCAACTCTTAACTTGAACTCCAAGAGAGCTGTTAGTGGAGTGGAGTGGAGTTACTTTGTGCTGGACTGAAAAGCCCACACTGTAAACTGGATACATTTAGGGCAGTAATGATTTTTTTTTCAAAATGTTGAATTTATTAATAACTAGGGCTGTCAAATTTTTACACGTTAAAAACACTTGAACTCATTACATGTTTATCGCTGTTTCTTCACCCTAAGGAACCTTTTAAGCACACGTGTTTCCTCACAGAACCTTTTAGGTGCAGAACACAATAATTAATATAACTACAGTCAACGCTTGTGCCTTTACATCGCTGAAGACCGTGTGCCTTCAGCCAAAAAGTTATGCTCAATCAGTTGTGGTGGGTGACGTTTAAGATGAGGGAAGACAATATTTTTTTCTATTACAGCATATTGGATGACTGTCATTCATATTCCATTTACCCAGCTCAATGTAACATCAATAGGTTTAGGCTACTACATGATACTTCCATTTTTGCTACACCCATCATGAGGTTGCTACAATCAAGCCTACGAATGAAGTTTACAACGTAACTGCACAGGTCAAGAGAAAATATTTGAGTAATCAAGGTGACAGACAGTGACACATTCAATAACACCTTGCACACTCTTGTCTGAATCTAGCTAATCTAGGGTGTAATCATTGGTCTAACAGTTGCAAACGAGAGTTTCTATTGGACGAATTCAGGTATGTTTTTCCCCGTTCTGTTTGCTTCCGTTTAAGAAAAGTTTTTCAACAGAATCGGCGGAATGAATACACGCCTGATCACACGCAAACACAATTCACTTTCATAGCAGCAACATACTGTAACGCTCCGGGCGTAGTGGGTGCGAAGTCAGGTGCAGGAAGCAGAGAGTACAGGGTAGTGCTATTTATTGCACACACGGCGAACATAAGCCTCCCCACGAAACACAGGGCGCACACAAAACAAATGCCCCAAACACGGGGATTCAAACAGTCGGGAGAAAAACCCACGAACGAAACACGTCAACATTGAACGTGCTCAGAGCAACACAAAACAATCCGGCACAAAGAGCAGGCGGGCCTACTGGTTAACATTGCCCGACTAATCAGCCTACCCACAAAACAGGTGAAACCAATAAACAGAAAGGAGAAAAGGGATCAGTGGCAGCTAGTAGGCCGGTGACGACGACCGCCGAGCGCCACCCGAACAGGAAGGGGAGCCACCTTCGGTAGGAGTCGTGACACATACAAACAGCATGATCATTTTGCTGATCGTATAATTCCTTCTCGCATCTACCCACTCTCCTCCTCTCACCATTTCCCACCGCTTGTGGACTGTGCACAACACATCAGCTGTCTGTGACCAGGCGAAAAAACCTTTAAAAGCCAAACCTTCATATCATAACCGCTAACCACTACACAGAGACTACATCATTGTCACCATTATTAGCTAACGCCATAGTCAACATAGCTACTAGAACCAACGTGTTAGTAAACCTGTTACAATCACGCTGTACAGTGTACAGTCACCAAACAGTTTAGCAGTTACACACATAGGGCCCACCTCTGTGTGTGTGTGTGTGTGTGTGTGTGTGTGTGTGTGTGTGTGTGTGTGTGTGTGTGTGTGTGTGTGTGTGTGTGTGTGTGTGTGTGTGTGTGTGTGTGTGTGTGTGTGTGTGTGTGTGTGTGTGTGATAAGACGGAGTAGGCCTACTTAAACATTGGGAGCATTAATAGTTGTTAGTATGTAACAGTGACTGTTGTGTTGTTTATGGTGGAAATGCTATTAAAACATTCTGATGTAGATTATTGTGTTTCCATCCCTCACAATTAAAGCATAGTATGATTTTAACTCAATGCAGTGCTTTTTAAATTGACAAATCTTTATTTGGGGCCAATTTTATGCAAATGTTAAAACATTTCGATTAATCATGATTAACTAATGCCGTTAACTCTTAATTATTTTCATTATTTGACAGCCCTAGTAATGATCTATATTACCTTATCTGTTTTGATATGTTTATTTCTCATTTTGCCTATATCAGAGGTAATGGCTTCAGCTCTCTGGTCAAACTCATCCTGCCTAAAAGAACTGGACCTGAGTAACAATGACCTACAAGATTCTAGAGTGAAGCTGCTCTCTGCTGGACTGAAGAATACACGCCGTACACTTGAGAACCTAAGGTCAGTATTGATACAGATGCTCATGCTGTAAGTGACTGAAGCAAGAGTTTTGCCAAATAATCCTGCGCAGTCTGTCATTCTGTAGAGTCACAGAGGAAAATTTGCTTATCTGGCTTCAGCTGTTATGTTACACTCATCCCATCTGAAAGTGCTAGACCTGAGCTACAATCACCCAGGAGACAAAGGAGTGAAGCTGCTGTCTTCTAAACCTTGAGAAACTGAAGTAGGTGTAGTTGATGGGGAAATATATGAAGTACATGATGACGTGGGGGTTCACGTCTGTCTCTCTGTCTGGACCATAATGAAGAGTGCTGGGTGAAGTTGGAGCTACTGAGGAAGTGTAAGGATATCTGTCTATAAATTCTGAGCTGTCACGTCAAAGGCCACACACACAACCTAGTGTTGCGCTGTACACCGAAACGTCAGTACTTTTCCCGACACTACAACATGAAAAACGGTCCGTTACTAGAATTTTGTTTCTTCTGTCAAATGTGTCTCGTTTGGAAATCAACTAAATCTATTGAACTTATTGGAAATATTAATAAATTAGCCTAATTGTATCATAAGACATTAAAAGAATGCATCAGTAATTCGTATACCCAGCAAACGGCACGGGAATCCCCCTTGTGTGTGTGTGTGTGTGTGTGTGTGTGTGTGTGTGTGTGTGTGTGTGTGTGTGTGTGTGTGTGTGTGTGTGTGTGTGTGTGTGTGTGTGTGTGTGTGTGTGTGTGTGTGTGTGTGCGTGCGTGCGTGCGTGCGTGCGTGCGTGTGTGTGTACAAAGCAGCCTATGCCTAACTGGCAGATGATCATGGTTATTTGCATCAATCCAGTGGCCATTTGTTTTGCAAACTCCATCACATGTGCGGTACAGAATCACCACTAACCAAACAACAGTGCTAATAGATTTTTCCCAGACCTCAAAAGTGGTCCCCTGATGTGGTTTAAGCATTGATGTGAACTTCAAATTTAGTTGTTTTTCCCCCAAAAAAGATGTGATTTTGAGAGCAAAAACAGGGGGAAAAAATCACAGTCCTTCTCCCCACTTTTTTTTGTTGCCATGGTATCATTGTGGTATCGAGTATCGTGATACTAAACCTGGTATTGAAGTCAATGTTCAGGTATCGTGGCAACACTAACCACATTATGCGCGTTGTGTTCTAGCTGACTGCCAATTATGTTCTTCTTGTGTTCATCTTGTCTGTAGATACTTATAAGCTCACATTATAAGCTCACAACTTTTTGCTTAATGAGAAACATAATAAATAGTGCAAGAAAATTTCCAATAATCTTTTTAAGGAATAGCAACGTTGCTTAACTTTCTTCTTAAGTCTTTATTTAAGGGGGAAAAAATGCATTTAAGAATACATTTATTCTTAAGAAGGTTTTGTGAATCTGGACCCTGGTGTATAAGTCCCAATATGAATATGTACACGTTCCATTATGATGAACTTAATTATACTTTCAACAAATTGTGCGTGGTTCATTGAAAATGCAGAGTAGAAGTGTATCTGGACTCACTAGCCGGCCCTCTGTCCTGCTACATGGTACACTGATAGAGGCACACTGATCCACCTGTATATATCACACTCCATGTTCTCTAAGGCCCTCTACACAGCATTTTATTTCTATCTCTACCTTGCACATAATTCCACTGTAAATCTACCATTCCAGTGTTTTACTTGCTATATTGTATTTATTTTGCCACCATGGACTTTTTTTGTTTCGTTGCCTTTACCTCCCTTATCTCACCTCATTTGCTAACATTGTATATAGACTTATTTTTCTACTGTATAATTTGTACTGTATGTTTGTTTTACTCCACGTGTAACTCTGTGTCGTTGTGTGTGTCGAACTGCTTTTCTTTATCTTGGCCAGGTCGCAGTTGTAAATGAGAACTTGTTCTCAACTGGCCTACCTGGTTATATAAAGGTGAAATAAAAACACATGTAAGGTCAGAATTAGTGCTCAGTGATCTTAATTCCAGATGTTGACATTGAGACGTCAATGATGGCACTGTGGTACCCAAACATGTATTTGTTGCCTATCCCTACCCTGTCACCAGGATAGCCTATGAGTAGCTGTGGAGCTGTGGATTTAATGTTGCTGGTTGTGGCTGTGGATTTGACTTGATTGATGACTGAAATTTAGAATGGTCCTCTGCTAAATTGGTTATTTTGTGTTTTTCCTACCCCGTCCCCTACAGTGGTGTAGTGGAGGGTAAATGCAAGTAAACACAATTTACCGACCTTTTGTGGGGAAAAATGTGTTAAAAGTATAGCGTTACTTTTTTCACCTCGACGAGTGATTAGAGTTTAACTGCTCCCTGACCTTTGTTAATGATCCCAAATAAATACTTGAAGGGAATTTCTTATGTGATGGATATCACACTTCCAGATTAAACTTTACTCACATCATCGTCTTGCCAATAAAGTGTACATGGCCCAAATCTTCACTGGAGATCCCCTGACTTTTGTGTAAAACATGCATTGGGAGAATTGTGCAAAAACTCTAGTAGTCCAAAGGTTTTTACTCACATTTAGGCCTACAAACCGACAAAGTAGCAATGCATGTAAATCGAATTCTCAACTCTACAGCACGAATGCTGAACACTAGCCTCAAGCTAAGTACACGGAGTGCACAGTAGGACACTGATGACAACTTTATTTAATCTCAGCAATCCTCAATACAGCTAATTGTCAGTCTAATTCTTCACACAGACCATAACTCCATGTGGTTATTGGGGTTCCTGAGTGGGTTAGTATTGAAACCTGCCCCTGTTTTTGTAACTACTTCTTCACTAATGGTCACACACACACACTTATATGAACCCCTGTGTTGAACAAGCCAGTGATCCACTCTGACACCAGGATGCCTACGGTATAACCCTGCCAAGTTGCCGACAGCTACAAATAGATTGAGACCCCTGGTGAAGGCATTGTTTTGGGACCTCTGCTGTTCCTGGAGGAGGGGTGAGTGAGGACAGAGAGCAGCTAGGAGGGAGGTATCGGTGTCATACATACTCACTCTATACCCACTATTGAAACTGCATTCTTTCCACAACCTTCATTTTAACCAAACTGTGACAATATGGATGAAAGTGTGCATACGTATTTGATTGTTATAATAGTATAGATAAGGAGGATACTGGGAGGCTGCTGCATTGCAGGAGAGAGACCAGACGAGCACAGTGGCTGCTATGCCATTGTGGATTTGCTGTGGTGATCTGCGGGGCCCTATCATTTTGCGTGTGATTTGTCACTCAACAGTGAAGTTTTATCCATATGAAAATATCAAAGATTTACATAGCAGCACCGAGGAGCTCACTCACACGGAGATACATTACGTCACCAGTCTCCATCAGCCTGCATCTAATGCATCTAATGCAATAGAACTGTGACAACAAACCATGGGAGGATTTGAATAATAATAATGAAGAGGAGAAGACTGTCACACGGCCGGGAGTGTCAAACCAAATAACAAGGTCACTCCACCCAAGAGAAGGCTCTCAAGTCTTTCCAATATCAGTGTTCCAATTCAAATTAACATATAAGTCAAGCCACATCCAATACATATGATAATGGAAGGATACATTTGAGGTCACCAGCAAAATGATTGAGGGCCTTGTACTGAGAAGTGCAGTATGTTACAGCCAACACATTTTGTGGCTTCCTCTGACATTCAGTGGCCTTGTGTGTTGTCTCCATAACATTGTGATTTAGAAAAATAAATACCAGGATCAAAAGTCAGCTATTTAGTAGAAGAAAAGTTCAAACTACTCAGTTAATTTGTGCTGAATATTAAATGTGTCAAAACATGCTCTCTATAAAATCGTTATCTGTTATTTTGGCCCATTGAAAACTGACAGAACCCACACATACATACACACACATCTTGACAATAGAGGCATTCATTGCAATGCCCATGCAAAGACTAACACATCAGTGGACTCTTTGATGTGGCTTTTCAGCTCATTAGGCTCCATTTCCCATTGACTGGAAGCCACTGTGACAGCCATTTTGTGCCAAACAAAGGCCAGTGATGAGTTAACGCCTCTGTTTTCATTATCAGGCTTTAAACACTCTGTCCTCAATGGCCCGTAGACAGACCCTTACTGGCTGCCCTATTAATGGTCATTGTATCTAGTGACAGCTGTGGGAAAACACTAGGGTCAGAGTGCAGCCATGCAGAGAGGGAGTTCAGAGGTCACAGTGGCATTGTTGTAGCGCCACGGAGGAGTGCATTGAAGAGCCCATAAACATTACTCATCTCATTGGCTTCTACAGCTGCCTCCGCCGCCCCTTTGTGCTGCGACATAGACGCTACCAATTCCTATTCGGCTTCTGAATGGGGTCGATTTCTATCTGTTTTTGCACTAAATGGTCCTTGATTGGCTAAGGTCACAGAATTTATGATCAATGAGGACTGTCAATAGTATTTTAGGACTGGGGAATGGGTTTGTAAATGCAGACAAATGTAAAACTGTGTATGACACAGCCATTGAAAGGATATTTGGCTGGTAACCTTGGTACGGAGGTCATGACCAATGGAATAAAGTGTTGTGATGGACATTTACACAAACATTAACTTTTTATATGAGCAGGCATGTGAAAGACACATCTGCAGCTGCAATGGTAATGTCTGAAGTCTAACTGACATTTCATTTAGAGGGTTGAAGACTCCTTTTGAGGCATCGTGTGCTCGGTAACTCTCCATCGCTGGTTTGAGATGGCTTGAGAGAGACTGAGCTCTAGCTAACTTTTTTAACGAGCTAAGTGACAGCTCCTTCAACTGTATAACCCGAGAGCAACCAGGTCTGATAAAGTTCTGACCATAAGAGAAGGGCAACAATTGAGATAAGTTTTGACCAAATAGCAACAACTGACATGGGTAGGGTTGACAAAGTTCTGACAAAACTCAAAGACAGCCACTAATCACTCCCCGTGATCTAGTGGACCTATGGCCCTCTCCTTTGTGGCACTCTCTCCTCTCTTCAATCTTAATTGAATCAGTCTGATAGAAGACTTGACACTGAGAGATGGCCTTAATCTAGGAGGCCCAGTCTAGGTAGAGAGAGAAAATGAGAGAAACCGTCTTCACGCCTCCATTCACCTGTCTGCTGTCTCCCACCCACAGATTCCCTCGTTATTCACTGTCTGTCACAGATAACATCACAGTGACAATCAGATAGCAGAGAACGTGGAAGACCACTCAGATCTCCTATATATGCACTGGAGCATTATGTTGTGCCAATAGGATTTAGTGGCTGTGGAGGACCGATTTAATTGCTTGTTGGCTGTGGGAGGGCCAATTGGATCTCCTGTATATACGGTGTCTCATGTTGTCAAGGGTCAATCAGAATTTACTCGGTCATACAAGATTTTAAGGCCCCGGCAGAGTTTTCGAGCACTCTCACTTAACATAACCGATTTCCTTATTGTGTCTTGAATTCATGAAACAAATTCTTAACAAGATGAAACACTTATTGAACTTACAGAATCATGTCAAAAATCCTGTAGGGTCGATACTAGTTGTAGTCTATCGCATGAATGTGATTATGAACCAGGGTCAGGATGTGACCCTAAGCCATTTAGTTACAATTAATCAATAACTGCAAGAAGATGTTTTGCATGAACTGGCTGATGGTTTCGGTCTAGTTGTCTAGCATCTAATCAATCAGGCCATAGATATCTGCTCATCATTAATCTTGGGCTTTCTTATCAGCTGTGTGTACCTGAATGAGGATCTGATCTATTCCACTGATAAAACTCTACCCTATCAGATAATAGAATGCAGTGGAAATAGACATTATGCTATAGGCCTATGTTTTTATTCACCTGAATTGCAGATGAAGTACATATTTAATGTGTTGGATGATTTTCTTATTGTCCGTCAAGATTGTGCATTTAGCCTGCGAAGGTCCTTGGTTGTCTCTGAACCTTGATTGTCATATTAGTCTAAATCCATCTTCTTACCAGGCGGTATGACCTGGCTTCTGTTCCACCCCCAGTGACATTACACTATAGAACTGTGATCAATGGCGCTGGAGGGGATGGCTGCCGTTTTACAGGCTCCTAACTAACTGCTATTTTGTGTGTTTTTTTCGCATTGTTTGTAACAAATTTTGTACATAATGTTGCTGCTACCGTCTCTTATGACCGAAAAGAGCTTCTGGATATTAGAACAGTGATTTCTCACCTCGAACTGGACAAAGATTTTTTTCATTAATGAGACCGATGCGAGACCAGGTCCAAATCCGTGTCATTCGCGTGAAGAAAATATGGAAATACAGGGAGCGGAGATCAGGGTACCTTGTTAGAAATCTTTGGCAAGTGGGTAACCCGCCTCTACCATCCGTTCTATTGGCCAACGTACAATCACTAGAAAATAAACTGGATGATCTCCGTTCGAGACAATCCTACAAACGGGACATTTAAAACTGTAATATCTAATGTTTCACCGAGTTGTGGCTGAAAGACAACACGGATAATATACATTTGGCTGGGTTTTCCGTGCATCAGCAGGACAGAACAGCTACGTCTGGTAAGACGAGGGGTGGGGGTGTGTGTCTATTTGTCAATAACAGCTGGTGCGTGATGTCTAATATTAAGGAAGTCTCAAGGTATTGCTCGCCTGAGGTAGAGTGCCTCATGATAAACTGTAGACCACATTATCTACCAAGAAAGTTTTAATCTAAGACCGTACTCAACGGGCTGTATAAGGCCATAAGCAAACAAAAAAGACTAATCTATAAGTGGTGTTCCTAGTGGCCGGGGACTGTAATGCAAGCAAACTTGAATCCGTTTGACCTTATTTCTACCACCATGTCAAATGTGCAACTAAAGGGGAAAAAAATTCTAGACCACCTTTACTCCACACACACAGACACATACAAAGCTCTCCCTCACCCTCCATTTGGCAAATCTAACCATAATTCTAACCTCCTGATTCCTGCTTACAAGCAAAAACTAAAGCAGGAAGTACTAGTGACTAGGAAGTGGTCTGATGACGTGGATGCTACCCTACAGGAATGTTTTGCTAGCACAGACTGGAATATGTTCCGGGATTCATCCAATGGCATTGAGGAGTATACCACCTCAGTCACCAGCTTCATCAATAAGTGCATCGAAGATGTCGTCCCCACAGTAACCGTACATACATATCCCAACCAGAAGCCATGGATTACAGGCAACATCCGCACCGAGCTAAAGGATAGAGCTGCCCCTTTCAAGGAGCGGGACACGAATCCAGACACTTCTAAGAAATCCCGCTATGCCCTCAGACGAACCATCAAACAGGCAAAGCGTCAATACAGGAATAAGATTGAATCCATCACACCGGCTATGACACTCGTCGGATGTGTCAGGGCTTGCAAACTATTAGGGACTATAAAGGGAAACCCAGCCGTGAGCTACCCAGTGACACGAGCCTACCAGACGAGCAAAATGCCCTTTATGCTCGCTTTGAGGCAAGCAACACTGAAGCATGCATGAGAGCACCAGCTGTTCCAGACGACTGTGTGATCACGCTCTCCATAGCCGATGTCAGCAAGACCTTTAAACAGGTCAACATTCACATTCTGTAATACCTACATGTTTCAAGGAGACCACCATAGTCTCTGGGCAAAAGAAAGTGAAGGTAACCTGCCTAAATTACTACCGCCCCGTAGCACTTATGTCGGTAGCCATGGAGTGCTTTGAAAGGCTGGTCATGGCTCACATCAACACCATCATCTCATCATCCCAGAAACCCTAGACCCACTCCAATTCGCATAATGCCCCAACAAATCCAGAGATGACGCAATCTCAATCGCATTCCACACTGCCCTTTCCCACCTGGACAAAACAAACACCTATGTGAGAATGTTGTTCATTGACTACAGCTCAGTGTTCAACACCATAGTGCTAAACACCTCCCTCTGCAACTGGATCCTGGACTTCCTGACGGGCAACAACACATTTGCCAATCTGATCCTCAACACGGGGGCCCCTCAGGGGTGCGTACTTAGTCCCCTCCTGTCCTCCCTGTTCACCCACGACTGTCTGGCCAAGCATGACTCCAACACCATCATTACGTTTGCTGATGACACAACAGTGGTAGGCCTGATCACCGGCAATGATGAGACAGCCTATAGGGAGACCTGGCAGTATGGTGCCAGGACAACAACCTCTCCTCTCAAGGTGAGCAAGACAAAGGAGCTGATCGTGGACTACAGGAAAAGGAGGGCTGAACACATTCCCCATTCACATCGTCAGGGCTGTAGTCCACGAGTTCCTTGTTGTCCTCATCACCAACAACCTATCATGGTCCAAACACACCAAGACAGTCTTGGGCTCGACAACACCTTTTCCCCCTCAGGAGACTGAAAACATTTGGCATGCGTACAAAGACCCTCAAAGAGTTCTATAGCTGCACCATCGAGAGTATTCTGACTGGTTGGATCACCGCCTGGTATAGCAACAGTTATGCATCCTACCGTATGGCACTACAGAAGGTAGTGCATACAGTCCAGTACCTCACTGTGGCCAAGCTTCCTGCCATCCAGGACCTATATTTCAGGCGGTGTCAGAGGAAGGCCCAAAAATTGTCAAAGACTCCAGTCACCCAAGTCATAGACTGTTCTCTCTGCTACTGCACGGCAAGCGTTACCGGAGCTCCAAGTCTAGGTCCAAAAGGCTTCTTAACAGCTTCTACCCCCAAGCCATAAGTCTCCTGAACAATAAAACAAATTGCCACCCGGACTGTTTACATTGCTACTACTCGCTGTTTATTTTCTTTATTATTTAAATTACCTCGAGTAACCTGTACCCCCTCACATTGACTCAGGTACCGGTACCCCCTGTATATAGCCTCGCTATTGTTATTTTATTGTGTTACTTTTTATTACATTTTTTTAGTTTCTCAACTCTATTTCTTGATCTGCATTGTTGGTTGAGGGCTTGTAAGTAAGCATTTCACAGTAAGGTTGTTATCGGTACATGTGACAAATAACATTTGATTTGATTTATAAATGTACCTTCTTATATGTACCATGACAGGGTTGTCCGTTTGTTGTCAGAGGTTTGTTATAAAATGCCATGACATATGTCAGACATTATAACGGTGTTATGTCATGCAATTTTAAGTGAAGACTTCACAGCATATGCAATTCGTAAGTGATGATAGCGTTACACTCTGATGGATGTACATTAATGCTCTATGGGAATCTTAACACTATTTCGAGTCAGTCAGTGTTCATTAGCAGTGCACAGTGTCTCTAGCCACTGGTCGCTTCATTTCCCACTTATCGTTTATGCAAATGGTTTTGGCATACCTTATTAAACCACATAATGACCTTAATGCTTTAAGGCAACCAATGAATTGAAACCAAATTGAGACTTTTAAGATATTCTGTGGAGGGGTAAACATGAAACATGCTTCTCTATTTCAAACAGAGCATTTTAGTTCTCAGTGGAAAGCTATAACACATCATGTTAATGCTAAATTAGTTTACATGTAAATTGATTATCAGGAAAACTGAAATAAGATGTCCAAGTCCAGCTTTGAAATGTAATTTTCCAAATACCAAATCAGGAGAAGTTAGACTCTAGACTAAGAAGTCTTTCAGCAGCGGGTGTGTTCAGGCAAAGATCTAACTGAAGACCTTCAACAAAATACACAGCTTGTTCAACTGGATCACTCTCTCACACACACGCACGCACGCACGCACGCACGCACGCACGCACGCACGCACGCACACACACACGCACACACACACACACACACACACACACACACACACACACACACACACACACACACACACACAATCAAACAGTCCGTAATTAGCAGTGCCATTTATGTACATGAGAATAGATGAAAACAAAGTGTGTTTTATTCTGTAAATTAAAGCAAAACACATAGCTACATAGGCATCCCAGAAGCATGGTTTCCATTTCAATTTCTACATCACAGAGCAGATACAGTCATAGAGGAGCCCAACCCAGCAGTGGGGAACCGTGAGGGCCTTCAACACCATCAGAGAAAGCCTACTATAATAGTGCTAGTTTTCAAATATATATATTTAGGTTTCATTTCTATTTAATCTCTTCACTAAAATGTCAATGGTATTCTAATTCTATAATTATTTTCAATTATATTTTGATTTAATCTCTTCAGTATGGAAAGGAGTAACACTGAAAAGAAAAAAAGATCCAATCAGGATTTTTCTTTGGTGGTCTCTGGGTTAATCTAGCTACCTAAGTCCGCCATTGGCTAGGCCCTCAAAAGCTAGATAGAAGGCATTAGGGCAGAATTTTGGAGTGACAATGGAATCAACCAATCATACATTGACTTGGAATGTGTGGGACCAGCCAATAATAAATTCATAATACAGCTTAAAATTCATAATATTCTAACTCATGATATACAGTATGGCTGGCTGGCTGGTTAGTTACTTGTGTGGATGGTTTAGCTAGAGTCTGGGCCAGTGTTCCAAAATTGGCGGCCCACGGGTGGTTTTAATTGGCCCCCCAAATTTTCTGAGCAAAAAAAGATAAACAAATAATAATATACAGTTGAAGTCGGACGTTTACATTCACCTTAACCAAATACATTTATACTCCGTTTTTCACAATTCCTGACATTTATTCCTTATACAAATTCCCTGTCTTAGGTCAGTTAGGATCACCACTTTATTTTAAGAATGTGAAATGTCAGCATAATAGCAGAGAAAATTATTTATTTCAGCTTTTACTTCTTTCATCACATTCCCAGTGGGTCAGACGTTTACATAAACTCAATTAGTATTTGATAGCATTGCATTTAAATAGTTTAACTTGGGTCAATATGTTGGGTGAATTTTGGCCCATTCCTCCTGACAGAGTTGGTGTATCCAAGTCAGGTTTGTAGGCCTCCTTGCTCGCACACGCCCTTTCCATTCTGCCCACACATTTTCCATAGGATTGAGGTCAGGGCTTTGTGATGGCCACTCCAAAACCTTGACTTTGCAATCCTTAAGCCATTTTGCCAGAACTTTAGAAGCATGCTTGGGGTCTTTGTCCATTTGGAAGACTCATTTGCGACCAAGCTTTAACTTCCTGACTGTCTTGAGATGTTGCTTCAATATATCGCCATAATTTTCCTTCCTCATGATTCCATCAATTTTGTGAAATTTACCAGTCCCTCCTGCAGCAAAGCACCCCCACAACATGATGCTGCCACCCCCGTGCTTCACGGTTGGGATGATGATCTTCGGCTTGCAAGCCTCTCCCTTTTTCCTCCAAACATAACGATGGTCATTATGGCCAAACAAGACAGGACATTTCTCCAAAAAGTACGATCCTTGTTCCCATGTGCAGTTGCAAAACGTAGTCTGGCTTTTTTATGGCGGTTTTGGAGCAGTGGCTTCTTCCTTGCTGAATGGCCTTTCAGGTTATGTCGACATACAGTAGGTCTCGTTTTACTGTGGATGTAGATACTTTTGTACCTGTTTCCTCCGGCATCTTCACAAGGTCCTTTGCTGTTGTTCTGGGATTGATTTGCACTTTTCGCAACAAAGTACGTTCATCTCTAGGAGACAGAACACATCTCCTTCCTGAGTGGTATGACGGCTGAGTGGTCCCATACTTGTGTACTATTGTTTGTACAGATGAACGCGGTACCTTCAGGCGTTTCGAAATTGCTCCCAAGGATGAACCAGACAGACTTGTGGAGTTCAATTTTTTTTCCTAAGGTCTTGGCTGATTTCTTTTGATTTTCACATGATGTCGAGCAAAGAGTCACTGGATTTAAAGTTAGGCTTTGAAATATATCCACAGGTACACTAATACATCCACAGGTACACTAATTTTCCAAACTGTTTAAAGGCACAATCAACTTAGTGTATGTAAACTTCTGACCCACTGGAATTCGGATACAGTGAATTATAAGTGAAATAATCTGTCTGTAAATAATTGTTAGAAAAATTACTTGTGTCATGCACAAAGTAGATATCCTAACCGACTTGCCAAACTATAGTTTGTTAACAAGAACTTTGTGGAGTGGTTGAAAAACTAGTTTTAATGACTCCAGTATATGTAAACTTCGACTTCAACAGTATATACAGTACCAGTGAAACGTTTGGAAACACCTATTTATTGAAGGGTTTTTCTTTATTAGTACTATTTTCTACATTGTAAAATAATAGTGAAGACATCAAAACTATGAAATAACACATGGAATCATGTAGTAACCAAAAAAGTGTTAAACAAATAAAAAAGAATAATATATTTTGCTGTGTAAGGGCTATTTGACCAAGAAAGAGAGTGATTTAGTACTGCATCAGATGACCTAGCCTCTACAATCCCCTGAGCTCAACCCAATTGAGATGGGTTGGGATGATTTGGACCGCAGCGGTGAACGAAAAGCAGCCAACAAGTGCTCAGCATATGTGGGAACTCCTTCAACACTGTTGGAAAAGCATTCCAGGAGATGCTGGTTGAGAGAATGGCAAGAGTGTGCAAAGCTGTGGCAATGGGTGGCTACTTTGAAAAATCTAAAATCTAAAATGTATTTGGATTTGTTTAACACTTTTTTGGTTGCTACATGATTCCATATGTGTTTTTTCATAGTCTTGATGTCTTCGCTATTATTCTACGATGTAGAAAATAGTACAAATAAAGAACACATATGAAACATTCATGGACATTTAGCTAGCTTGCTTGCTGTTGCTAGCTAATTTGTCATAATATAACCATTGAGTTGTTATTTTAATTTAAATGTACAAGTTTTTTTTGTTGCTGGATCTTTGTAGAATATTGACTAATTTTTAGTCAGACAAAATTGTGTGTTCTCTACTCGGACAATTAATCAACATATAAAAGGGGAAACCTAGTTAGTTTCTAGTAATATCTCCTAGTTCAGTCTCTTCTTCTGTGGATTTTATATGGCATTTGCAACCAACTTTAAGGTGCATTACTGCAGCCAACTGGACTGGAGTGTGGGACCTCGATCGTCTTTCAATCACCAAGTGGGTATATGCTCCTAAAAACCAATGAGGAGATCGGAGTGAGTATGTCGGTTGCCCTGTCTGCTACTCAAAGACCGAACAATATTAACCAGGCGCGCAAAGGATTTTGGTAATTCGTTGGAAACTACAACTCCCTACTACATTGCACAGTTCAGGCTTGATCTTTTATCTATGCAGAAACTGCGCATCGAGCTCACAATTTAAAAAAATGTAATTTAAAAAAAAAAAATTAATGGAATTTAAATAATTTTTTAAATAACGGATGTCCGGTCAATTAGTTGTTAAAAAAACAATAGAAAAAAACATTTTGGTTACTATTTTGCGCCTGCTGAGTTAGGCTTTGTTTAACGTTAGATTCATACTTCATCCTTCAAGCTGTCTAAGTAGACTATACTAACCAGAGCCCTTCAACGTTACTGCAATAGAAGTCTCTTTCCGGCAGTTAACCACCTGACTGACAGTGGCGTGTATTGATGGATGGCTTCCCCCCAAATAATCCCAAGAATGTGATCTGTGATTCATAATTTTCCTTCAATTTGCAAAAGGCTGAATGTATCTCACCGGAGAAAGCATTTCAGCGAGCGAAACAGCGCCCCTCGGTTTCTGTATGTGAAGTACATCTATCTGATACTGTCTGGTTAAAACTTTGATTATATTGTTGCTGCCTTTAGCATTGAATACAGGGGAAGCCAGCAAGCATTTGGCCTCCCTTGATAAAAAATAAAATGAAAAAAATTGGCAATCAGCTTTTAGCTAATCTGAGTGAGCTCAATTGTGAATGGTTCTGGCACACCAAATAGAAGTGTCAATGGAAGCCAGTTTGGATTTGACCCCAATCACAAGCCAAACGTAATTTACAAAAACATGAATTGCTGCATCTTGATGTGTTGTTGTCTTCCCGATGGCTAGCTAGCTAGCTAAAGTTGTCCCTTTTCTACATTAGCCATGGATGGAGATAAGGATTTGGACTTGTGTTTTTACTTAATTCTCCGTACTGGCCAATGATTATAACGGCGATTCTGATCCAACCATGAATTCATTCATTGTACCCCTGGCCTGAGTGGAAGTTCAACATATGTTAACGATCTGGCCTGGCATTGTACTTTATTATAGACCGTTTAGACACAATTAAACAGGAGGATGGCAATGGCATTTCTCTACAAGAAGGGCAAGTCAACATATTTTTCTACTTGCAAGTTTGGTGGGTCCAAACTTCTTCAATTTAAGAATGATGGGGGCCACTTTGTTCTTGGGAACCTTCAATGCTGCAGAAATGTGTTGGTACCCTTCCCCAGATCTGTGCCTCGATAAAATCTTGTCTCGGAGCTCTACAGACAATTCCTTCGACCTCGTGGCTTTATTTTTGCTCTGACATGCACTGTCAACTGTGGGATGTTATTTAGACAGGTGTGTGCCTTTCCAAATAATGTCCAATCAATTGAATTTACCACAGGTGGACTCCAATCAAGTTGTAGAAACATCTCAAGAATGATCAATGGAAACAGGATGCACTGAGCACAATTTCGAGTCTCATAGCAAAGGGTCTGAATACTTATGTAAATGAGGTATTCCTGCAAACATTTCTAAAAAAACTGTTTTAGCTTTGTCATTATGGGGTGTTGTGTGTAGATTGCTGAGGGATTTTATGTATTTAAACAATTTTAGAATAAGGCTGTAACGTGATGAGGAAAGAGTCAACGGGCCTGAATACATTCTGAAAGCACTGTATATATCACAGTGTCAAGGGATATGAACTAACAGGTTATAGAGCAAACAATGCAATAATCACAACACATAGGTTGTAATTGGGGCTGTTACGGTGACCATATTACCGCTAAACTGCAGGTCACGAGTCATGACGGCAGTCAAATTCCATGTGACCGTTTAGTCACGGTAATTAGGCTTCTGTAAGCTCTGATACTGCTGATGGTCATTATTAGCCTACCAACCCTGCTAACTGCCTGGTACTCAAGCACTCTATTGTCCCTCTAATCACTCTGACATCATTGCAATCAAACACTTCATGAGAGTCCATGAGCTCATATCGCTAAACATTTCTATAGGCTATGCAATTGTGTGAGAAAACTGAGTGATGGACTCTATGAACTTCTTCGGGATTTGGTGTCCTGTCCACGGGACGATTGAGCTAGGCTAATGGGAATAGCATGAGGTTATAAGTAACAAGACAATTTCCCAGGACATAGACATATCTGATATTGTCAGAAAGCTTAAATTCTTGTTAATCTAACTGCACTGTCTAATTTACAGTAGCTATTACAGTGAAATAATACCATGCTATTGCTTGAAGAGAGTGCACAATTTTGAACATGAAAAGTTATGAATAAACAAATTAGGCACATTTGGCCTTTTTTTTACATTGCAAAGATTATGATACAAAAAAAAATACAAAAGAACAGTTGTTTTTCTCTTTGTATTATCTTTAACCAGATCTAATGTGTTATATTCTCCTACATTCCTTTCACATATTCACAAACTTTAAAGTGTTTCCTTTTCAAATGGTACCAAGAATATGCATATCCTTGATTCTGGGCCTAAGCTACAGGCAGTTAGACTTGAGAATGTCATTTTAGGCGAAAATTGAAAAAAAGGGGCGGATGCTTATTAAAAAGAGGAGGATCCCATCAGCTTTCTATAGGCTAGACCTAATATATTTATTTATCAATTTTCCTAATATTAACCACATTGCTTCTCTTTACAACAGGAGTATAACCTACCTGCCTGGCATGAAAATGAACCACGGGAAAAGTGTCCTCCGTTCGCTATTTAATTACATAGATTACGTATTTTTTTTACACTGCCCAGTTCGAGACGGTGCGTGATAATGTTCCCTTCGAAATAAAAACAATTTTCACGCGTATATTATTTAGTATATGTAAAGACAAGATTAAATCAATAAGTGTGTGTGATGGGTGACATTATTAGCCTATCACTGGTGAATGATATATTTTCACTTGTAAATGATGCTCAATGGCAAGAAACACGCATGCATTTTTAGAAACGTTTTCAAATCATAGTTGCTCACCTCATGTGCACCCATAGGCCTATATGTTATGATAAGGTTTGAAACACAACTAAAGTGGCCAAATAACTTCTGAAAGTGAACCGCATTAATCTGCTTTACACGGGTGTAGAGCTTAAAAGGCATACATACACAGCACGTTTTATGTTTCGGGCAGATCATTTTCACCAAAAAAATGCACCTTTATAATAAAAGCATTACATGCATAATTGCATTTGTGGTCACTTTTGAGAATGGTGTTTTCCTGCTAATGGAACGTTCACACAGGAGTAATATCATTTTGTGAATGTATTTACATTTTTAAATGTATTTATCAGAGGTGCTGCAGCACCCTACCTCCCCTATACCATGATTGCTTTCCAACCCCAATGCAGCTCAGTGGAAACAAGCATAACGGTAGGATCAAAATCTTCTGGCGATGCTGACACATTGGCTGTGAATCATAATCTCGGATTGGCTATGTTCAACCGTGTATTTACTGTTGGCTTCCATGACTGTATGGTGACAAGTGTTGGGGAGGTAGTGAACTACATGTAGTTCAACTAGTAATTTAACTACATTTTGCAGTAGCTTGGTGGTAGTTCAACTAAATTCAAATCTAGGTAGTGTTTTGGGCGCTTGATTGCAAATAATGTAGAGGGAGTCGAAAAGAGAACAAACCGAACAAGCCTGTTGTATATAACACCTGTCTACGGATTACATCTTCAAACTAAGGGCAACCACATGGCATCCATGACAGAGAGAGAGAGGAGCGTTCATCCATGTATATGGGTAAAAGAGTCTGGCTAGCTACCTTTTCAGGTATTATACATTTCAAATTTTGTCAGAAGTCCTTTTCATTGCAAGTTAACTTGTACAGTTAGCTAGTTAGCTAACATTTGCTGGCTGGCTCTCTAGCTAATGTTACGTGTATGATCTGTGTAGTAATATTATTTGTATCTCAGAACCATTTGCATTGCTAGTTATAGCCTAATGTTAGCAGGTTCATGCAGGCTACTAACATTATGAGTTGGGATTATGGTTCATTGTTTAGCTAGCTAGCTTCATGTCTAAACAAAAGACTCCACTATGCAAGTAACCATTTCACTGTACCGTTTGCACCTTCTGTATCCCGTGCATGTGACAAATAAACATAACTTTTATTGTATATAGTGTGTGTGTACCAGAGACGGTAATGTGAAGAACAACATGACCTGCACCAAAGTCAAATTAGGATATAACGTTAGGCCAACGAGACAGTGTCCAAGTTCTAAAATTCTCAGGTAGAAAGCCCTGCTTTTATTTAATCACACTTACGACCATAAGCTATTTTCTGTAGTTAGCTCACCCTTAACTTGTAAAAAATTATCTTGTTGTGAGTGTATTTTCCTGTAATAATGAATACAAATTAGCTAAAGTTAAGACATTGTCAGCTGTATGGTATGGTCATTATTTGAACTGGCTAGCCAGCTAACTTAACGTTCGCTAGCTAGCAAACAAGCTAGAAACTAATCAAAACATTGGTTAGAAAGTTGCTTTTAGTTGCCTGGTTTGCTAGATTGACATATACTAAATTCATTTTTAAACGGTTCGGTTTATTGGTGTTAAAATACACCAGTTATGCTATTTTGGACAACCAGGCTGCTGATGTCATGCATCCTGTCATTTTGTGTTTATACTTTTTCATAACATCAACGGCAAGTTTGATGTCGAGCGACAATAGAATGTTCATGATGTCACCACGACAAGTGTCTATAGACATATAGATAGAAGTAGTATAAACCAGTCTTTAGTCTTGAAATCTTTGGTTGTTTAGTACTCTACCATACCCACTCTGAATAGCACATTGCCTCACATGTAAATCCTTAAGGAGATGGATGGGGCTAAGGCTTAAGATGGTGTGAACGATGCTGAATGGGTGTAGACAAAGAAGAGCTCTCCAGGAGGTGTACCAAAACCAGGTTCATTTTCTCAAAAGTGGGGTTACAAGTTTCAAAGCATAATTACTTTCCCCTTGTTCCTCAACTGTCGTGCATGATATACAATTTTCTAGCTCTGTCTATACTTTTATCCAATGTAAAAAAACACAATTTTATGTATAAGACCGAATCGAGCCAGTTGGTCACATATTTTTCACTAAATGGTTTAGATGTAGTGAACTACTTTTTCGAAGTAACGTTTAACTAATCTATCTTTTTCATTGGGGTAGTTTATTGTAGCTTAACTTCTTTCGTTGTAAAGTAATTGGTAGCCTGGTAAAATATATTTTAGGAGTAGCTTCCCCAACACTGAAGGTCTCTCTCTCCCTCTCTCTCTCTCTCTCTCTCTCTCTCTCTCTCTCTCTCTCTCTCTCTCTCTCTCTCTCTCGCTCTCTCTCTCTCTCTCTCTCTCTCTCTCTCGTAGGCAATGGATTGGATCTGTAAGTCAGGATCTTTCATGAGCAGTATCTGTGACGAGGGGCCTGGAGCTGATCTACTGGCACTGGAAAACACCTCAGACGGGACAAAAAGTGATTACTAAGAAGACAGGACATCACAAGTGTTTAGTCATATCAGAATCACCTTTATTCGCCCAATAAATGTCCAATAAAATAACATCAAATTGATAAGAAATACAGTGTAGACATTGTTAATGTTGTAAATGACTATTGTAGCTGTAAATGGCAGATTTTTTTAATGGAATATCTATATAGGTGTACAGAGGCCCATTATCAGAAACCATCACTCCTGTGTTCCAATGACATGTTGTGTTAGCTAATCCATGTTTATCATTTTAAAAGGTTAATTGATCATTAGAAAATCTTGCTCAGTTGTGCCGCGGGACCTCCAAACTCCTCTTTCTATTCTGGTTAGAGCCCGTTTGCGCTGTTCTGATTTTGATTTGTAAAGTACAATGTAGGCATACTGACATTTACAGCAGAAAACTTAACACACACACATCCATCCATTTTTGTTGTTGTATCTACACTCAAGCTGGGCGATGTTTGTGCAATGTCCATATGTAGCCTACACCTGTAAGGTGATCTAACAGCAGACACAAGGAGAGATGAGACAAAACTAGCCAGTTATAGAGTATTTTGCTGTAGGACAGCTGAGCTGACTGAATACCACGACATTCAACTTAGTAGTAGTTGATATCATTCCCACAGTAACATGTATTTACATGTCATAATGAAACGTTGAAACTAAGTTGCAAGCTACTTACGTAGCAAGGTGTTGTAGAACAAGTTTAATTTGAAACACATTCCAGACACTGGCTCTTGCTATCTTGCCATAACTGATTTGGCAGAGAAATATCAGCTAGATAGGCCAGTCAGCTGCAGCTATCACCATGCTTTGCTAGCTAGCTGCCGTCAGCTTGGCTAAACACAAGGTCGCACGCTTTAGCCTCCACAAAGAACTGAATTAGCTGACCATCTTGAGATGGTCAGTCAGGAAGGGAGAAGTCCTCAACTTAAAACTTTGTTCTCTCCATAGCAAAGATAACTTAGTTTGCCTCGCCATACTCACTACTGCACTTGTTTGTTGTGATTGAATGGCAAAGACACACCCAAGAAACACCCACATCAAACCACACCCCCAGACAACTCTTGTTTGCCTCCAGTCATGGGCCAAATCTGGAAGTGTAGTTCTCCTTTAAAGGAGGCTATCCCCCATTTTGACGTGTAACTATTTTAGCAGTTACCTACACTGTTTTTTGATATCCCAAGACATATCCCACATATTTAGATACTTTATAGGAAAATCATGTTATGCCATTTTCCCATAGGATCCCATTCAATTTGTAAAAATGCATCGGAAATACCTTATAACCCCACATATCCAAGTCCTAATATACCAATATTACCTAAAGACCTTTATTTATAAGTCACATGTATTGTTATTTTTTTAAATACAAGCACGTAATTACAGTACTTATACCTATGCTAAAATAAGGGGTATTTTTGTCAATTGCATTAAGATCAGTGACTTTATTATTATGCAAGTCATTTGGGATCAGTGTTGGGATTAGTTACTTGAAAAAGTAAAATATTACGTATTACCTGTTACATTTAACAGAAGTAACATGTTACTTTACAATATGACTTTGTCTGGAAAGTAATGCGTTTTATTTAAGCAATAAGGCCCGAGGAGGTGTGGTGTACCGCCAATATACCACAGCTAAGGGCTGTTCTGGCCTGGATACTGGTTACCACCGTATTTTTTTTTTTTTTCATATCCGTGGTACACCGCAGATTTCAGACGATCAGCATTCAGGTCTCAACCACCCAGTTTATTATATCCGTTATATTACATTGCATTACTTTCATGAAAAAAATTCTAAAAATCACAACGTTTGTTTGACAGTCAGAGCGAGCAACGCGAGCCGCATGCGCTCTTACCAACGATAGTCTACTTACTAACGCAGGTTTGATCACGAGTTTCTCCTTTCATCTGTGACGCTGCTTTCCTGTGCTAGTCTACAAGTGCTGCACTATCATATGGGCTGCTTAAGTAGCCATAGAACTACATGAGAAAACAGTTGGATGGGAGACCATAGCTGTAGATAGATACATTCTCCAGTAACAGGTGCTGCCCAGCCGATTGTTTTTTTGTTGTCTGAGAGTGGATATAACATTGAAGAACTGACGTTGTTTGAATGGTAGACATTCAACATATTTTATTCAAGGTTTGTCCATGTTGAAATGTAGTTACCATGATGACATAATCCTGTGGTCCCAATTTCATTCTCAAAACCGCAGCTGATTACTTTTTCAAATCCAACGTTGCATTGAAACAATGTTGATTCAACGAGTTGGTGCCCAGTGGAATCCAATCATGAATGCAAGGAGAGCGTTCATAAATGTAATACACTTCTGAAAATATATATCAACAAAGGTAAAAGCGGGAGTAGCTAGCTATACTGAACATGCAACATGCAACAATTTCATTGATATTACTGAGTTACAATTCATATGAGGAAATCAGTCAATTGAAATAAATTCATTGGGCCCTAATCTATAGATTTCACATGACTGGGAATTCAGATATGCATCTGTTGGTCACAGATACAGGCCTCCAATGGGCATCAGGATCTCGTCACGGTATTTTTGTGCATTCAAGTTGACGTAAATAAAATGCAATTGTGTTCGTTCTCTGTAGCTTATGCCTGCCCGTACGTACCATAACACGACCGCCACCATAGGGCAACGACCGCCACCATAGGGCAACGACCGCCACCATAGGGCAACGACCGCCACCATAGGGCAACGACCGCCACCATAGGGCACAAACCGCTCACCCACACGACGCCATTCACGTGGACTCCGGTTGTGAGGCCGGTTGGATGTACTGTTAAATTCTCTAAAACATCATTATGGTAGAGAACTGAACATTATATTCTCTGGCAACAGTTCTGGTGCACATTCCTGCAGTCAGCACGCCAATTGCACGCTCCCTCAAAACTTGAGACACCTGTGGCATTGTGTTGTGTGATAAAAATCTGCATTTTAGAGTGGCCTTTTATTGTCTCCAGCACAAGGCGTACCTGTGTAATTTATTATAATGTTAACTATTATTTAACTAGGCAAGTCAGTTAAGAACAAATTCTTATTTACAATGACAGCCTACCCCGACCAAACCTGGACAACGCTGGGCCAATTGTGAATTATCTTGGCAAAGGAGAAATGCTCACTAACAGGGATGTCAACACATTTGTGCACACAATTTGAGAGAAATATTATTTTTGTGCGTATGGAATACTTCTGGGATCTTTCATTTCAGCTCATTAAAAAAATGGGACCAACACTTTACATGTTGCGTTCAAATGTATGTTCAGTGTACATGCTAAATTCCATAGTAAGGAGAGAGACCTGTACCAGACAGTTGAACAACTTTCTTTAACTTTCAATCAATCAAATCCTTTTGTGCTTCTCTGAAGTGACCAATCATACTTTATAGCCATGATATAGCCATGATCGTAATAGAAAAATAAGATTACGTCCCAAATGGCACCCTATTCCCTACATGGTTCACTACTTTTGTGTGTGTGTGTGTGTGTGTGTGTGTATATATATATATATGCACTATATAGGGAATAGGGTGCCATTTGGGATGCAAAATAAAACAATTATTATCTATCTTTAATCAGAAATGATCTCCATAGAGCTGTGGGGATTGGAAGCTGTGGAAGTCTATACTAGATGGGGAGCGGGGGGGCCGTGGGGTCTGAGGCGCAGTCCCAAACTCCAGGTTGTTGAGGTTCCCCTGGCTCCGCGAGCGAGAGAGGAGCAGAGAGGGTAGGTTGGTGTAGCGCTGGGCCTTTCTTCCTCCTTTTGATGACCATTTCCCACCTGAGAGGGGGAGGACCAAAAAGGCATGTTTCATCAGTATCGGCATGCCATGGTCTACAGAAAGCGAGAGGACACATGAAAGGACACTTGCAACCCATTAATTACAACAGCTCTACTCAAACTATACCAAACTACACCATTAGTGGATGAGACGGCTGAAACAACACCACCTACTATGCCTACTACATGGATTGACTAACTGTTGTGGTGGATGTGGTGTTCCCTTTAGCTACAAGAGGAAACCACAGGAAGGCCACACAGTAAAAGCACTTACATGACTGCGAGCCTGGTTTGTTGAACACATCAGCATTGCCACTCCAGTAATGGGCTGCAAGCTTGCCATGGTAGTCCCTGATGTTAGTTCTGGCATCTGATCAAATGGGGAAGAAGATATTTTCTGTATATCGATACTTAGACATACAGTGAGGCCCAAAAGTATTGGGACAGTGACAATTGTTTGCAGTTGTTTTGGGTCTGTACTCCAACACTTTGAAATGATACAATGACTATGAGGTTAAAGTGCAGACTGTCAGCTTTAATTTGAGGGTATTTTCCCCCGATGTGGATGAACATCTCAAATTAAAGCTGACAGTGTGCACTTTAACCTCATAGATATTGTAGAATTTCAAATCCAAAGTGTTGGAATACAGAGCCAAAACAACACAAACGTGTCACTGCCCCAATACGTTTTGAGCTCACTGTGCAAGACACTAGATTTTGAACATATCTGACTTGCAAAGTCAGGAGATCATTTGATATGGTCCCAATAATTCATTTATTTACATATAAATCCATTCATAACATGCAAAATAGCAAATAATATGATAGTGTATTCCCTAAATCCCTCACTCACACACACACACAGTAGCCTAGAAACAAGGCTAGAGGCAGTTCAGCTGGCTCATACTGTAGGCCAGCAGCACTAATGGTTTTGAGTCGTATCTCAAACTGTCAGTGAGTGAACAGGAGTGAAGGACACGGGAGCGACTTGCTCCTCAGCTCCTGTATCTGACGTTTTTTTAAAGAAGTACCTGTGGGGTGTCATTAAAACTCATCTCAACAGTGTGATGGGCGGGAGTTGGTGCGGTCTCTGGCTATTGGCCCCGTGTTTTCCCACAATGCTCATCGCTGTTACACTCTTGTGTACAGAGGCTCTCAGCTGGGAGGGGAGCCTCCACCACCAATACCTGGGAGCCTCATTAAGAAATAGCTTGTTGGCTAGCAGGAAGATGGGCTGAAAACTCCCCCTCCACTCTTCTTTTTACTTTCCTCTTTTCCTCCTCCATTCCCTTCCACAATGGAGCGGCTGAGTGAGAGGGAGGGAGAGAGAGGCCCCCAGGGACTCTGGAGAAAGGCGGCAGGTAATTATCTGAGATAACATGCAGTGGAGGAGAGGGAATTGTGCTTTTGAGAGGAGGGCGGGCAGAGAGAGAGTGACTGAGAGAAAGGTCAGCAGCTCCTCTATTCTTTCTGAAGGCAAATCAACAGCCTGTAATACCTCTTCAGAATGAATGACACAGGATCCACCGATTTTAAAACGTCTCATTCTGTATTCAGGTTCTCTCCCTCTCGCTGCAGACGCACAGTTACCATCTGCCAGCCCTGCCAATCCAATCTGAATGAATAAGGGTGTGCTGTGTCTGCTTTGATTGCCATTTTGGGGCTGCTTGATGCAAAACAGCATTTAAACCTCTCGTGACCATATGCAGATGAGGGGCAAGTCCCCCCTGTCCTAGTAAACTTATTAATTGTGATCTAAAAGGCAAAACCGATCCTAAATCAGCTCTCTTACTCCGAGATGCTTAATACATACAGTCCTAGGGCACTGTAGATAAAAACAGGCCAAGGGTAAACAATATGTCCATTGGTATAGTTTCAGAAAGGAATGCCAAAAAGTCAATCTATTGGATAATATAATATAAACATGAGTATTATGAAGATCATCCTGTCTGTGTAATTGATGCAAATTGCTGTTATTTGTTGATTGGACTGTGAATATGATACATTTACAATAGTTGGGTAAAAAAAACTGTAAATTCAGTCAGAGTACTTATTTCCCCCCACAAATGTACATGATACTGTAGATGTACATATCTGTGTAGACCAAGCAATTATAAAGCAGTTTAAATGAGGTAGAGGGCCCACAGAGGTTGTTTTCTCGCTCACACAGAGACAGTAATGGATGTGTAACTGACTCTGTTCATTACCGACAGTTTCCTCCTACTGACACTCCCTTGCAGCTCTGGTAAACAAGAGTTAGACAACTACTGCTGCGTGTCTGTCTGCAGAGACTCACCTATCTCTCTACAGTGCCTTCAGAAAGTATTCACACCCCTGGTCTTTTTCCACATTTTTGTTGTGTTACAAAGTGCGTTTAAAATGGATTTAATTTTTTTTTGTTTGTCAAAGACCTACTCAAAATACTAACATTTGTAAAAACAATTATGACAAATAAAACGCTAACATATCTTGATTAGATAAGTATTCAACCCTGAGTCAATATACACTATACATACTTTTTGTATGTCGATACCCCTTCAAATGAGTGGATTCAGCTATTTCAGCCACACCCGTTGCTGACAGGTGTATAAAACAAAGCACACAGTCATGCAGTCTACATTGACAAACACTGGCAGTAGAATGACCTTACTGAAGAGCTCATTGATTTTCAACATGGCACCGTCATAGGATGCCACCTTTCCAACAACTTAGTTTGTCAAATGTCTGCCCTGCTAACCTGCCCTGGTCAACTGAAAGTGCTGTAATTGTGAAGTGGAAATGTCTAGGAGCAACAACGTCTCAGACGCGAAGTGGTAGGCCACACAAGCTCAACAAATGCGATTGGCGAGGGCTGAAGCGTGTAAAAATCGCCTGTCCTCGGTTTCAACTCTCACTACTGAGTTCCAAACTGGCTCTGGAAGCAATGTCAGCACAAGAACTGTTCATCGGGAGCTTCAGACGCACACAAGCCTAAGATAACCATGTGCAATGCCAAGAGTTGGCTGGAGTGGTGTAAAGCTTGCCACCATTGGACTCTGGAGTAATGGAAACGCGTTCTCTGGAGTGATCTGGCAGTCAGACGGACCAATCTGGATTTGACGGATGACAGGAAAACACTACCTGCCCCAATGCATAGTGACAACTGTAAAGTTTGATGGAGGAGGTATAGTGGTCTGGGGCTGTTTTTCATGGTTCTGGCTAGACCCCTAAGTTCCAGTGAAGGGAAATCTTAACACTACAGCATACAATTACATTCTAGACAATTCTGTGCTTCCAACTTTGTGGCAACAGTTTGGGGAAGGCCCTTTCCTGTTTCAGCTTGACAATGCCCCCGTACACAAAGCGAGGTCCGTACAGAAATGCTGTGTCGGGAAGAGTGTGGAAGAACTTGACTGGCCTGCACAGAGCTCTAACCTCAATCCCATCGAACACCTTTGGGATGAATTGGAATGCCGACTGTGAGCCAGGCCGAACCGCCCTACATCAGTGCCCGACCTCACGAATGCTCTTGTTGCAGAAATGTTACATCATCTGGTGGATAGCTTTCACAGAAGAGTGGAGGCTGTTATAGCAGCAAAGGTGTGACCAACTCCATATTAATGCCCATGATTTTGGAATGAGATGTTCAACTAGCAGGTGTCCACATACTTTTGGTAATGTAGTGTATGTTAGAATCCCCTTTGGCAGAGAGTTCTTCAACTCTGTCAAATTAGTTGTTGATCATTGTAGGATGACCATTTTCAGGTCTTAGATTTTCAAGCAGAAAAAACTAACTCGGCCACTCAGGAACGTTCACTTTCTTCTTGGTAAGCAACTCCAGTGTAGATTTGGCCTTGTGTTTTAGGTTATTGTCCTGCTGAAAGGTGAATTCATCTTCCAGTGTCTGGTGGAGAGCAGACTGAACCTCCTCTAGTATTTTGCCTGTACTTAACTCCATTCCGTTTATTTTTTTTATCCTGAAAAACTCCCCAGTCCTTAATGATTACAAGCATAGCCACCACTATGCTTGAAAATATGGAGAGTGGTACTCAGTAATGTGTTATATTGGATTTGCCCCAAACATAAGTTAAAAACGCTGCTGCTTCTTTATGGAACCAAACTCTTTCAAAACTTTTTAAAGAGACCGGCCCGTACATGGAGGCAAGTCTGAATCGCGTGAGGGTGACAGACAGTCAATTGACAGTCATGTCGGGGAATGTTTGGAGAGTAATCTGGCGAGCCTAGCTATACATTTAGCTGGCTATCTACCTTGAAAGGCAATAACAGAAAAGCTTAAAAGATATGGACTCTGGTAGAAATCTACGCAGTGGTGAGAAAAGCATGGAGCCGAATTTATCAAAGAAAGAAAGTGCCAATAGCATGGAGCCGAATTTATCAAAGAAAGTGCCAATAGCATGGAGCCGAATTTATCAAAGAAAGTGCCAATAGCATGGCTAATCTCATGACGGAGATAAGGAGTCTAGGTACAAAAATAAAAAAGGAGATGGACAAAATGAAGCTTAGTATTGAAAAAGGAATGAAAAGTAAAGTTGATAATCATACACTTTTGCTGACTCAACTGGAGAATAATAACAAGCAGCTACAAGACCACATAGCTCTTGAAGTTGGACGTCTGGAGTCCCGTGTATAATTCCTAGCATCTGGGACAATAGGTGCTGCCAAAACAACAAAGTTATATCATGTTTGCTGGACTTCCAGCTGATGAAAACGAGGACCTAAATCTCCAAAGTGAACCAGTTGACGTCGGTAGGCCTTAGGCTGCGAAGCAGAAGTGATTGCAGTTGAGAGGATGAGGGACAGAGGTAAAGGTCCCGGGGTTGTGAAGGTTGCGTGACGGTCCGTGAAGGAAAAAGTGGCTGCGAGGCCATCCTGATTATGACAAAGTCTTCCTTCGATCAGTCCCACACCGATCGCCTGAACTTCAAGAAGCTGCTGAGGGAAATAACAGGAGGAAAGGACTATTTCGTCTTGGGAAGCGGATGGGTCATGAAACGAGATCATCCAGAGAGACAATGTGGACAAGGACATGGGGTGGACAGACCTACTACATACTGAGGGGCTTCCCATCCCCTACGAGATTCGATTTCAAATCTGCATTGAAATGTTAACGGATGGACTACCTTGAACAATAAATTACGAATAACGATACGAAAATACTTAAACCCAGACAATATCTCAATAATTGAAAAGCATTTGCAAGAAACTATTGATATTGAAGGGTATGTAATGGCATGGACTCAACATCAAAACTCATGTGAAAGCCCCCAGAGGCTCTGCGGGAATGGGAATATGTGTAAAGTTTGGTATGATGAATGCAAATCAAATTGAAATTATCAATAAAGCCATAGAAGGAATTATTGGTTTGTGCTTTGAACATAGGGAGCCAGAATAGTGTTTTGTTGTGTTTCCATGCAATTTGCCACCTGAACAGTCCACATGGGGTAGAGATGCATCCTCCCCCTATAGTAATCTATTAAGTCAAGTACACCTATATACAGAAGCAGATGCTATTTACATACACTACTGGTCAAAAGTTTTAGAACACCTATTCTCATTGGTTGTTCTTTATTTTTACTATTTTATACAATGTAAAATAATAATGAAGACATCAAACCTATGAAATAACACATGTGGAATAATGTAGTAACCAGTACGTTACTTTTTAGGTGTCCACACGTTTGCACCTATACCTGCAATAACTGGGGACATGGGCTGGGAACCCTGTGAGGTGAGATGGAAGGCATGTATGGTGAGAATTTGGAATAGACTGTTGGACATGCCAACTGCCAGAATAGCTAGTCAAGTTTTTCAATGGGATCTATCCATAGGTGGAGCCTGGGCAATTGAAATGTCTGACCTTTTTCAACAGTCTGACTGTGAACATCTGTACGAAAACCAAATTAAGGGAGACATAGATATGATTAAAAAACAGTTGATGCAATATAAAAAAGAATGGGTGGAGGAGATTAATCATAAACCCAAATTGAGGACCTTTTGTTTGATTAAGGGTGAATTTGTGTGTGAGAGATATGTTATGTATAACCTACCTAAAAGCAAGAGATCGCTACGTGCACAGGTAAGATCAGGGATATTGCCTCTTCGTATTGAAACAGGTCAGTATTGTGGTGAAATGGAAGAGAAAAGCCTATGTAACTATTGTGACCTCGATGAAATAGAGAATGAAACTCATTTTATCCTCTATTGCCCTTTCTACCACAATATACGCTTGCTCTTATTCCAGAAAGAACACCAGATATACCCTGGCATTCTGTGGCTGAGAGATGAGGAGTACCTGAAATGTTTTTTTTTGTCCATTGTGTATTTTCGTTTGCAGAATATTTAGATAAATCATTCACACACATCGCCACAAGCCCACATTACCCTCAAAGTAATGGCCTTGCTGAAAAATCGATGCAGATTGCATGGACAAAGCAAATGCAGACAAGATGGACCCCCTACTTCTGTCTCCTTGAATGCCGAATCACTCCAGCTGACAACTTCAAATCACCAGCCCAGCTATTGATGAGCAGCAGAGTTCGCTCAACCCTTCCCAGCACCAAACAGCAGCTGCAGTCTGAAATCATCAGCTACAAGGAGGTCCATGCAAAACGTGCACAGAAACAACACCACCAAAAGCGATCCTACGACAGGTCAGCTCGACCACTGCCACCACTGAACGACGGAGAGTCAGTTAGAATCCAGGAGCATGGCCTCTGGAGGCCAGCAGTCGTCATCCAGCCAGCTGACACAACATTCATATCACGTCCGCACCGCAGAAGGAGCGGTGTACCGGCACAATTTTCGTCACCGACTGAACACAAAAGAACAACACACTGACGAGATTAACTGTTTCCCTGAAAGAGAACGCGGCGGACTAAACACACACACACAGCACAACATACACGATACTTACCTGCAACACCACAAGAACTGTTGACTGACACAGAAGCATGCTCAGCTTCATATCACACAAGGTCAGGAAGAGTGGTCAAGCCCAGAGCTGTCCTAACCTGTGAAATGTCAAAGGGTGTAGGCGGATCGCTGCCCTAACAGAGTTCCAGACGATAAGCTTGTTTTTAAAAAGTTAACTTGAAATGCTTTGGTATTGAATTCATTTGAAATGTTTTGATGTCATTGCTACAGTGAAAATCTGAGTTGCTGAGAAATCTTTATTTCAGTAACAGTATGTTGAGTCATTGTTTCAGAGTCTGTTATGTTGATGCAGTTGGTGCAGTATGCAGAATAAATGGTTACTTACCTTGAGTTCAAACTACAGAGCATGTATTGGTTGCATTCTACCGTCGTCTTATACTGTGATATGATTGGTTAAGACCACCCAGGTCATGAGGTCATTTTTTCCAGTTGATCATGCCCGGAGACACATGAACATGCCAGTTATAGCTAACTAATAAACAGCTATGTTTAGAAAGATCCTGTCGTCTTGCATTTTATTATTTTGTACAAAGCGTGCAAAACAAGACACAGCTTACCTGGTCTTCCAGGTTAGTTCAATCAAAAACATGAAGTGCCCGCGGCACTCCAGGACCAGGGTAGCCTATCCCTGAGCTAAACTGTCACACAGCAACAGGAGCACTTGACTGACAGGCCAAATGCCCATCCTCACTCACTGCCTCCCTCCCTACCTCACCTCAATCTCATTGACTCTGAAAGACACACAAAAAAGGGATTTGTAGAGGGGGGTCCTTGGCAGACAGAGACCAGACTCATTATTCTCATTGGCCATATGGAAACATGCTTTTGTGTACAGAGAGAGTGTCTGAAGACAGCGACGCTGAGGGCCTGTGTGTCTGGGTGAATGGTACAGGCTGACTCTAAGCATATGGCTGTCTATACTGGCAGGAGGGTTCCACAACCAAGGCCTCTGACCTGGCACACCACCACAGGGATCCTGCAGATTTGAGTCCCAAATGCCACCCTATTCCCTATATAGTGCACTACTTTTGAGCAGGGCCTAGAGGAAGGGCTCATATGGCTCTGTTCAAAATTAGTGCACTATATAGGGAATAGGGTACCATTTGAGATGCACAACTTGATCATGAATTGCTCCACTGGGCTTCATAGCTTGGTTAGACACATTAGAGCCCATATGTACTTATCCGCCTCTCCTTTTGCTATCTTTTGAGAGATGGCTCGGCAGCGTCTAGCCTTGTCATCTGATGGAGGAGTTTGGTGCTCTGTTTCAGCTCTAACCAAGGTCATTTGGGATGCGCTATTCTTTAGATTGGCTTTCAGACAAGCCTCGAATGCATGATCTGCATATCCAGCCTTCTCTCGCAGTGTCCGAGCCTGAACCCATATGTCATATCCTGTGTGCAATACGCATTTTAAACACTTTACAGCAGCTACAATGTAACACATGTGCAAGAACAGTAGTCGTAGGCAAACAGTTGTAGGAACGCGTTTCTGGTGTGTGTTGAGGGTCTGATTACGGCAAAGATATCAGATAGACGTGCTGCATTATGATTAGAACAAAAGTAGAGTAAGCGAGTCAGGTCGGTGTAATCACTTACTGTAGATGTTGATCAGGAGCTGGATGACGTGCTGGTGTCCGTGTATAGAGGCCAGGTGAAGCGCTGTGTAGCCCTAACAGTCCCAAACAAAACAAATCAGTGTTATGAACTCAACTCTCATTTTGCTCATGCTGTGTCATAAAATCCAACGGGGATCTTAGAGCACCAGGTCTGTGGGAAGTGCTTTGGAATATGGATTGTGAACGGCAGAGTGAAGTATTTGTTAGCAGTTTTTATTTATTTTTTATAACCGGTGTGTCTCTCATTCTGTCCATCTGCATCAGTCTGAACGGTTCTATCTGTACATTCTGATAACGTCCCTAACCAAATGACATGTCGTGCTTTGACGCGTAAGGAATGTGTGTGTTTACTCCCGTCTAATGTGGGCTACTACCCTTGACTCACACCGAGTCATTCTCTGGCGTCATTATCATACGAAACACAGTGCTCCGAAACTTGAAAGCCGTTTTCTTCGTCCGAGAGAAGTTAAGTGACAACCCGGGTGAGACTTTGATGTCAGTATTGATAGAGTAATGGGTCTGTGTGAGGCGCTGGAACACAGTCATGCTGAACTCTTATCACAACAGAGACTTTATACGGGGCCCGGGAGACTCTTTGATCTAGAGTGCATCTAGGGAGCTATCAGACAAGCTGAAACACCGTACTGTGACTGTTTCCTCTGTGTTTCTTTCTGGTCACTTTCCTTCCAAATGGGTCTTTAAAATACATTTATCCACTTGTCCACTGAAAATAGGTGTGGATGGATGTGAGCGTGTGGATGTTGAGCAGATTAATATGCTGTGCATAAACGTAATGCACTTAACATACTGTACTGTGTGAGTATGTATTGTGAGGTCTACATTTGTATGGGTATTAATGACATGCTCCGGTACTTTGGCGACTAAGTATGTTTAACACCTCTGCTTTGGGCTGGGATGTGTCAATGTGTAGTTCATACATGTAGAATTACTGTTTTAACTCAATTAGCCACAAAATCCCTAGTTTGAAAGCAACTGTTTTCTTGAAGTTGTGCCGCGCCCTTTTCCCTACATTTCCCCCCACGTGGGCCACCCCCCTAGCAATTCAAGCCAATGAGCTCCAGCCCCTCCCATTTGAGTGACAACTAGTTAGAGGCCTGCCCAGCTTTATCCAATGAGGTTGCAGGGGGCCCCAACAGCTCAGTAGACACAGCAGAGAGAGAAAGAGCAATGACGTGATGCACATATCTGCACATATGTGACATGGTTAGAGCGGTTGCGGTGACTGTATTACCGCCACACCGGCAGTCATGACCGCAGTAAAATTCTACGTGACCGTTGAGGCAAGGTAATCTCCTCTTATGCACTCTGGACATTATCAGGTCGCTAATGGCCTGGTACGCAGGGCTCTATTGTCCCTCTAAATGACTCTGTCATCGATGCAAATGCAATTGAAAATCACATCAAACACTTATCATCAAAACAGTATGTACTTTTAAAAACTCACCTCACGCTGAATGATCAATTTGAAGAAAGATGTTCAATAACAGGTTAAAACTGAGTGGAAAACATGGTTGCTGTGGATGTTGTTTCAAAGCCTAACATCACGAAATGGACAGCGCTTTCTAAGGTGATGATTCATTCAAAACATCCATATGCATATTAGAGCTTATGTATAAGCATAGGCCTATATACAGTGTATTTGGAAAGTAGACCCCTTTAATTTTTCCACATTTTGTTACGGTACAGCTTTATTCTATAATGAATTAAATTACTATGTTGTATTATAATGACAAAGCAAAAACAGTCTTTTAGAAACTGTTGCTAATTAATTACAAATAAAAACAGAAATGCCTTATTTACCTAAGTATTCAGAAACTTTGCTATGAGCCTCGAAATTGAGCTCAGGTGCATCCTGTTTCCCTTGATCATCCTTGAGATGTTTCTACAACTTGATTGGAGTCCACCTGTGGTAAATTAGATTGATTGGACATGATTTGGAAAGGCACATACCTGTCTATATACGGTCTCACAGTTGACAGTTCCTCTGTGGAGATGGTAGAACATTCCAGAAGGACAACCATCTCTGAACCACTCCACCAATCAGGCCTTCATGGTAGAGTGGCCAGACGGAAGCCACTCCTCAGTAAAAGGCACATGACAGCCCGCTTGGAGTTTACCAAAAGGTGCCTAAAGACTCTCAGACCATGAGAAATGCAATTCTCTGGTCTGATGAAACCAAGATGAAACCAAGATTGAACTCTGTCTGGAGTGAACCTGGCACCATCCCTACGGTGAAGCATGATGGTGGCAGCATCATGTTGCGGGGATGTTTTTCAGCGGCAGGGACTGGGAGACTAGTCAGGATCGAGGGAAAGATGAACGGAGCAAAGTACAGAGAGATCATTGATGAATACCTGCTCCAGAGCTCAGAACCTCAGACTGGAGCGAAGGTTCACCTTCCAACAGGACAACTACCCTAAGCACACAGCCAAGACAACACAGGAGTGGCTTCGGGTCAAGTCTCAATGTCCTTGAGTGGCCCAGCCAGAGCCCGGACCTGAACCCGATCTAACATCTCTGGAGAGACCTGAATAGCTGTGCTACTTTCAAAATGTGGAAAACGTCAAGGGGTCTGAATACTATCAGAATGCACTGTATATTCAATTGATTTATTAAACTTTTTTTAAATGTAGATGTTCCAAAGGCGCCTATCAGCGGCTTGTATTCGTTGACGCCTGGCGATGCTAAACGTGTTTATGTTAATTAACGGTCAATTTAACACGTGACCGGCATTCTTTTGCATGACAATAATCGTCTGACAAAATGTCATGACCACCACAGCCCTAGACATAGTACGCAGTTTTCAGGGACCACTTTTGGCTCGTAAGCGCTACTTTCAGAACTACTGGCTAAAAAGTATACAAAAGTACTTGAGTATCTCTTTAAGGCGGGTAAAAGAAAAACAGTAAATATATGTGTGGTAGGAGCTAAAGCATACAGAAGGCATGTACTGTAGATACTGTATGCTGCTTTTTCAAGGTAAAGGAGACCACCTTTCACTTCTACAATTTCCCGAAAGTTCAAAGCCCGTTTAATGTGTACTTTGAGCTTTACATTGGAGGTAAAGGGCGTTTAACTAGGGGTTCGAGGGAGCAGGGTGAGATCAAGGCACAGTATATGAATTCAGCGGGAATCCAACTCTGTCGTTGGTAGGCTAGCTTGTTTTGTTACTTGTCCAAGACAACCCATAAGCCCACTGACAAACAGGGAGATGATCTAAACAGACACAGAATACCCTCTCTTTTCACTGATACACGCTGACTTTGCCATGTCGGAGAGTACAAGTTTCAGTTCATTCTGATTGTGGACACGAACCCTCCATGTATGATAACAGTTAATTCAACGACCAAATGTAACTTCACCCCTCTCCTACTCCTGTCTGTTGAATGCCTATGGTGGGCAGACTGGAATTGACTTCCTTCTGTATGCCTGTTTGTATGAGTCCTCCAGCCCACACATCCTGTCTCCAAACACACGTGAGGGGATATCGCTATAAGGCGTGACAGCTCTCCTTTACCATATTCATGACCACTATAGTATGGACTCATTTCAAATGTGTATTAGAGTATTACAATATAACTTACCCCCTTCAGAGCAGAACACGTGGACAGTCAAATCACCAGGCATGGAGAAGACCAGAGGAATACAGGGAGAATTAGAAAACATCAAGAGACAGAGGCACCACCTCATTTTACACTACCAACACAGGTCATTTTGACTTAGTAAATTGTTTGTCAATGCTCAATTCATATTTTGGTATTTTTGGTATTTTATTAGGATCCGCATTAGCTGTTGCAAAAGCAGCAGCTACTCTTCCTGGGATCCACACACAACATTAAACATGACATAATACAGAACATTAATAGACAAGAACAGCTCAAGGACAGAACTACATATATATTTTATTTAAAGAAGGCAAATGTAGCCAACATATCAATGCATACACACAAACTCTCTAGGTCGAATAGGAGAGAGGCGTTGTGCTGTTAGCTGTTGCTTTATCTGCTTTTTTAAACCAGGTTTGCTGATTATTTGAGCAAATCTGATGGAACGGAGGTCGATGCAATAAATGCTCTATATAAAACTGTACACTTTTTTGAAACTGTGAAAAGACCCCTGGTGGCATGTCTGGTGGGATAAGTGTGTGTGTCAGAGCTGTGTGTAAGTTGACTATGCAAAACATGTGGGATTGTTAATGGTTAATGGTTCATATAAAAATAAGAAGTGATGCATATAAAGTGCATATACAGTTGAAGTTGGAAGATTACATACACCTTTAGCCAAATACATTTGAACTCGGTTTAGACCATTCCTGTCATTTAATCCTCGTAAAAATTCCCTGTCTTAGGTCAGTTAGGATCACCACTTTATTTTAAGAATGTGACATGTCAGAATAATAGTAGATCATTATTTATTTCAGCTTTGCCTTGAAATTGTTTAACTTGGGTCAAAGGTTTCGGGTAGCCTTCCACAAGCTTCCCACAATAGGTTGGGTGATTTTGGGCCCATTCCTTATGATAGAGCTGGTGTAACCGAGTCAGGTTTCTAGGCCTCCTTGCACACACAGTTTTTCAGTTCTACCCACTAATTTTCTATAGGATTGAGGTCAGGGCTTTGTGATGGCCACTCCAATACCTTGACTTTGTAGTCCTTTAGCCATTTTGCCACAACTTTGGAAGTATGCTTGGGGTCATTGTCCATTTGGAAGACCCATTTGCGACCGAGCTTTAACTTCCTGACTGATGTCTTGAAATGTTGCTTCACTATATCCACATAATTTCTCTACCTTATGATGCCATCTATTTTGTGAAGTACACCAGTCCCTCCTCCTGCAAAGCACCCCCACAACATGATGCTGCCACCCCCGTGTTTCACGGTTGGGATGGTGATCTTCGGCTTGCAAGCCTGGTCATTATGGCAAAACAGTTCTATTTTTGTTTCATCAGACCAGAGGACTTTTCTCCAAAAAGTACAATCTTTGTCCTCATGTGCAGTTGCAAAACCGTATTCTGGCTTTTTTCTGGCGGTTTTGGAGCAGTGGCTTCTTCCTTGTTGAGCGGCCTTTCAGGTTATGTCGATATAGGACTTGTTTTACTGTGGATATAGCATCTTCACAAGGTCCTTTTGTTGTTGTTCTGGGATTGATTTGCAGATGTCCTAACCGACTTGCCAAAACTATAGCTGGTTAACAAGAAATTTGTGGAGTGTTTGAAAAACGTGTTTTAATGACTCCAGCCTAAGTGTATGTAAACTTCCGACTTCAACTGTAGCAGCCCAAGGGCTATTCATATTTCTAGCATTTGCATATACATTTTGCGGTACTGGCCACAGTGAGGTAATGGACTACTTACATGCTTTGTAGAGATGGTGAGGATTGTGTGTCATAGGAAGGGGCAGGAGGTAAGAGGAGAGCAAATTCGTTTTTAATCTTGTTTACAATATCATTTTTCAAATAAATATATATACATTACCAGTCAAAAGTTTGGACACCTACTCAGTCAAGAGTTTAAATTTTTTTTTTTACCAAGACATCAAAACTATGAAATAACACATATGGAATCATTTCGTAACCAAAATAGTCATCTGGAATGCTTTTCTAACAGTCTTGAAGAAGATCCCACATATGCTGAGCACTTATTGGCTGCTTTTCCTCCACTCTGCGCTCCAACTCATCCCAAACCATCTCAATTGGGTTGAAGTCAGGTGATTGTGGAGGCCAGGTCATCTGATGCAGCACTCCATCACTCTCCTTGGTCAAATAGCCAATACATAGCCTGGAGGTGTGTTTGGGGTCATTGTCCTGTTGAAAAAAAAAATGATAGTCCAACTAAGGATCGTGTATCACTTCAGAATGCTGTGGTAGACATGCTGGTTCAGTGTGCCTTGAATTGTAAAGAAATCACAGACAGTGTCACCATAAAAGCACCCCCACACCATCACACTACCTCCTCCATGCTTCACAGTGGGAACCACACTTGCGGAGATCATCAGTTCACCTACTCTGTGTCTCACAAAGACACAGTGGTTGGAACCAAAAATCTAAAATTTGGACTCATCAGACCAAAGGACAGATTTCCACGAGTCTATTGTCCATTGTTCATGTTTCTTGGCCCAAGCAAGTCTCTTCTAATTATTAGTGTCCTTCAGTAGTGGTTTATTTGCAGCTATTCAACCTCGAAGGCCTGATTCACACAGTCTCCTGTGAACAGTTGATGTTGAGATGTGTCTGTTACTTGAACTCTGTGAAGAATTGATTTGGTCTGCAATCTGAGGTGCAGTTAACTATAATGAATTCATCCTCTGCAGCAGAGGTACAGTAACTCTGGGTCTTCCTTTCATGTAGTGGTCCTCATGAGAGCCAGTTTCATCATAGCGCTTGATGGTTTTTGCGACTGCACTTGAAGAAACTTTAAAAATTCTTGAAATGTTCCGGATTGACTGACCTTCATGCCTTAAAGTAATGATGGACTGTCATTTATCTTTGCTTATTTGAGCTGTTCTTGCCATAATATGGACTTGGTATTTTACCAAATAGGGCTATCTTCTGTACACCACCCCTACTTTGTCACAACACAACTGATTGGCTCAAACGCATTAAGAAGGAAGGAACTTCCACAAATTAACACACCTATTAATTGAAATGCATTCCAGGTGACTACCTCATGAAGCTGGTTAAGAGAATGCCAAGAGTGTGCAAAGCTGTCATCAAGGCAAAGGGTGGCTACTTTGAAGATTTTCACATTTGAAAAACTGTGTTATTTCATAGTTTTGATGTCTTCACTATTATTCTACAATGTATAGATAGTAAAAATAGTAAAAATAAAGAAAAACCCTTGAATAAGTAGGTGTGTGCAAACGTTTGACACGTACTGTATGTGTATATATACAGTCGTGGCCAAAAGTTTTGAGAATGACACAAATATTAATTTTCAAAGTCTGCTGCCTCAGTTTGTATGATGGCAATTTGCATATACTCCAGAATGTTATGAAGAGTGATCAGATGAATTGCAATTAAATGCAAAGTCCCTCTTTGCCATGCAAATTAACTGAATCCCCAAAAAACATTTCCACTGCATTTCAGCCCTGCCACAAAAGGACCAGCTGACATCATGTCAGTGATTCTGTCATTAACACAGGTGTGAGTGTTGACTCTAACACAGGTGTGAGTGTAGTCACTCTGACTAAGTAGAACTGGGCAATACCATATCTATGTGATGCATTGCATGTCAACATTGTGTGTCCTCCCTTTCAAGTTCAGCTGACAGCGATGGCTCTTTAATGTCAGATGAAAGCTGACTTGGGGGATACACACATACATACATACATACACCCACATGAAATTCATCGGCAGTCAAAGAAAAAGCTACAAAACCCTCTAAACCACCTCCAGAGAATGGAGTATGTTCAGCGAATCCAACAGTTTCACAGCACTTAAAAGTCATTCTATGGATTATAGATTTTTGATTTGGTTTCTGCTTTGGCTGAAAAGCAGTTTCATCAGTGCCATTACCACTGTAACGATTAGAGACAAAAAAGCGAATTATGTAATTATAGAGCCAATAACTGACTTGTCCGGTTTACTTTGCTCTGGTAAGGATTAAACATTATCTCTCCTGTGTGTGTACACATCGCATCATAACCAGGCAGCGGTCTGCGAGGACAGGAGATTAACACTTAGAGGGGCAGACGCTAAATTGAATTCTACAGGCCCATGGCTGTCTGAGAAGCCATTAAGTAATCACAACATTGCCCCTTCAAATAAATCCACCACCCACCTGCCTCTGCTGCCTCTCTACATACAAGGCAGCAGGGTTTGTGTGTGGTATGGATTTCCATTTTATTGACTGTGAAGGCAAACTTAGCCCCGGGCTGAGAAAATAACAAAACTCTCAAATGTCTATATCAGCCCCAAAATGAATGACAAAAAGAGTATGATGTGATAGATAAAAGAGAAATTTGCATTTTTTTAAATAACGAAATGACAGAAAACAAACAATGAATATTTTCACACTACTTAAACCAGATAGGGAGGGATTGAGTGAAAATCCTCATGAGGTAATGCTTAACTGATGTTTATTCAGTGCTGCACATTAGACAATGTCAGTTGTCTTGGGGACATTGCCTTGGGGTGGAATGGGTTTAAGTGTAGCTAGAGACTGTACACCAGATAATGTAATATAACATAAGAGTTTTGGTGTAAAGCCCCATACCAACCGCTGCCATAGAATTTTCAAATAACCTGTATTTGGCGAAACCTTTTTAGTTGTCGAATCGGGCAAAGAAGTATATTATAAATGATTGTGTCCGGTTGCAGGTGGTTCATTTGAATTTAGAAAATGCTCTGTTAGTAACCCTTTCCACGCACAGCCCGTGTCATCCCGTATACAGATTCTGTCATTGATAAGCGCATAAATTGGAATGCAGATGCTGTACAGTAACATGCTGTACATGACGTCAGAGCTCCTGTTCTCCGTTTCGCAGCTCTGTATTGGTTTTGACTGCCCGCATCTCTACCGCTAATTGGGATACTTTTGCACATTTGTTGTTGTTGTCTGATTGAACCAAAAATCTTTAGTTATATCACATTTTCTGGTGTGCAATCTGTAGCTAGCTGATGTGGTGCACTGCTTTATCAAACCAGCAGCCCAGAGTTGAGGAGAAGTTCCTTCGGAAGCCTTTGGACTAAAACACCACAGGGAAACGGAAGTATAACCTCAGCAAGAATCTTAAAGAGTAGTCACGCCTGTACATCTCTCTGTGTGTGTGTGTGTGTGTGTGTGTGTGTGTGTGTGTGTGTGTATGTATGTGTGTGTGTGTGTGTGTGTGTGTGTGTGTGTGTGTGTGTGTGTGTGTGTGTGTGTGTGTGTGTGTGTGTGTGTGTGTGTGTGTGTGTGTGTGCGCGCGCGTGCGTGCGTGCGTGCGTGCGTGTGCGTGTGTGTGCGTCTGCATCTGTGGTGGACAATTGGCGGACATAGAAAATGATAACTGCGTGAGGAGATGCGGTAGCTGTGGCCTGTATGAGGTGCGAGTAAGGCGTCAGTGTGAACTGAAGTCATTGACCCTTCACAGCCCGACACCACCTGTCACTGCGGCGTTCGCTCACCGATCTGATGTTGACGTCCACGCCGGTGCGAGCCATCATGTCCACAGCCTCCACGCAGCCTTGCTTGGTTGCCCAGTGAAGTGCCGTCTGAGAAGACACACAGACAGAGGGGAGGAGCCAGTCATTCAACACTGAAACTGCTCCTACCATACGCACCCACTGACTGAGTGACTGACGGGCTGGGTGGAATCCTGACTAGGAACTAGGCTACGTAACATGTAAATAAAGCATTGATGTCAATGGGAGATTTGTGCAGAGGTTTGAGTTGAGTTTTATTGTTTGATGTACATAACTAATAAGGTATTGTATGGTCACAGATAATATTCTAAATCTTTAATGAAGGCATATTTCTTGAGTAAAATTTCAGTTAGGACTTACTGCGTTTCAAGGTTACAATAGAAGGGATAACCGTTCCTCATTCAGGCCAACTGTCAATTAATATAAGAAGAATTGTACGTCCACACAGCCTCCACAACAGCAGTGACACAAAAATGAAAAAACACGAACGGCTCATTTAAATAAAATGTCCCTTTGAATTTAATTCATGCCTCATTTGCCTAAACAGATTTGGCTGTGAAGAATGGCCAGGCACTGTGTCTGCTCTGTAATAAGCTGGCTTAATTCGGCCCAATGTTGAGTTTATTGATGCCTCACTAAAGAGCCAGATTCAAGGACAGTTATCCAATTTCTATTGTGTAGAACTGAATGAGTCCAAATCAGATCATTTCATGTATTATATTGAATCGACTGGTAACGAGCTACACAATTAGGGAACACAACAGTCTAATGGGAGAGAAAGAGGAACACGTTGTACACACACCCACACAAACAGAGTCATTGAAGCCCATCTATAATATTGATGTTTTAATTCTATATACTTACAAACTTGATGTCCAATTCACGGGGACAGAAGAAAAACAAGACGAAAGGAAGGAAGGAGTGAAAGTTTAATGTATGATCACTGTTCTAACCATTCTAATCAATCACAATGTGATACACGGTGGGCATCATAACCTGTGTATCCCTTTGTATTATGTCCGGATTCCATCCCTGTTCTGCCTTTTTCCAGAGCAGCTATTCTTATTGTCCGCGTGGACGTATTGATGTAGAGCCGGGACGCTAGCTATTCCCCTCCGTCCACATTCCCAGTCGAAGCACATCAAAGTAGAGAGAGGTGAGAGGAGAGGCATGCTTTGATGGGTTCACTCTCTGACATGTCCATTCATTGACACCTTTGGTCCTATTCTGTTCAGATTTGGCATGGGTTCAAACTAAACCCTTCAATCAACAAGAGTTCCCCCGTAATCTTCCTTTTAAGATTAAGATAGTCCCCATAGAGCATGCAGGGAACTATAGTAACAGTAATCTTCTTGTCCTTCTGAACTGATTCTTTGTATCTTTTAACACAGAGATGGTTAAAAATCTGCACGTTTGTGATTTCCACCCCATCCCTTTCATAAGGACACACAGCATCAACCCTGGCCTTTCCACCCCGTCCCTTTCATAAGGACACACAGCATCAACCCTGGCCTTTCCACCCCATCCCTTTCATAAGGACACACAGCATCAACCCTGGCCTTTCCACCCCATCCCTTTCATCCCTTTCATAAGGACACACAGCATCAAGGACACACAGCATCAACCCTGGCCTTTCCACCCCATCCCTTTCATAAGGACACACAGCATCAACCCTGGCCTTTCCACCCCATCCCTTTCATAAGGACACACAGCATCAACCCTGGCCTTTCCACCCCATCCCTTTCATAAGGACACACAGCATCAACCCTGGCCTTTCCACCCCATCCCTTTCATAAGGACACACAGCATCAACCCTGGCCTTTCCACCCCATCCCTTTCATAAGGACACACAGCATCAACCCTGGCCTTTCCACCCCATCCCTTTCATAAGCCTTTCCACCCCATCCCTTTCATAAACCCCCATCCCTTTCATAAGGACACACAGACACACAGCATCAACCCTGGCCTTTCCACCCCATCCCTTTCCATAAGGACACAGCATCAACCCTGGCCTTTCCTACCCCGTCCCTTTCATAAGGACACACAGCATCAACCCTGGCCTTTCTTACCCCGTCCCGCTACCTACCAACCTCACACTGTCACTACCATGTTGCGCTACAGTAGATTAGATGAAACAAATAGAACAGTGTTTCCCACTGGTTTCCAAGCATTTAATTATCTCTCGCCAATATATATCATTCAGCCAACAACCGAGAGCACGGAAACCTAGCAGAAACCAATGGCTGGGAGGAGGGGGGGGGGGGAAATGTCTGTCTGCGGGATAGCTAACGGGAGTTATTTTTGGGTGCCTGCAGCAGCCCCCTTTAAGTGTGTGTGTGGGGAGCGCATGCATGCGTGCGTGTGTGTTAATGTAGACTGACCACTGCGCCCGTCGAGGCGGGATGCTGCCAAGCTGCTTTACCCAGGCCTGGTTTCATTACAAGGTGCTAACCGAGCTCTGTGATGCCTGTTGGGGTTCTTCCGTCACTCCGTCAGACTGTTTGGTCTCGCCAACGCTCCAGACACAAACTGATTTAAAAAAAACACTTCTCCATCCAGGTCTGGAGCTACTGTCACTCTCCATGTTATGATGAGCAACTGTGACCAGTATCTGACTGTCCACTTTACATCAACTATTTAAAAAATAAAATTAAAAAAGTTTTGCGGTTACACTTATAGGATTATTAATGATGCACATAGTTGCTGAATACAATACAATCGAACAGTATCATATTGTGTTTAAACCAGTACCTACTGTTTACAAAATGTCCCATGTTAGTGAGCATTATGGCACACTATAATTGCATTAGATTTACGGTGGCCATAAGGTACAACCTTTCTTTTCAACAGGGTGTTTTAAATCCGGCCCATGAATAGAGAGAGAAGCCTTCTGGGAGGTATCTGCCATGCATCATGGGACAGTTTGACAACAGTGACCCTGTTTAAACTGGTAACTGCCATCCGACCGTCTGCTACCATCAGATTGGCATCTGTGGGCCTTTAGTGGGTGGTATTCTGGTACAGGGACGAACAACAAAACCACTTCCCAATGCCTCGCTGAAAGCAGCAGGAAAAAGAACATCAAAAAGGCGTAAATTCCACTTCTTCCATTTTGAACAAGTGAAGCATAAAAAGAAATGTAATAATCTCAAGTGGCAAGGGTTTACACCATTGATGTTGTTACTTCTGCATGGTGGGGCCCATGGAGCTGATGTCGGGGGGGGCTATACAAACTGACTGAAGGAGGGAGAGTTTTAGGAGAGGCCATATGGACGAGGTCTTTTGCTTTGGAGCCTTTCAATAGACAGCTTAGCGCTTGTTTATGCAGTCTCACTCAACGCTGTGTGAAATTCCTGCTCTGGCTTCAGCAGTTGCCTTTCAAAGCCGGACTGTGGCAATAGGCTACCATATGCTCTGCTGGTTGAAACATTCTCAACAGACATACCTCAACAAAGTTTTCATAGCAAGTGAAATAATGGCTTTGTGTTGTAGCATACTGGTGTGGAGCCAGTTAGAGAGAAAGTATTGGTTGGGGTTCAACTAAACCCAAAGTAATGCTGCATTTCTGTACAAATGACAGTGGCAGTGAAATTCTGTGTTTAAACACACAAAATGTTCAAACAAAAAACCTACATTTCAAAAAAAAAAGAAACACCGCAAAATTCATGGAATTGTTTCATTCTACGAAAAAACGATCAGTAGCTCTCATCTGGTGAGGACAGTATAGTGGTATAAATCTGCCTTCAGGCAGTGAAAGCTGTGTGTTTTTTCAACTATTAATTACCATTCAATTACAATATCATTACACACCATGATCATCTGGGCTCCGGCGTCATGTCTGTATCCCAAATGGCACCCTAGTCTCTTAAGTAGCTCTATGGGCCCTGATGAAAAGTAGTGCATTATATAGGGAATAAGGTGTCATTTGGGACCTAGCGCATGACTACAGAGTGAGCTAAACTCAGTGGATACAGTCATTTGGATTCTCTGGCCCATTACACTGACTGACCGTAATACTAAACAAAACCTCAGACGCCTGAAGAAATGCTTGATAAAAAATAACCAGCCCCGTCTTGGCTGAAAAAAGACATTGTGTATGTAGGACAGTACAGTGTGTGTGTGTGTGTGTGTGTGTGTGTGTGTGTGTGTGTGTGTGTGTGTGTGTGTGTGTGTGTGTGTGTGTGTGTGTGTGTGTGTGTGTGTGTGTGTGTGTGTGTGTGTGTGTGTGTGTGTGTGTGTGTGTGTGTGTGTGTGTGTGTGTGTGTGTGTGTGTTGTGACTGTAGGGTGATAGGGAGAACCAAGGCATGTCAGAATGTATGGAGGGTGTGTTTATGTGCCTTGCAAAACAATTTCAGCTTTTTGTTTGTTTTGTAGATAAACATATGCTGTCACGCCCTGATTTGTTTCACCTTTCTTTGTGCTTGTCTCCACCCCCCTCCAGGTGTCACCGTTCTTCCCCATTATCCCCTGTGTATTTATACCTGTGTTCTCTGTTTGTCTGCTGCCAGTTTGTTTGTTCGTAGAACCTACCAGCGTTTCGTTTCCCTGCTCCCGCCTGTTCCTGACTCCTGTTTTCTAGTTTCCCGGTTCTGACTGTTCTGCCTACCTTGACCCCTGCCTGCCTTGACCTGTCATTTGCCTGCCCCTGTTTAAAGAACACACTTCTGTTTCTTCAACACTGTCTGCACCTGGGTCATACCTTAAAAGTTGATACATGTCAGAAATTGGATGTTGGTGTGAATCCCATTTAGTAGACTTCTGAATAAATGTTCTTCCTGTTTTAAAGAACAGCGAGACACCCAACCTTTGTCCAATCTTTGACACTGCCGGAGCACTATGAAAGAGCACTATGAATTGTCAATGCTTAGCTAATTGAAATAAAAGTATTGGGGGTGTTTTGTTTTAGCTGTAAGCCAACAGCAACATGTTTGATCAGTACAGAAAGGAGGCACATGGACAACGTTAAAATACCACTACTCACCCCCTTGGTTTCCAGCAGCAGGTTAACACAAAACAGTTGTAGAACGGCCATCGGGCAGCACGGTTCATAGGAGAAAGAGAATATTGAATATTATGGTTCTTGTTAGAGTATAAGACGTCATTCCTATAGGAGTATTATTATTAATATTGTTCAGTTTTGTCTGCAGAATTGGTCAATAATGTGTTATTTGATCATTTTAATCAATTACAAAATTCAAATCATGGTTCAAAACAGCTGGTTGTTGAGATGTTTTAACACCTTCCACCTTTAATCTTGGATAGAATCATAGGTTTTGGAAAGGGGGATAACCTGTCCTTTTTTTGTCACACGTTCTTCTCTAATCTGGCTCTTCTGTCCCTCTGAAAAAGGTGGGGAGTCTCTCTCCCTACATCTCTCCATCCTCCCTCATTTCGTTATGCTAAGAAGTTTACTGACTGCTTGTTTGTTGTAGCTGAAGCGTCTGATTTCCTTCAGACCATTGTTTTGTAAGTGCTCCCACTCGAACGCCAGAGCTTCAGTGGGAAGGGAGAGATTGGTTTAACCAGCCAGCGGACCGGTCAGATAGAAATTAATACAGACGTGTTAGCCAATAGGTGGAGGAGAGGGGCTGTCGATGCACACTGGAGAGAGTAGTGCAGTATATTTAGTGGGGGTCGGAAGAATTGAAACCTGTGTCATTTGAGTCCACCGCCTGTTTCCCCCATTACAAACGGGGTAAATCATGGAGGCCATTTGAAGAGTAGAGGATATACACTCAATATGTTGCCGTCACACTAAGTTTCCTCTTCATCTGTACAGTTTGGCATAGTACGGACTATTCAAGAAGGAACAATGTATTTGTTTTGGTAAAACATTAAACTGCAGAAATAAAACAAAAAAACAAAGCTACTGTATCTGGACTACTTTACTATGTGAATCACCAACATAACAGATTAGGTTAGGGCCAGGAAAAGAGGAAGGGAGGATGGTAGGAGATATACTGGAGGCTACTTACAGTGATGAAGTCCTGGTGAGAGAGGCAAACGCATGGGAATAGAGTGCAAATGTTAGGCATCTGGGGGGGAAAAAAATGGGTCTAATTTATTACCATCATATTTATTTAATATTTATGGTATGGTATATCAGAACCGTATTATAAGAAAATCCTTCAATATAAGTACCAGATGGCTTTCAGAGGATCCCTATCTGAAGATCTCATCTTTAAACAAGGTCAATGACATCAACATTGCGATCTGACAGCTTTTGTGGAGGTGAAATGGTCCATGAAAACCTGATGTCTCAAGAGAGGACGACAAGACAGCAACTATGGGCTGTTTCAATTCTGTGAGACAACGCTTGATGGGATTGACTGATAAGGGATCAAGCTACCTTTCCTGATGTTTTTTTTTTTTTGTCTTTCAATCTCGGTAGCCTCAGTAGCTAGATGCCCATCAACCCCATCAACAGAGGCTCTCTTATCTGATCCTAGATGAAGAGAGGCAGCTCCTGGGTGCCATCATGCTGAATCCTATAGGAGGCCAGAGTCTGTGTGTTTAGTGTCAATCCTATGGGAGATGGGCTTGAAAATGTGCCAATCACATGTATGGCTTTGGATAGACCAGATCAAACAGTTTTACCCTAGTCCAGAGCCTTATATTTGATATCTTCTTGGAGGCCAGAATGGCGCTGATGGCGAGGTAGAGGGTGAGGGTTAGGGGGAGGTAGTACCTTCTTTGAGGCCAGGCTGGGGTCCTGTGTGAGGAGCTGTCGGAGAGCAGCGGTGTTCCCCAGGGCACAGGATCGTAGCCAGTCCTTCTCCAGAGGATCCAACTGAATCCTGGGGAACACAGACTGAGTAGAGAGAGACAGAGAGAAAGATTATCAGTAGAAATGAAATAGAAATGAAATATTTTAACGCTTGTCTACAGTTGCTGGTGGAGTCGGATTAAAACTACACCATGCTAATATTCCCGAAAAGCTACACAAAACATGATGTTTGTTGGTAATTTCGCACCAAGAAGAGCATTTCTGAAACAATCTCTTTCACTCAGCCTACCACTATTTCACATCATTTTCACTACGACCTTCAGCTTTCTTCCAAAGCACGCATTTTGTCATCCAGTCTGAAGACTCTCCCGGGATGTGTCCCAAAGTACCCTATTGCCTACATTAGTGCACTACTTCGCTGATCAAAAGTAGTGCACTATATAGGGAATAGGGTGCCATTTCTGAGTCTTTCATGAGCCTCTTCTTACAAGGTGATGAGTAGGGAGGACAATCCATTTATCTTCTCAGAGTGGAAAGGCTATTATCAGTGGGAAGTGAGGGAATTATTCCCGATAGTAAACAAACAAAGCCAACTAATAAAGTAGATAAGGATCTATATGCAGGCAGGGAATCTGTGGTAGAAACGGCAGGTACTCGCTCCAGGGCTAAAGAGAGGCAACCAACCCAAATCTGGCTTAAGCTGGCAAATCAAGGTCAATGATTAACTTGAGGGGATTTTCAGCATTCGAGGCTGAGGCAAAGACGAATTGTCAACACTGCTACTCTGAATAGTAGAGCATCAATCTAACAAACAGAGCGACATGAGTACCTTTGAGTGCACTCGCTTGTGCAAACTCATCTAAAATATATATAATTTGTTTTAGGTTGTAGAATCATATTGAACTATTCTGAAATTAGGTTCAGTCCAACTACAGTGCACTCAGGCCACAGACCAGCCCCACCACCTACCTCCCTGTTATGTTTGACCTTTATCCGTGCCCGTGGGCTGGGTGGGTGGTCTGATACCATTAGTGGTGTTTATTGACCAGCGGGACAGTGTGAATGAGAGAGAAGCAGAGAGCCAGGCTTTAATCAGTGGCCTGCCAGGGAGGGCCTCTTCTTCACAGTTCACCTGTTTACACTGGCCATGCAGGTGTCAGCTCCACGTTAATTATAAAACCCTGCCTCTCTACCTTTCGCCCTGGGAAGCTGTCCCTCAGCCTGACAACAGCACCACAGTGGGGGGAATGGTGGGAGCAGAGAGGCAGAGTTAGCTAGAGGATAGAGGGCGGGAGGGACACTGAAAGAAAGTGAGAGGACATACAGTATAATGCGGTATTGCAACGCCAGGGTTGTGGGTTCGATTTCAGAGGCGGCTACCCATACAGAGGGAGAATGAGGGAAGAAAAATGTGTTCAAATTAAAATGATGGTTTTCATACTGTTTGTGTAACTGGAGAAGTCTCCACGTTTTTCCAAAGCCAATATACAGTAAGATACTGTAGTAAAGTAGGTCTAATTATGGACACGAACCCCTAGTGTTATGATGAGCATCACTGTAGGGACCCATCTCACTCTCCTACCTTCTTATGGGTACCGTTCTCTAATTACCCCACCCTCTTTCTCCCTCCCTCCATCCTTCCCCTCTCGTTGAGTTATAGGAGATACCCTGCTATTTCCACCGATGGCTCCTCTCAGGCCCCTGCTGCTTCCAGTCAGTGAGAGGTAGGAGGCTGTCACAGGCAATGAGCAAATGAGTCTGTGTCCCACCACGAAGGAAGACAGGAGTGATTATGGGATATCACCATGGGAACGGCGTGGGGGGAAAGAGGCTCCATTTTATCCTGACGGCAGCTCAGAATGCCTCTCTCTCTCTCTCTCTCTCTCTCTCTCTCTCTCTCTCTCTCTATATATATATATATATATATATATATATATATATATACTCTGCTCAAAAAAATAAAGGGAACACAAACAACACAATGTAACTCCAAGTCAATCACACTTCTGTGAAATCAAACTGTGCACTTATGAAGCAACAGTGATTGACAATACATTTCACATGCTGTCGTGCAAATGGAATAGACAACAGGTGGAATTTATAGGCAATTAGCAAGACACCCCAAATAAAGGAGTGGTTCTGCAGGTGGCGACCACAGACCACTTCTCAGTTCCTATGCTTCCTGGCTGAGGTTTTGGTCACTTTTGAATGCTGGCGGTGCTTTCACTCTAGTGGTAGCATGAGACGGAGTCTACAACCCACACAAGTGGCTCAGGTAGTGCAGCTCATCCAGGATGGGCACGTGACAGACGTGACAGTGTCTGGAGACACCGTGGAGAACGTTCTGCTGCCTGCAACATCCTCCAGCATGACCGGTTTGGCGGTGGATCAGTCATGGTGTGGGGTGGCATTTCTTTGGGGGGCCGCACAGCCCTCCATGTGCTCGCCAGAGGTAGCCTGACTGCCATTAGGTACCGAGATGAGATCGTCAGACCCCTTGTGAGACCATATGCTGGTGCGGTTGGCCCTGGGTTCGTCCTAATGCAAGACAATGCTAGACCTCATGTGTCTGGAGTGTGTCAGCAGTTCCTGCGAGAGGAAAGCATTGATGCTATGGACTGGCCCGCCCCTTCCCCAGACCTGAATCCAATTGAGCACATCTGGGACATCATGTCTCCTTCCAACCACCACAGACTGTCCAGGAGTTGGCGGATGCTTTAGTTCAGGTCTGGGAGGAGATCCCTCAGGAGACCATCCTCCACCCCATCAGGAGCATGCCCAGGCGTTGTAGGGAGGTCATACAGGCACGTGGAGGCCACACACACTACTGAGCCTCATTTTGACTTGTTTTAAAGGACATTGCATCAAAGTTGGATCAGCCTGTAGTGAGGTTTTCCACTTTAATTTTGAGTGTCACTCCAGACCTCCATGGGTTGATAAATTTGATTTCCATTGATAATTTTTGTTGTCAGCACATTCAACCATGTAAAGAAAAAAGTATTTAATAAGAATATTTCATTCATTCAGATCTAGGATGTGTTATTTTAGTGTTCCCTTAATTTTTTGAGCAGTGTGTGTATGTATTTCCAAAGTGTGTGTATATATATATATATTCTCTTATATTGTAATAGAATACACGGCACCAGAATGCTGCGCATACCATGACAGAGGATGCAGCCACACTTCTTGTATCTTCTTCCTGGATATATCCCTCGCTCTAAAACAGAAGGCGAATCAGGAGTTAGCATGAGCATCAGAGATTTAGAGGGAACAAAATTGCAACATTTGTGGCAAATAACAGTACCATTTCCATACGGTCAATTATCAAATATTTTGACAAAAACACCTCTGTGCTTACATTTTTGGGTATGAACCTCCCTTAGGGAAAAGGAAAAGAGGAAATATATAATGAATCTATTAAAATCCTAAAATGATTCTCTAAATTCTCAAAGGCTTCCCAAAACACAGAGACAAAACTGTTTTCATCTTCAAACTGACATCTTTACTTCCCGTCTACAGTCAGATGAGCAAAGACTAAGGTCAGGTCTCTTGATTTTTGGTTTAATTCTTTCATTTTCTAAAACCTTTTGTTTTGTTTCTACTGATCAACACTCCCTATCTCATTACTGTGCTGTGTGATTACCTTCAGAAACATAAACAAACTAGAGCACACCTTGCATTGTTGGGGTAAGCTGTCAATAAGGAGTTTAAATCATGGTACTTCAAGATGGAGGACTTTAGTAATATACTTCTTGTAGCTTAAGTGAGCAAACAGGGAAGGAAGAAAAAAAACCTACGGAGGACGTTGTGGTTTTCTCTGTTTGGTTGTTATTAATAAAGGGAGACTACACTCAAAAACTATCTTTGATATGATGCAAAACGCATCATCAAGGCAAGTTTAGCTCTGTACTGCAAGTGCTCCATTGTGAAAACTTGACTGCTGACATGCATACTTTTTTGGGATTGTATTAATAGTGGACTAATGAAAAAACATTTCTGAGTGTAGCATTCCTTGAAACGTGCCCACTCCTGTTATATAGCCTACTGGGTGTTACCCCATCCTGTCAATTCTAACCCCTCTTTTCGTAACAATAGCTCTATTTTCAGATGTGAAATGTACCAGCTCGATTTGGCATTGATGATGTCACTTTTTGTGATGACAGTTTTGGTAAACAGTATATATATATATATATATATATATATATATATATATATATATATATATATATATATATATATATATATACACACACAGTCGTATGAAAAAGTTTGGGCACCCCTCTGAGGCTGCATAATAATTTACTCTGTCGTCACAGAAAATGATCACAGTGGCATGCCATTCATTTTCTAATAAAAGCTGAGTACTGGGGTATTGTCCAGAAAAATACTTTTAGTGTTGCAATATTAGGTTGTATGAAATTAAATCAGATGTAAAAAAATAGGCTATGCAAAAATGTGGGCACCCTTGTCATTCTGTCAATGCTTATTTTCCACCATAATTTGCAAATAAATTCATTAAAAATCCTACAATGGGATTTTCTGGATTTTTCTTTCTCATTCTGTCTGTCATAGTTGAAGTGTATCTATGATGAAAATTACAGGCCACTCTCATCTTTTTAAGTGGGAGAACTTGCACAATTGGTGGCACAAAAAAAACATTTTTTTTGCCCCACTGTATATATACTAATTAAAAACATGGAGAAAAAGACCCAAGAGCGATGGCGAAGACCAAGAGTTATTGAGAAGCCCACCATAACACTCCCTCCCTTATCCATCCCCCAATTCTCTCCACAGCATGACAGTGTCGTCGCAGAAACCCCTAGTGTTGTGATGGACACTTGCTTGCTGTTTTGAAATGGACACGATGGCAATGCTTTGGAAGAGAGGGAGGGGGAAGTATCCCAGGAGAGAGACTTTTCCTCATTAGCAACCTAAGGACAGATTGTCACTGTGAAAATTACATTTATTTTATGGTGATGGGTTACCAGGACATCATTAGACAGTCAACCACAAATGAAAGGGAAAAATATTCACCAAAACAAGGAATGAGGAAATTGAAATACTAGAAATGACCTCGACTCCTTTTCTCCATACAACATCACCATCCAGCCTTCCTTCCTTTCACATCCACAGCCTCTAAATATGGGCCAATGTGTTGATAAATGAATGGGGCTCCTCTCCTCTACCTCGGCTGAATAAATTGGCGTATGAAAAAGGAGGGACTTTGTAGAATACGAAAGAAAGAAGAATAGTTAAAGGACACAGAGAAAAAGAGAGCGAGATAGCAAGAAAAAGAGAAAGAGTCAGGGTAGTATTATGAACATATTACACAACTGAAATCTGATCCGGAAAAGAGCCTGGTCCCTTCATGTATAAAAGAGGTGTGTTATACTCAGTGTACAAAACATTAGGAACGCCTGCTCTTTCCATGTGAAAGACTGACCAAGTGAATCCAGGTGAAAGCCACGATCCCTTATTGATGTCACTTGTTAAACCCACTTCAATCAGCGTAGGTGAAGACGAGGAGACAGGTTAAAGAGAATTGAGACATGGATTGATTGTGTATGTGTGCCATTCAGAGGGTGAATGGGCAAGACAATTGAGGCTGTTCTGAGGGCAAAAAAGGGGGGGGGGGTGCAATTCAATAATAGGAAGGTGTGCTTAATGCTTTGTACACTCAGTGTATATCAGTGTTGTGTGTCCCCTCACCAACCTATACAGAATAAAACAATATTGACCCAAAGGAGCCTGAGAGATCCACATCCCTTTTCCATCACCAAAGCCCGTTAATGACGGATGCGATTGTTTTCAGCTTTTCTCATGGTCAAAAACAAGAGAGAAAACATCCGACAAGGAATACATTATTTCGCAGTAACAAGAGAGATAAAAGGCTAGCTATGTAATTTCAGCAAACCTGAAGTTCAGGTTTTTATCAAGAGCCTCAAAAGACAAGCCTTTGATCCTCCAATTAAATGTAATTAACGGTCTCGTCCATCATCGTGTTTTCATCTTATTTGATTAAGGTTACTGGGCAGCAACATTAATGCAAAATAATTTGCCTACGTCCCAAACCAGATTCCCAACAGAGCTCATAGGGCCCTGGTCAAAAGTAACTATTGGACTATGTAGGGAGTAGGGTGCTAGTTGCAATCGATAACAACAGAAACCCACAACTCTCTGGTTTTCGCACTACTCAATTACTCTTAACCCTTTTTCACCCCAATTTCGTAGTTACAATCTTGTTCCATCACTGCAACTCCCTTACGGACTCAGGAGAGGAGAAGGTCGAAAGTCATGCGTCCCCCGAAAACACGACCCTGCCAGACTCTGCTTCTTCACACAGTGCTTGCTTAACCCGGAAGCCAGATGCACCAATGTGTCAGAGGAAACACCATCCAGCTGTCAACCCAGGTCAGCCTGCAGGCGCCCGGGCCTGCCACAACGAGTCGCTAGAGCCAAACCCTCCTCTAACCCGGACGATACTGGGCCAATTGTGCGTCACCTCATGGGTCTCCTGGTCACAGCCGGCTGTGACACAGCCTGGGCTCGAACCCGGGTCTGTAGTGATGCCTCAAGCACTGCGTTAGACCGCTGCGCCACTCGGGAGGCCCCTATTATTCAAATCTAAAGTTAGCCCTGCAGTCATGATTTAATCATTCGGTTTGAAAATTAAACGGCCTAAATAGTCTAGTGAGATTGAAAGGAACAAGTGGGGGCTTACAGCCTACTCTCTAATCATACAGTAGTTAGGGAAGTACATTTTTGCTGATGCATGTCTAAGCTACTAACGAGGATATCAACATTAATTCTCACACATTTCCTTTGGCATAATGTCCAAGGTGGTGGCACTGGCTCATTTGCCACATAACAGCTAAGAATGTCAACGGAGCACCATTTATAAATAATGAATTTACAGTGTTAGTAAAGGAAAAGAGGTTTACTTAGAAACATTTGAGTTCCTTCTGAATACTGAGTCGGATTTAACTACAATAATACATCAAGGTAACAAGTTAGAAGTTGAAGATGTATCGGCACAAGGACTGCTACGAATCAAGCATATCAACGGTAGTTATTCCTTCTTGGTTGAGGATTTCAATTTATGATTTGTAATTGAAAAACCCCTCCAGCACCAACAGGCAATATAAACAAAGCAATGCCCCCCACACACACAAAAAATCATTCCTGAAAAAAATTACGCCAATAACTCTTCTGGTAACTAATGAAAAATCTCAGAGACATTAACATATTAATTGAGATTTTGACAACAGGGCTGCAGCAGTGATGAGCATATTCAAATTGGGCTTTCAGGAACGCTCAAGGAGCTAAATTAAATGAGAGGGGGAAAAGAAGATAACAGTACCGTCAGCACGTACACTAGGGTCAGACCACACGCTTCTGGAGTTTAGAAAAAAGCACTTAACTCAAACCAGAGAACCCACAGCTTATGTCATCTGCCCTTCCATTCAGAGGATCTAGCATATGATTGTTTGAGGAATGAAAAAGCCATTTTGGCATCGGCGGGCGTGAAAGAGAGTGCCTGTCCTGTAGCATGGCCCCGCGTTGTCAAAGCCTCCGAGGGTCACCAAGGTCAGGGGAATTATGATTTGACGAACGCTCTGCCCGATGTCTGAAACAACGATACAGCCTCGCTGCTCATTGGAGAAGTGCCATGGTTCCATATTCCCGGCTGACCTCTGGATAAAGCGGCCCTTTTTTTCAACGATAATGAAACTGGATAGCTCTGAGGTGAGACATGAATGTTTTGTTAACAGAGGAATATCTGTGTCGTTTGGTTAGAGAGGTACATCTTAGGAAGATGAGGGTCTTGGTGTATGAGAGCCTCACCTAGTCCAATCTCTTACAGCTTGTCGTGGCTTTATCAGACTGGGCCCAGGTGCCATAAATGCAATAGGCTATCAACAAAATGGATGCTGTCAGGAAGAAGGGAATCGAAAGGCAGAGAAAGCATCTTAATGCTATTCTGATATGTGCTTCAGAGCTCGCTTTACATAACACTAATGGCAATGACATATCACCTGTCAAGACAAAGTCACCATGAGAGTAGCTGGAGGGGTGCTCTCATTTTATCTATCAGGGCTCTAACTCCTCTAGCTCCATAATGAGACAGGGTGCAGGCCAGGCAGCAGGCTCTTAGCCAGCCTGCCAGCTTTAAGTTGGCCCCTAGCACAGTCAGTGTAGTCAGCTCAGCTTTTCCCATTGAGACTATGTCTGAGCCTCGACCTAGGTCGGGCAAAACTAAACATGGCGGTGTTCGCCTTAGCAATCTCACTGGCATAAAAACTTCCACTTCCATGGTGCGTCATAACAAAACAAATCCACATCAAAATCAGTTTAAGCTAGAGAAATGTTTATTTTTGTTGTATTGGATGAGACACGGTTTGACCGACAGGAGACTCTCACTAAGGTGTCCGGAGTCTCGCCTGAAGTCGATACCATTGATGTCAAAACAGATGTTATTGGTCACATACACATATTTAGCAGGTGTTATTGCGGGTGTAGAGAAATGCTTTTGTTCCTAGCTCTACCAGTGCAGTAATATCTAACAGTTCACAACCATACACTCATCTCAGAGTAAAAGAATGGAATTAAGAAATATATTAATATTTGGATGAGCAATTGGCATTGACATTGACAAGAATACAGTAGAAGGCAGTATATGCAGTTGAAGTTGGATGTTTACATAGACCTTAGCCAAATACATTTAAACTCAGTGTTTCACAATTCCTGACATTTAATCCAAGTAAAAATTCCCTGTCTTATGTCAGTTAGGATCACCACTTTATTTTAAGAATGGGAAATCTCAGAATAATAGTAGAGAGAATGATTTATTTCAGCTTTTTTTCATTCATCACTTTCCCAGTGGGTCAGAAGTTTACATACACTCAATTAGTATTTGGTAGCATTGCCTTGAAATTGTTGAACTTGGGTCAAACGTTTAGGGTAGCCTTCCATAAGCTTCCCACAATAAATTGGGTGAATTTTGTCCCATTCCTCCTGACAGAGCTGGTGTAACTGAGTCAGGTTTGTAGGCCTCCTTGCTCGCACACAGTTTTTCAGTTCTGCCCACACATTTTCAATAGGATTGAGGTCAGGGCTTTGTGATGGCCACTCCAATACCTTGACTTTGTTGTCCTTAAGCCATTTTACTACAACTTTGGAGGTATGCTTGGGTTCTATGTCCACTTGGAAGACCCATTTGCGACCAAGCTTAAACTTCCTGACTGATGTCTTGAAATGTTGCTTCAATATATCCACATAATTTTCCTACCTCATGATGCCATCTATTTTGTGAAGTGCACCAATCCCTCCTACAGCAAAGCACCCCCACAACATGATTCTGCCACCCTCATGCGTCACGGTTCGGATGGTGTATGATCTTTGTCCCCATGTGCAGTTGCAAACTGTAGTCTGTCTTTTTTTATGGCAGTTTTTGAGCAGTGGCTTCTTCCTTGCAGAGCGGCCTTTCAGGTTATCTCGATATAGGATTTGTTTTACAGTGGATATAGATACTTTTGTACCGGTTTCCTCCAGAATCTTCACAAGGTCTTTTGCTGCTGTTCTGGGATTGATTTGCACTTTTCGCACCAAAGTACGTTCATTTCTAGGAGACAGAGTGTGTCTCCTTCATGAGCGGTATGACAGCTGCGTGGTCCCATGGTGTTTATACTTGCTTACAATTGTTTGTACAGATGAACGTGGTACCATCAGGCATTAGGAAATTGCTCCCAAGAATGAACCAGACTTGTGGAGTCTACAATTGTTTTCTGAGGTCTTGGCTGATTTCGTTTGATTTTCCCATGATGTCAAGCAAAGAGGCACTGAGTTTGAAGGTAGGCCTTAAAATACATATTCAGGTACACCTCCAATGGACTCAAATTATGTAAATTAGCCTATCAGAAGCTTCTGAAGCCATGACATCATTTTCTGGAATTTTCCAAGCTGTTTAAAGGCACAACTTAGTGTATGTATAGTATAGTTGGGGACGGTACCAGAGGTAACAGGAGAGAGTTCAGTTTTGATCCCCACAGGACACAGCAAGACCCGGAGCTCAGAAGACGGTATCCGGAGAGGGTCCCGGAGGCTCTGCTGAGTGGGAGCCATTCGAGGAGTCGGAAGGACAGCCCCACTGCTGCGTATCCCGAACCGACAGTCGGCAGCGCCAAAGGACCGTAAACCCGTGTAGAGACAGCCTGGGTAGGGCCGACGCGCCAATGACAACCCCAGGTAGATGGAGACCAAAGGAGGTTTGAGAGGAGTCGATGCCCTCAGCAAGCCCCGAAAGCGAGGTGGGTCACGCAGTGGACTACGTCACCTCCTGTTGGACACACCACGAATCAACTTCACCCATGGTCCCGGTGAAGGTTGACGGACACGGAAGCTCTATTAGACTCCGGAAGTATGGTTACCCTCGTAACCACAAGCCTGCTGAAACAGGAGACTGAACGTGGTAGAGAGACGTCAATGTTCTGTGTTCACGGGGACACAAAGCGGTATTCAACCATATGGGCCAACATCGTGACGCCACAAGGGAACTGCCAGATGATGATGGGTGCAGTACCAGACTTACCGGTACCTGACTTACCGGTACGCTCAAATAAATGCTGCGGAAGGTAATCGAACAGGATCGTAAGAACTAGGACCAGCTACTACCCCACCTAATGTTCTCAATCTGAGAAGTACCCCAGTCCTCCACAGGGTTTTCCCCTTTCAAACTCCTCTACCTGGAGGAGGCCACGCGGCCTACTGGACCTCGCCAAGGAGGTGTGGGAAGCCCAACCGACCCCCTTACGCAGTGTGGTAGAGCACATGGAGACGATGATAGAGAGGATGACAGCCATATGGCCAGTCGTGAGGGAACATATGGAGAAGGCCCAACGCGCCCAAGCCCAGATCCACAATCGGGGAGCCCAGCCCTGAGAATTCCAGGTGGGAGACAGGGTGTTGGTCTTGATTCTACTCTGTCCGTGTCTGATCTGTGTAAACGTTTTGAACCAACCCCGTGGACTGCCACAGTATGTACACTTCCGACTTCAACTGTAAATAAAGTGCATTCGGAAAGCATTCAGACCCCTTCACTTTTTCCACATTTTGTTACGTTACAGCCTTATTCTAAAATTGATTAAATAGATTTTTTTCCCTCAATCTACAAACAATACCCCATAAAGCAAACATTTTTGCTACATTTTTCCAAATGTATCATAAATACATAACTGAAATATTACATTTACATAAGTATTCAGACCTTTGACAGCGATTATAGCCTCTAGTTTTCTTGGGTATGACACTATAAGCTTGGCACACCTGTATTTGGGGAATTTCTCCCATTCTTCTCCGCATATCATCTCAAGCTCTGTCAGGTTGGATGTGGAGTATCACATCTTGTTTCTCATGGTCTGAGAGTCCTTTTGGTGCCTTTTGGCAAACTCAAAGTGGGCTGTCGTGTATTTTACTGAGGATCACCTTCCGTCTGGCCTCTCTACCTTAAAGGCCCGATTGGTGGAGTGCTGCAGAAATGGTTGTCCTTCTGGAAGGTTCTCCCATCTCCACAGAGGAAGTCTGGAGCTCTGTCAGAGTGACCATCGGTTTCTTGGTCACCTCCCTGACCAAGGCCCTTCTCCCCCGATTGCTCAGTTTGGCCGGGCGGCCAGCTCTAGGAAGAGCCTTGGTGGTTCCAAACGTCTTCCATTTAAGAATGATGGAGGCCACTGTGTTCTTGGGGATCTTCAATGCTGCACACATGTTTTGATACCCTTCTCCAGATCTGTGCCTCGACACAATCCTGTCTTGGAGTTCTACGGACAATTCCTTTGACCTCGTGGCTTGGTTTTTGCACTGTCAATTGTGGGACCTTATTTAGACAGGTGTCTGCCTTTCCAAATCTTGTCCGATACATCTAATTTACCACAGGTGGACTCCAATCAAGTTGTAGAAACATCTCAAGGATGATCAAAACAGGCTTGACCTGAGCTCAATTTCGAGTCTCATAGCAAAGGGTCTGAATACTTATGTATTTCTGTGTTTTATTTTTTTTAAATAAATTAGCTAAAATGTCTAAAAACCTGTTTTCACTTTGTCATTATGGGGTAATTAATACATTTTAGAATAAGGCTGTAACGTAACAAAACGTCGAAAAAGTGAAGGGGTCTGAATACTTTTCCGAATGCACTGCTTGCTACCTCTTTGTGATGTAATTCAGAAACACAATGTCAAACTTTCAATGCTATTGCAGACGACACATACATTGCAAATAAACGTGGTGAAGCCCCAAAACTGCCTGGCATGGCGGTAAGTGTTATAATTTTGAACTCGGACAAAACAGAGATGCTATTTCTAATTTTATTGAAACATCTGCTGTTGGATCTGACAATGAATCTTCATGGATTGTACATTTGTCTCAAATAAAACTGTGAAGGTCCTCAACCTTACTCTTGTTGGGTTCGACACTTGGACCCGTGCCACGTCTTCTGTGAGAAAATGTTGTACTCTACGGATGTTGCAAAGCATGAACCTGCAGGAGCGATTCACTGTTTTGATGTTTGCAGAGAACAACAGGGATCTTTGCTCCGGGGATCTTTGCACTTTGGGAGTTGTCAACCGTGATGAAGAGGTCTTAGAGTGGGCAGGCTTTCCCCAGGAGGAAGAGCAGCTCCGTCTTGTTGAGGTTGAGCCTGAGGTAGTGGGCCAACATCCAAGCTGAGATATCTGCCAGGCACACAAAGATGCATGTCGCCAACTGGGTGTCAGAAGTGGGAATGAGAAAAGTAGTTGAGTGTCATCTGCATAGCAATAATTGGAGTGACCATGTGAGGATATGATGGAGCCGAGTGACTTGGTGTTTAAAACCGAGCCCTGGGGGACACCAGTAGTGAGAGCACGATGTGCAGACACACATCCTCTCCATGCCAACTGATAGGAGCGACCTGTCAGTTAGGATGCAATCCAGGAGTGTGCAGAACCTGAGATGCCCATCCCTGAGAGGGTGGAGAGGAGGATTTGATGGTTCATGGTATGAAAGGCAACAGATAGATTTAGGAGAATGAGAAAAGAGAAGAGAGTCAGCTTTGGCAGAGCAGAGAGCCTCCGTGACACAGAGGAGAGCAGTCTCAGTTGAGTGACTCATCTTGATGCCTGACTGGTTAAGGTTAAGAAGATTGTTCTGAGTGAGATAACGAGAGAGCTGGTCAGAGATAGCCCGCTTTGGAAAGAAAAGAAAGAAGAGATACTGGTCTGTAATGCTTTGATCAGAGGGGTCGAGTGTTGGTTTCTTGAGGAGGGGAGCGACTCTGGCCATCATTACATCAGAGGGGACGCAGCCATTGGTGAGTGATGAGTTGATGAGGGAAGTGAGAAGGTCTCTCCAGAGATGGATTCGAGAGGGTGGCTGGACATCACTAGTTGCAGGATTTCATCTGGAGAGAGAGGGGCAAAGGGGTCAAGGAGTAGGGCAGTTCTGTATGAGTGAGACCAATGGACTCCGTAAGCTGAGTGAATGAGGAGCGGATGTTGTCAACCTTTTTTCCAAAGTGGTTGACACAGTCGTTCACAGAGAGGGAGGAGGGATGGGGAGAAGGTGGAGGATTAAGGAGGGAGGATAAGGTGGAAAATAGTTTCCCAGGGTTGGAGAAGAAGAGCATGTAGAGAGGAGGGAGTGGAAGGGTGATAGGTCCTCTGGAAGTTTAGTTTTTCCTCCATTTCCACTCAGCTGCCCACATCCCTGTTCTGTGAGCAGGAGGAAGGGTTGAGCCAGCCGGGAGGAAAGGGGAGAGTGGGAGTTAAATTAGGTGGAAAGGAAAGTAAGTTCGAAGAGGCAGTCAGGAGACAGGAGGGAGAAGGATTTAGCAGAAGGGAGAGATGATAGAATATAAGAGGAGAGAGTAGTGGGAAAAAGACAGTGAAGATTGTGACGGTGCATGACCATCTGGGTAGGGGCTGAGTGGGTAGGGTTGGACGAGAGTGGGAAGGAGAAAAAATAAACAAAATAGTAATTAGAGACCTGGAGGGGATTGGAGTGAGATTGGTAGGCTAACAGCCTCTAGCAAAGATGAGGTCAAGCTTATTGCCTGCCTTGTGAGTGGGAGGGGACTGGGAAAGGGTGAGATCAAAAGAGGCAAGGAGAGGGAAGAAAGAGTTTGAAAGAAATGAATTGAAGTCAGGCTTCCGGACGTTGAAGTCGCCCAGTATGATGAGTGGTGAACCATCGTCGGGAAATTAGCTTATCTAGGTGTCAAGCTCATTGAGGAACTCTCCAAGGGCACATGGTGGATGATAGATGCCAACAATGTTAAGCTTGAGTGGCTGTGACAGTGACAGCATGGAATTCAAATGAGGAGATGGGCAGGTGAGAGAGGGGGAAAATTGAAAATCTCAGTTTAGGAGAAATTAGTAGTAGCAGTGTTCTCATGGGTAATCTATGTCTCAGCCTTGTTGACCACCGATTGGCAGTTCCAAACACTGCCGGAGACTAGGAATTGCACATGGGTTGTGCGGGAAGGGTACACTAGATTAGAAGGGTTGCAGTCACGGAGTGGGGAGTTTCTGTAAAACCTACAGGTAGAGGAGTGAACAGGAAATCACACATACTTGACAAAACTACACAATAGCAAAATCTGATAATCTGAAATATCTTGTTTTGGCGACAGTCTTCATGTTGGGCAACAACGCGATGAAAAACTAGGGGAGATTGAAGTACTTACACTAATTGCTGATTGCCTAGCAGAGGTGAAGAAAAATACCCCCTCCAACACACATACCCACCAATTATCAGAAAGCTCTCACAAATTCCCTTGAAACCAGTTGAAGTCTATGGTCCAACACTTCAAAGTCACAAGTACTGAGCATTCAGCAGCTCAAAAAGCAATGATTAGGCTGCTAGCTAGAAAGAGGCAGCATGTAACTAGAAAGGTCTTAGCCAGACTATATCAACAACAACACTTATTGAAAGACAAAAATAAACTTTGGCTACTCTTGCAGAGATGAGTTGTCTTCCCAAGCAATAGATGAGCACTGATCGGGTGACAGCCCTGTAATGTGTATACATGTATGGGAGAAGTCACTCACCCTCCCTGTAATGTGTGTGTTTGGGAGAAGCTACTCACCCTCCCTGTAATGTGTGTGTTTGGGAGAAGTCACTCACCCTCCCTGTAATGTGTGTGATTGGGAGAAGTCACTCACCCTCCCTGTAATGTGTGTGTATGGGAGAAGTCACTCACCCTCCATGTAATGTGTGTGTATGGGAGAAGTCACTCACCCTCCATGTAATGTGTGTGTATGGGAGAAGTCACTCACCCTCCATGTAATGTGTGTGTATGGGAGAAGTCACTCACCCTCCATGTAATGTGTGTGTATGGGAGAAGTCACTCACCCTCCCTGTAATGTGTGTGTTTGGGAGAAGCTACTCACCCTCCCTGTAATGTGTGTGTTTGGGTGAAGCTACTCACCCTCCCTGTAATGTGTGTGTATGGGAGAAGTCACTCACCCTCCATATAATGTGTGTGATTGGGAGAAGTCACTCACCCTCCCTGTAATGTGTGTGTTCGGGAGAAGTCACTCACCCTCCCTGTAATGTGTGTGATTGGGAGAAGACACTCACCCTCCCTGTAATGTGTGTGTCCAGGAGAAGTCACTCACCCTCCCTGTAATGTGTGTGTATGGGAGAAATCACTTACCCTGGCCAGGGACACAGTGTCACTCTTCAGGGACAGCAGATCACAGCAGGCCAGTAGGTCCCCCCCTTCGATGAGGCTGGGACTGAGGTCTGCACTGAGAGGGCTGGGGCTGAGGTCTGCACTGAGAGGGCTGGGGCTGAGGTCTAAAGTGGTCACTGGAATCATGGCTGCGATTGCTAGTTCTTGTGGTCTCTCTGGTCCTGTTGGTATCTCTGGCCTCTCTGCTGGTGTCTGTGGCCACAGTGGTCCAGCCTCCACTCTCTCCGTTACCTCTGGCGCTGTCTCTCCACCTTGATTCACCACTGGCCCCCGGCTCTGATAACACACAGGAGAAAATACATTAGTCAATGGGGAAACACACACGCACACTTGGATACAATATTCCAAACGTTTTGTTTTTAAGAACCGCCCTATCTATGGAGTAGTGGCAGTCAGTGCCATTTAAGATGACGGAGGATGATATAAAAAAAATATGTATGAGCATAGACTGTGACGAATACAACTGGTGTCGACCTTACAGTGGAACACTTACTTCACAGTAAATACCTGTTGTATTTGGTGCATGTGACAAATAAAGGCCATGCTCAAAAAAATGTAAAGAATCATCCTCCATCAACTCATCTTAAACAGCACTGACAAACACTGCTCCAAAGATGGGACAGTACTTAGAAACAAAACGTTTAGGATATTGCATCCAAGTGTGATTCTATGTTTTTCTATTACAGCTTATTGGATAACAGTCAGTCATATTCCATTCACCCAGCTCAATGTAACATCGATAGGTTTAGACTACTACATGACACTAACATGTTCCATAGACCCATGATGAGGTTACTACAACCTAGAATGAAAGTTTATAACGTAGGGCCAAATGTCGAAAGTATTTTGAGTAATCAAGGTGACAGACAGTGACACATTCAAGAGCGCCTTGCACACTCTTCCCTGCATCTAGCTGATCTAGGGTGTAGTCATTAGTCCAACAGTTGCAAATTTGAGTTTCTATTGTACAAATTCAGTTATGTTTATCCCTGCTTCGTTCTGTTTGCTTCCGTTTAAGAAATGTTTTTCATTACAATCGGTGGCATGAATACACCCCGATCATACGCAAACACAGTTCACTTTCATAGCAGCCACATAAAAACAGCATGATCACTTTGCTCGTTGTATATACAATGCATTCAGAAAGTTTTCAAACCCCTTGACTTTTCCCACATTTTGTTACGTTACAGCCTTATTCTAAAATGTATTAAATTAATTGATTTCCTCATCAAATCTACACAAAACACCCCATAACGACAAAGTGAAAACAGGTTTTTAGACATTTCTGCAAATGTATTAAAAATAAAAAACAGAATTACCTTATTCACTTAATTATTCAGACTCGAAATTGAGCTCAGGTGCATCCTGTTTCCATTGATCAACTTGATTGGCGTACACCTGTGGTAAATTCAATTGATTGGACATGATTTGGAAGGCACACACCTGTCTATATAAGGTCCTACAGTTGACAATGCATGTCAGAGCAAAAACCAAGCCATGAGGTTGAAGGAATTTTCCGTAGAGCTCTGAGACAGGATTGTGTCGAGGCACAGATCTGGGGAAGGGTATCAAAACATGTCTGCAGCATTGAAGGTCCCCAAGAACATAGTGGCCTCCATCATTCTTAAATGGAAGAAGTTTGGACTCTTCCTAAAGCTGACTGCCCAGGCCAACCTGAGCAATCGGGGGATAAGGGCCTTGGTCAGGGAGGTGACCAAGAACCCGATGGTCACTCTGACACAGCTCCAGAGCCCCTATGGAGATGGGGGAACCTTCCAGAAGGACAACCATCTCTGCAGCACTCTACCAATCAGGCCTTTATGGTAGAGTGGCCATCGGAAGCCACTCCTAAGGAAATGGCACATGACAGCCCACTTGTAGTTTGCCAAAAGGCACCTAAAGGACTCCAAGATGGGACTTCAAGACTCTAACTGTTTGGCCTGAATGCCAAGTGTCAAGCCTGGAGGAAACCTGGCACCATTCCTACGGTGAAGCACGGTGGTGGCAGCATCATGCTGTGGGAATGTTTTCAGTGGCAGGGACAGGGAGACTAGTCATGAATGAGGGAAAGATGAATGGAGCAAAGTACAGAGAGATCCTTGATGAAAACCTGCTCCAGTGCGCTCAGGACCTCAGACTGGGGCGAAGGTTCACCTTCCAACAGGACAATGACCCTAAGCACACAGACAAGACAATACAGGAGTGGCTTCGGAACAAGTCTCTGAATGTCCTTGAGTGGCCCAGCCAGAGCCCGGTCTTGAACCCGATTGAACATCCCTGGAGAGACCTGAAAATAGCTGTGCAGCGACGCTCCCCATCCAACCTGATAGAGCTTGAGCGGTTCTGCAGAGAAGAATGGGAGAAACTCCCCAAATACAGGTGTGCCAAGCTTGTAGTGTCATACCCAAGAAGACTTGAGGCTGTAATCGCTGCCAAAGGTGCTTCAACAAAGTACTGAGTAAAAGGTCTGAATACTTATGAAAATATGATATTTCCATTTTTCTTTTTGATAAAATAGCAAAAAAGTCTAAACCTGTTTTGCTGTCATTATGGGGTATTGTGTGTAAATTGATGAGGGGAAAAAACAATTATTCCATTTTAGAATAAGGCTGTATCGTAACAAAATGTGGATAAAGTCAAGGGGTACCGAATACTTTCCGAATGCAGTGTATGATTTCTTCTTGCAACTATCGACACGCTCTCCTCCTCTCACATTTTTCCTTCACTTTTGGACTTCAGTGCACAACACATCAGCTGTCTGTGACCAGGCGAAAAAAAAAACTTTCCAAGCAAAACCTTCATATCATGACTGCTAACCGCTACACACAGCCTACATCGTTGTCATGTCATAGTCAACATAGATACTAGAACTAACATGTTAGTAAACCCGCTACAATCATGCAGTACATTGTACAGTCAGAAAGCTGTTTAGCAGTTTCACCGGCAGGCCCGGTGGCAATAAATGAATCAATCCAAAAACTTACCTTGACTTGGAAGAGTTCCCGTGTTTGATAGCCATAGCCAGCTAGCTAAAATAGCATCCCTCTCTGTTTGAGCCAGGTGTTTGAGTAGGCTAAACCTGCATTTGCTAGCTAAGTAAGTGAATGTGAAAGTTTAAAAAAATATAACAAAATCTCTCTCTCACTCTTGCTTCTTAATTTTGGAGGAAATTCATTTGTTCAAAACTGTTAAACTATTGTCTTTCTCTGTCTTTGAGTCAACTACTCACCACATTTTATGCACAGCAGTCCTAGCTAGCTGTAGTACTAGATTCATTCTCCGATCCTTTGATTGGGTGGACAACAAGTCACAGTTCATGCAGCAAGAGCTCTGATAGACTGGAGGACGTCCTCAAGAAGTTGTAATAATTACTGTGTAAGTCTATGGAAGGGGGTGAGAACCATGAGCCTTCTGGGGTTTGTATTGTCAATGTACCCAGGAGGACAGAAGCTATCTGTCCTCCGGCTACACCATGGTGCTACCCTACAGAGTGAGGCTACTGAGGCTACTGTAGACCTCCATTGTGACATGAATACATTTAGTATAGTTTTCCCCTAAAAGGATAACTTCTTTAATGTTTCACTCTTCTTATTTTCATTCAATTCACGGAGGAGGATGGTCCTCCCCTTCCTCCTATGAAGAGCCTCCACTGCTGTGGAGAGCTATGGTTATTTTGTGAACTTCAAGGGCTGTTTTGTAGACATAATATGTAGGCCAATATCTCCTATTCTAATCCTGCTCAGATATCTTGAAGTCATTGTAATATTAACTTAAATTCCAGATGCTAGGCGATGCAAATCTGAATTAATCATCTCTTGCTCCACACAATTGTGTTTGTCCTGAATGAATGCAAAACTAATTTACCAAAAACAAACAATGCAGAGAGAGAAACCCACTGTCGGCACTCAGCACGATACGATCTACCCCCATCAATTCCAATAAGAGACCTGTCTTTCAAATGTGCTTTCGTGTGCCACTGAATTATCATATGAGAGAGTGTTTACAACTCCACAAAATATCAGTCCGTCTGCTTGTGTGAAAATCTCTCATTCCTGTGAAGGTACAAAGTGAAGCACCTGCCTGGCCTGTAGAAAACAATTAGGTCGCAGTAAAAGACAAAGGCAGCAGGCAGCAGTTTAACATCCCATAGTGCTATGATTGTCCTTTAACTGTTCCGACTGTCATCCCTCGAGAGCTAATTATCCAGACGAGTCTGTAGCATACACACACACATTGACACTTTACACAGATTCCTTGTTCAATCACGGCGTAAAATGCACTAAAATTGGCATTATAGAGGATACTGCTCCAATCAGTTTGATTTCAGTTAATTACAGTATGTCTAAGTGCTCGCGTGTTACTGCGTTCCATAGCTATGACACCATTTGAAAAGAGACACTGTGTAATAGACTGGCGTCTGTCTGTATTGTAATTCAGATCTAATAGTCAGATTAAAAGTCAGGAAGAACAACTATTTGCCAGGCTGCTGGTAGGGAGCATACAACAAAGCTGGGTTTAAAAGCTTGGCCCTTCTGAGTTTCAACTAGGGATATATAGGGATATACTGTATGTAGCTAGTACAATACAGTGATATAAAATCCACATTTGGTGAAAGAGCGAGAGAGTTATAGTACTCACCATTTGCTCATTTAGTTTTCATGGCAGGCACACAAACACAATGTTATCCTCCTACTGTTAAAGAGTAACGCTGGTGAACTTTTCTGTGGAAATCTGTGGTGAAGATACGAGTTGTCGTCATGTACAACAGTTATTTTTCATTCACAACTGAGAGCATGTAAATGATCAAGTGGGTTTCAATTGGGAAGACAAACGCCAACAGAAAACAAGATGGGAGACATTTCTACATATATGACACGGGGGGGGGGGACTCTAATTGGTACAGTGACTGACAAACAATACACATCAATGTTTCTCTATTACACAAATAGCACCACATAGTCCATTAACAAGGATACGCAAATGAAGTGTGAAGGCAGTAAGAAACCATAGATGTGAAGGGCAGTATGGAGATGAAGAGGCAAAAGGAGGGGAGAGGAGGGGCGATGACGTACACGACGTCGCCCAATCAAAGGCAATAAAAGGAGAGCAGTGATTTGCGGTGCCTTGACAGCCAGCAGCACAAAAAGGGAAGAGAACTCCGACAACTAAATGTCAATCGCAGGGCTATTGCTAATCCCCTCTGTTGTCGAAATGTATGCTGACACTGTTTTGTATGGCTCCCACTTTTAGTACTATTGTGGGACCATAATTGAATTACATTTATTGTGATATCAGATGCTATTGCTCTGGGTATAAAGATCAGGGGTACTGGGAGATCTCTTCGGATTAGGGTTTGGTGCCATAGCAGTTGCTAGCTATCTGCTCATATGATTTCTCCTTATATTTGATTTGTCCCCAGAAGTTGGGTAATTAAACGTTGAGTCATATCTGAAGTCACAGTGTCCATGGAAAATCATTCTTTACCCCGGCTTACACCATTTATTTGCTCAAAATGTGGTTGCTCTGTTAATCTCCTTCATGAGTCTTAAAAAGTTCCAAATGGAGACTTTTTTTCAATGGTTGCCGTAAAAAACAAATCACACACTTCACCAAGCATATGTCTAACGTTATGGCATTCCAAACACTATTGTTCACTTTAACCAAACCTTAAGGAAGTCGATGAGCTGAAAATGTGGATGATTCTTTTTAAAGAGCCACCGAATATGCCGCTTGGCAAGTGTGTATTTAGGTGTGTTTCCTGACCGATTCTGCGTTTGGTTAATGATGTTTGTCCCCTATGAGACACTGTAGACGTGGAAACCGATTTCACTTCCTCAAAATCCCCAGAAGGAATCTAAGATAACTTTGTTCATTTTGATGTTTTTGCTGAGGATGTTTTAGTTGCCCAATTTTACATCTTAAAAAAAAAATGTGCGACGTGGTGTCGGAGCTGCTGGGCAGGTCTGTCTCACTGTCCATGCTATTGCATGCTAGTGGGCAAATGGACAACATCAAATCCAAACCCAACCTTAATTTACCCACGGATGTTCCAAACTCTATTTTAGACAAAACTGACTTCATGACCAAAAGCATCTTATTTACACTAAATGTTGACACTGCCACAGAGCCCATTTTCAAAGGGATTCGTTTTCGTTTCTTTTTAAAGGAAGCCACTCTTTAACATTGAAAGCAGGAGGAGGCAGCTGTAAGACAAAAAATACTTCATTCGGACAACAACAACAAAAATCACTAAAGACAAAATGGCCAAATACCATGGGAAATGGGAGGAATACCTACGGTAAAAAGGACATCCAAAAGAAATGACAACTGTAGATACACTACATGACCAAAAGTATGTGGACATCGGCTCGTTGAACATCTCATTCCAAAATCATGGGCATTAATATGGAGTTGGTCCCTCATTTGCTGCTATAACAGCCTCCACTCTTTCGGGAAGGCTTTCCATTAGATGTTGGAACATTGCTGTGGGGACTTACTTCCATTCAGCAATCAGAGCATTAGAGAGGTCGGGCACTGATGTTGGGCGATTAGGCCTGGCTCACAGTCGGCGTTCCATTTCATCCCAAAGGATTCGATGGAGTTGAGGTCAGGGCTCTGGGCAGGCCAGTCAAGTTCTTCCACACTGATCTCGACAAACCATTTCTGTATGGACCTCGCTTTGTGCAAGGGGCATTGTCATGCTGAAACAGGAAAGGGCCTTCCCCAAAACAGTTACTACAAAGTTGGAAGCACAGAATCATCTAGAATGGAATTGTATGTTGTAGCGTTAAGATTTCCCTTCACTAGATCTAATGGAGATTGTCTATGGAGAATGCATGGCTGTGTGCTTGATTTTATAGACCTGTCAGCAACGGGTGTGGCTGAAATAGCCGAATCCACTAATACGAAGGGGTGTCCACATACTTTTGTATAGCTAGTGTATTTCATGCTTAAATTATATTTCATGCTATACAGTTCATCGTGCTAAAATGTAACAGGGTGGTCTGATCTAGTTGTAATGATTCCAGAAGCTCAAGGGGTTAATAGAGATAAGGACGTCTAAAGAAAGGGGATGCTGGAACAGACCCTCTCTCTCCAGATTGGCATCCTCCCCATCTCCTCCTTTGCACAGGGGGGGGAGTGTGTGTGTGTCCAGGAGAGTGTGTATTCCCCAGTGAACACTGAGGCCTGTAAATTGTTTATCAGACACTAATGCAGGAGGCTAACCCTATTTGCATTCATATTAGTTCCCCCGTACCGCCATCTGAGGGAATTACTTATTCCAATTCTTCAGAGGAGTAAATAACTTTATGCATGATATCGGTATCTTCATAATTCAGATCGGTATAGTCAATTTGGTTTAAGTGCTCCTCGGCTCCGCCGGCCGTGTGTGAGGGAGAGGCTGTGAGGGGAACTTATTTGGAGGCGGTTTGGATCACTGGACATGAGAGCGGGAAATGGATTCTGTCACATGTTTACCCCCTCGGAATCCTCCCGCCTCTGATTATAGCATCTTACAGTCTGTAACTACAGTATGTGCGCTTGGTTTAAACATTCTGTTCCACTGTGCTGAATAGCTACTTAAGAAATGGACCTGGACTCATTTGTAGGCCTACTTTAATATTGTTTTATTTTTGAAAGTGGAGTTATTGCCAGAAGGGCAGGTGAAGGTAGTATAAAGACAATAGTGCAAACTAAATCAAGATGGAAAACGAAGGGTCGGATAGGAAATGGAAGACAGAGAGATGTCCTTACCTAAACACACACAACCTATTCACTAAGGAGGGCTTTGTGAAAGCATTTGCTTGAATAAGAAAATCTGCTGCAGTAGGAAAATCATCTATATTATGAAGGAAGTTCAGATCATCTCTAATCAACATTGTGATGTGTGGAACCAGGACAAGAACGCCTTATTTACCACCCTAAACCTATAAAAACATGTACAATGTGAACATAGAGAAACAGATTTCAGTGGAAGAAATGTAAAAAAATGGTTAGATGAAACAGGATAAAGAGAGGAGGGGTGAGAGAGGAAAAAGCTGTCAGAAAAGATGGGCTTTGAACATGATCAGAGACATCGTTTAAACAAAGAACAAAGAAAGAATACGGAGAAGAAAGGCCTACCTGCGAGTTGGGAAAACAAAGGGGTTGAGGAAGAGAAGACATTTGGCAGTGTGAGCCGTGTGGCAGAGCTCTAGTCTAGAGTGGTGTGGAACAGTACAGTTGAAACCCATGAATATCAATGAGTGCATATTATTATTTTCCATCGGGTATTGTATCTTTACTCACCCCTTCTGTCTGAGTGATCACCACCGCTGGGATACAGGCGCCTTGTTCCCCTGCCGCATCTTCCCCACAAGCCTCATCTGTGCTGTGGTCCTGGTTTGGGTTAAGTCGTCTATCTGGGTCCACTAGGGCCTGCTCCTGGTCTGTCCCAAGCAGTTTCTCTTGGTCCTGTTTTGGGGTTGGATTTGGATCTGTGCAGTGTGGTAGATCCATTCCACCAGCTAGATCATGGATTGAGTCCTGTGTTTGGTTCTGGTTCCCAGCTGATACCAGAATGGGGATATCATGAGGGCTGCTGTGGTCTTGTGCGGGACCAAAATATACTGGATCCTGGTTCACACCACTCAGCCTGTTTTCACCCTGGTCTGCGCTATGAGCTGTGCATTGCTCCAGGTCTAAATTACATTGATAGTCCTGGTTCCCTGGTGGATCCTCATCCTGGTCTGAGACCTTTATGGAAGGATCATGTTCTTCTGTTGTGCATTTATTGGAGCCTAGTGAACGATCCTGATCCTGGACTTGATGGAAGTAATTCCGACTCGCCTGGTCTTGTGCTGGTTCCTCATCTTGCACTAAACCCTGGTCTAGACCTTGCGGTCTCTCCTTGTCTTTTGATAGACCCTGTTCTAGACCAGGCAGTGTTTCCTTGTCTTGTGCTGGACCCTGGTCATGACCTGGCAGTGTTTCCTTATTTTGTGCTGGACCCTGGTCATGACCTGGCAGTGTTTCCTTGTCTTGTGCTGGACCCTGGTCAAGACCTGGCAGTGTTTCCTTGTCTTGTGCTGGACCCTGGTCAAGACCTGGCAGTGTTTCCTTGTCTTGTGCTGGACCCTGGTCAAGACCTGGCAGTGTTTCCTTGTCTTGTGCTGGACCCTGGTCAAGACCTTGCAGGTTCAGTCTATCCTGGTCTGGTGCTGAACTCTTGCCTAGACTATTCCGCCAGTCCTGAAACTGTCTCGGTGTCATGGGCTGTTGGTGATGTTCTGAACGCCTTGACTCTCCGTCCATGTCCTGCTGGGACTCCTGGAACTGAGGTAACACTGAAGAACACTCTGTCATAGGGCACAGAGTCACCTGCCAGTGGAGAACAACATGAGGCAATAGTTAAAACATACAAGTATACAAAAGTGTGCAGCTGGGCCACTTGACACAAACACACACGCACAGATATACACACATTTGAATTCTAGACTAAAAGCCTTGTTCTTAAATACTGTGGTTAGTGGGATATCTAGTCTATACCAACAGAGGCGTCATGCCCATAGGGGGCATGTGCCCCTTCAGATGTGTCCCGTTAAAAAAATACAATAATAATACTAATAAACAATAATAATAACAACATTGTGGTTACAAATGTGTTGTGGTTTCTCTGTAATATTACTAGCCACCTGGTAATTTTATGAAATTGGCTTTAGCTAGCCCAGATTGGGAACCTATCTCCCAACCACATAGCTACCTACCAAGAAGCAATTTCAGGCTTTAAATCAAGTTAGAGTATCTAGCTTGTCTAACTATCTTTGCTGGCATGCCTGCTGACAAGATTGGTAGACTTTAGAAAAGCAAACAATTACTACATTTACTGAATAAGTCTCAAATTACTTTCAATCTTTTACCCAGATTTTAGCAGAGCATATTTGCATATAAGCATATTCAATTTCTTAAAAAATATAACCACCAGGACTTACAGAGATGTATCCTCCTGACTAGGCTACCTAGGGCTACCAACACCTGGGGCGGCAGGTAGCCTGGTGGTTAAAGCCTGGCAGAATCCTTTTTTTCCTTTTACGAGTGATGAGTCCGACGCAAACGATATACTGCTTTCTTGGGAACAGGCCCAGATCCCCGTGATTTGCCTGAAGAGGCGGAGAACAAGGGGCCAGAAGAGGGCAGGCTGCCTTCTGAGAATTCCTAGGCGATCGAATAAACCCCGACTTCCTTCCATTCTGCTAGCAAACGTGCAATCTTTGGAGAATAAAATCGATGACCCGTTGGCAAGATTAAACTACCAACGGGATATTCAAAACTGTAATATCTTATGCTTTACGGAGTCATGGCTGAACGATGACACTATCAACATACAGCTGGCTGGTTATACGCTGTACCGGCAGGATAGAACAGTGGCATCTGGTAAGACAAGGGGCGGCGGACTATGTATTTTTGTAAATAACAGCTGGTGCATGATCTCTAAGGAAGTCTCAAGCTATTGCTCACCTGAGGTAGAGTATCTCATGATAAGCTGTAGACCATACTATCTACCTAGAGATGTTTCATCTGTATTTTTCATAGCTGTTTACATACCACCACAGTCAGAGGCTGTCACTAAGACAGCATTGAATGAGCTGTATTGCGCCATAAGCAAACAAGAAAGTGCTCACCCAGTGGCGGTGCTCCTGGTAGCCGGGACTTTAACGCAGGCAAACTTAAATCCATTTTACCAAATTTCATTCAGCATGTTAAATGTACAACCAGAGGAAAAGAACTCCGGACGAAAGTGGTCAGATGAAGCAGATGCTAAGCTACAGGACTGTTTTGTTAGCACAGATTGGAATATGTTCCAGGACTCCTCTGGGCACTGAGCTAAAAGCTAGAGCTTCCGCTTTCAAGGAGCGGAACTCTAACCCGGAAGCTTATAAGAAATCCAAGCACACCTAACAGGCACACCTGTTAACTGAAATTTATTCCAGGTGACTACATCATGAAGCTGGTTGAGAGAATGCCAAGAGTGTGCAAAGCTGTCATCAAAGCAAAGGGTGGCAATTTGAAGAATCTTACATATATTTAGATTTGTTTAACAATGTTTTTCGTTACTAATTACATGATTCCATATGTCTTACTTCATAGTTTTGATGACTTCACTATTATTCTACAATGTAGAATTTAAAAAAAATGTTTTATGAAAAACCCTTGAATGAGAAGTTGATCTAAAACTTTTGACCTGGTAGTGTATATACAGTGCATTCAGGAAAATATTCAGACCCCTTGACTTTTTTCACATTGTGTTGTATTACAGACTCATTCTAAAATGGATTAAACAAAAGAAAATCCCTCATCAATCTACATACAAGACCCCATAATGACAAAACAAAAACAGGTTTTTAGAATTATTTTTTCAATTAAAATTGTATTTAAAAAAAATCTAAAACTGAAATTTTACATTTCCATAAGTATTCAGAGCCTTGAAGCACCTTTGGCAGCAATTACAGCCTTTAGTCTCTTCATGGGTATGACACTACAAGCTTGACACACCTGTATTTGGGGAGTATCTCTCATTCTACTCTGCAGATCCTCTCAAGCTCTGTCAGGTTGGATGGGTAGCGTCCCTGCAAAGCTGTTTTCAGATATCTCCAGAGATGTTCAATCAAGTTCAAGTCCAGGCTCTGGCTGGACCACTCAAGGACATTCAGACACTTGTCCCGAAGCCATTCCTGCGTTGTCTTGGCCATGTGCTTAGGGTCGTTGTCCTGTTGGAAGGTGAACCTTCACCCCCAGTCTGAGGTCCTGAGCGCTCTGGAGCAGGTTTTCATCAATGATCTCTCTGTACTTCGCTCTGTTCATCTTTCCCTCAATCCTGACTAGTTTCCCAGTCCCTGCCACTGAAAAACATCCCAACAGCATGATGCTGCCACCACCATGCTTCACCATAGGGATGGTGCCAAGTTTCCTCCAGATGTGACATTTCGCATTCAGGCCAAAGAGTTTAATTTTGGTTTCATCAGACCAGAGAATCTTGTTTCTCGTGGTCTGAAAGTCATGGCTTCCGTCTGGTCACACTATCATAAAGGCCTGATTGGTGGTGTGCTGCAAAGATGGTTGATCTTCTGGAAGGTTCTCCCATCTCCACAGATGAATTGGATCTCTGTCAGATTGACCATCAGGTTCTTGGTCACCTCCCTGACCAAGGCCCTTGTCCCGCGATTGCTCAGTTTGGCCGGGCGGCCAGCTCTAGGAAGAGTCTTGGTGGTTCCAAACTTCTTCCATTTAAGAATGATGGAGGCCACTGTGTTCTTGGGGACCTTCAATGCTGCACACATTTTTAGGTGCCCTTCCCCAGATCTGTGCCTCAACACAATCCTGTCTCAGAGCTCTACAGAAAATTCCTTCAACCAACAATGATGGGCGCTGCACACTTCAGCAGACTGGGATACAATTGGTCAGCCCCATGTGGATTTCTTGTTGTCTATTGTTAGCAAAGCATCCAGGACTTATTTTTCTGCAAATAGCCTAAAACAAAAGCTTTGAATGTCATTTCTCTGCTCATTCAGCAAAGTTCCCCTATCAGCATCCAGCCCAAAATCATTGTGAAGAGGCTTAGAAGTTTCAGAGATAGCCCGCTGAAATAAAAATGGTGATTAAATGCATCAATGAATGCATTTTCTTCCCATAATGAGTGTCTGAATTAATTTGTTGTGGCAGAAAGGAGGAAGTAAAACTCTTCAGGGACTTGACAGTTTTCGAGAATTTCGCCGGGTTACAATCGGAAAGAGAGGTTACATAATAATCAGATTTAGCCTTTCTTATTTGTCTTACACAATGATTCCTCAGTGGCTTAAAAAGCTTGCCAGTTCGTGCTTAAGCCTGTGTTCCTGGCCTTGACTCAAGCATCTATCTATTTTTTGAATGATTTCTGATGATTCCGAAGTGTACCAGGCATTCGATCTGCCTTCAAACTTCCTTTTTTAGAAGGGAGCATGATTATCCACAATAGTATTGAAGACATCTGCAAAAAATGCTCAACGCTAAATCAGGTTCAGGGATATCTTAAATACAACCAAGGACACTAAAATAAAGATAATGTAAAAAAGTATGTTCACTGACATTTTCAAAGTTTGTCTTTGTGATGACTCGAGCCGTAGATTTTTGTATTCTCACATCTCTAACACAAACAACTGGGCAATGGTCACTAATGTCTTGGGCAAAGACACCAGTAGAAACATATTTCTCTGGTGTATTTGTTAAAATAATATCAATAAGAGTTGACTTTGAAGGATCTTTAGGGTTGGGCTGTGTGGTCTTAGTCAACAGACGGGTTAGTTTTAGATCTTTACACTTCTTTCAGATTTTCTGAAGCCTGCGTTTCCCAATCATAATTTAGGTCACCCAAGATAATAACTTCTGATTGAATAACAGAAGACAAACTAGTTAATTTCTCAAGTGCACAAATGTTAGCCGAGGGAGGACGGTAAGACCCCTATAACAGTTATGGATACATCTTTCCCAGACAAAGCCTTAAAGATAGTAGCTACAATTTTGGGACAAGGGAAATGGATTTCTGTAAAGAGACAGAGAAATTATGTTTAATTAGACTGGCCACTTCAACACCATTACCCTGTCTGCCAGCTCTGAACACATTCTAACCCTCAATATTAACGAAGGTGCAATGTTAACTATGACTGTATTTACAAATATAAAGTGAATAGTGTCTTGGTCACGCAGTAGAATGAATAGTATATACTAGAGCAGCAGTGTTGAATGTGGGTGTGTGTGCTTGTGTGTGTGTGCTTGGGTGTGTGTGTGTGTGTGTGTGTATGTGTGGGGGTATGTGTGTGTACTTTTGTGTAAGGGTTTGATGAATGGAGAGTAAGTGCAAATGGTCTAAAGTGCAGAAAGTCTCTAGGGTGCAAATAGTCACTAAGGTGCAGGTCTGTGCAGGGAGACAGATACTGCAGGGTTAGTTGCTCAGCAGTCTGATGGCCTGGTGGTAGAAGTTATCTCGGAGTCTGTTGGTACAGGACCTGATGCTCAGATACCGCTTGCCAGATGGTAAAAGAGTGAACAGTTCGCAGCTCGGGAGACTGGAGTCCTTGACGACCTTCCGGGCATTACTTAAGCACCGCCTGGTGTAGATGTTTTGTCATATCATAGAGCTGCTGATTAGAAATAGATCACCAGCATACCACATGCATTCATGGCCTCTAATATGATTCTCATGCACTCCACCTACCAACAGTGGTTATAAGATGCAAGCCTACGTTATGCTGCACCTCCCCAACTGTAATCAGTACAGTGCATTAGTGAGGGATGCTTAAAGGCATAAAAATGCCATCTCTAATCTACCCAACCTATCTGTAGTCTATAAACTGAGAAACTGCATATGATCCACAAATGATCATGCCCAACAACTGCACCATTTCCCGCTGCACACAAGCACACACACACACACACACACACACACACACACACACACACACACACACACACACACACACACACACACACACACACACACACACACACCATAAATTGCACCAATAAGGAGTGCGGTCATGCTTATGATGTGATGAGAGACTCCTTAAGGAGAAGTGTTTTCCCATTGCTCAGGCTTCATTATGCTCAATCAATATTTTTTTAGTGTTTCAGGTTATTGACTTATTTTCATATAAAAGGTACTCTTTCTTCAGGCTCGCTCTGGTCATTTCTGTGTAATTGAAAAGGGAATATTATCCCAATCTCTTTCCCAGGTGTTTTAAAAGTCTACTGTTAATCATGTTGCTGTTGCCTTTTAAATACTGTTTATGAAATGTTGTAAAGTCAACTTATTACTGCTATCTGTCACAGATAAATGGATGGGAGAACAGATTCATTTCAGAATATCAACACAGCATTCGTATCTTAAAGGCCCAGTGTCGTCAGAAACGTGATTCTAATGGTGTACGAGCTGACTGAAAAGGCCGCCTGAAATTTGGTGGGATGGACTTTTCACCAGGCTGTAAATGAGTTAGACCAATAAGAAAGGGACATCCAAACCTGGTGGGTTGGTGTGGCTGTCATCTAAAGAAAATCAGAAACGCTGAGCATATCAAGATGCACTGTTGTTGCTTTTTCTCTCATAAGACAATGACAGAGACTGACCACACACCATGGGCCAGTGCGAAAGTGAAGTCTTAAGCTACCCACTCTAATTATAGTAACAACAAATAAGATTAACTCTGTCCATGCACACAGGTCTAAGGCCAGACTAAGCAGAGCTGTTCAGGGTTGTGTTTACAATAGAAGCTTACAGTAAGCACGGGCCATATCAATCAAAACGTGTTTAGGCTATGCTTTTAGGCAAATATAATGTAAACAAATATTAAATTGCATGTTACTTGTACACCTGAGGTGTAAAACGTATCCCCCCTCCCCCCCCCCACCTTTCCTCAGAACTCAATAGCCAAAACGTGAATTAGTATAGGACTAGGCTACTCACCTACTGTATCTGCTCTTGTTTGAGAAGAAAAACAATGCCAGGTGTAGGCTATATGGTCCAGAGAAATACTGTCCCTTTCTTTTTCTGCTGATAAATTGTGGTCAAACTATTTATCAGGCTTCCATTGATGTCGATGTGTAGCCTATTCATTGCCCTATTGGCGACAGCGAGAAGCATGCATGTTCAACTGATAGCAGAAACGATCTGTAGAGTATGAGGATGATCTAATGTCTGTTTTCTAGCCAGCTTTCAGCACGTCACGCAACTCACAGATCGTAGATTGGCCTAATCGTCCACTGAGACGTTCCTGAGCTTGAAAATGTGACGTCACTACCTACAGTGCCAACATTCAGCACTTGGACAGTTCCCCACAAGTTATCCGTCTGTCAATTCGACTATTTGTTCTGTGCCTGATTGGCTATATTGTTGGCAACTGTATTCAGGGGCAAGAAGTATTATTCACAAACATCTACTGACAATGCAAATAACTAATTTTTTGAAACCACAACAGCCAATTAAATTAAACCAAATGGTAAGACTGTACAATTATTCCTTTGTTTTTATTACGCTACCTGCTTTTACTTGAGTGTTTTTAAATGTATTTCTCTGGTAAATAACATATTTAGATATATGCAATTGTGATATAGCCTATATACCTGCAATTGTTACAACTGAAGATCAGGTTAGGGATCATGTTAGCAGTGCATACAGCGATCCCGCTCTGGTTAACGCGGAGTGCAGTTGATAATAAAATAATCTATAATTGGGTCTAAATTATATAGATTGATATCATTTTGTGTGTTGGGGTACAGATAGCCTTCACAATACTAGCTTAATGATTTGATAATAGTCTATTTCGATCTAAATTATAGCATAACGTGTGTGTGTGTGTGTGTGTGTGTGTGTGTGTGTGTGTGTGTGTGTGTGTGTGTGTGTGTGTGTGTGTGTGTGTGTGTGTGTGTGCGCGCACGCACGGGGGTGGAGCTGACAATCATAGAATGAGGTTGCCTATTCCTCCGCTGACTCTCCCATATCCAGAGCCTGGCAGGTTGAGCATCGACAAAGCGTTCCGTTGGAAAGCTATATGCAGACAACTTTCCCTGACAAATTGCTGCAGCAAACAACAACAAACCAACCAGCGCAACATTTCGCAATGTTATTGAATGGATTAGTTGTTTTTCAAATGCGAACATTGAGGGAAGGGAACTGTTTTCAGATGTGAGTTTTCATGCGCTTTTCTTGTGTGTGTGCATCTAAGGTCGAAAGTGCACAAGTGGACATAAGTGACTGACTTTAGGAAGTCACTCACCATGGCCTATCCTCAAGGCTTTCTCTTCCAACCGTCGGTGTCTCTAGCTCTCCATTCCTGTCCCCCGTTCAGTTCCAGTGTGATTTTAGGAGGACCAAGGACAGAGGAACTGGGCCGGTCGTCTTCAGGCTCAGCCTTCGCCCCTTACGCGGGATCACCGGCGTTCAATGGTTCATCCCCTGGCTTCAATTCTCACCTCCAGTATAGCGGAGAGCAGACGGCGGCACTGAACTCATTTGTGGTAAGTGAATACTGTACAGTTTAACAATTACGCACTGTTCGATTTCGGAATAATTATTGGGAAAAAATGCCTTTCGTTTCTTTGAAAAAGCCTATTTGTATCCAGATTTTGTAACGAGTAAACTGAAGTATAGCTTTCTGATACAATTAGTGCACAATCAATAGAGGTTAAATAAAACATGTATAAAAGTTAAGTCATTTATAATAAGAGCTTATGCAATCATTAGTCACAATTATTTTTTCAACTTTGCAAAATAAAAACTTTTTTTTTGTTGTTCAAATTGTGTCCAATATTGTATCTGTCATACGTTGTATAGCTTATGCATAGGCCTATATAAATACATTTTGAACTCTAAATATGATCAATACAATTGGAAATTGAAGGTCTAGAAATTACCCATGTCTACCTTTAAGCTTCCCAGTCTTGTGAGGTCAAACTGTTGAGAGAAATTCGTATCTATTGACTTTCTATTGACTTTCTAGGGCTCCGCGTACGATCCCTCAGCGGGTATCGCTGGCTCTTTAGAGTATCACCCGTTCGGTGTAGCATTGGGCTATCCATATGGAGACCCTGCATACAGGAAAAATGCTACAAGAGATGCGACTGCCACTCTCAAAGCGTGGCTCAATGAACACCGCAAAAACCCCTACCCAACCAAGGGTGAGAAGATCATGCTGGCCATCATTACTAAGATGACACTTACCCAAGTGTCCACCTGGTTCGCCAACGCCAGACGGCGGTTGAAGAAAGAGAATAAAATGACTTGGACCCCGAGGAATAGAAGTGAGGATGAGGAAGAAGATGACAACATTGACCTGGAGAAGAATGACGACGAAGAAGAGCCACTTAAGCCCACGGCAGAAATTGGGTCGAAAAATGAAGCAGGTAAGTTTAAGTCACTTTTTAACAAATATAGCTTTCTATGCTACAGTATGTCTAAAATAATTTTTTTCCCCAGACGTTTCATTAGTTTCAAAAGTATTGGCCAATTTTTATGTAATTCACTGCATAGACTTAAAAATGTTGTTGCTTTCGTTAGACCTTGACAGGGTGATTGGGCCTAATCCTTTGAACGCTTTGGTCTAATTTATTATATCTTGCAGTTGGGCAGCATCCAAATCCAGTGGGAATCCCCTGTGAGAAATACAAAGAAGACAATAGCGGCAATGACATGGAACCTGTCTTAATTGATCCGAATGTAAAGGACCACGGGGACAGGAGAGTGCCCGAGATGCCACGGCCCACCACCGCAGCATCTCCCCAAAACGCGGACCTTGGAGTGGAAAGGGATTCAGACTCCGCAGCCTCGGAAAGTCCACCTCCACTGAGGCGTAATGACTCAGGCAACTCCAGCAATGCTACATCAGTGATTCACTCGGCCCTTCCGGCCCCGAAGCCAAAACTGTGGTCGCTCGCGGAGATTGCAACTTCTTCGGATAAATGTAAAGGATGTAGTGATGCCGCTCAGACCGTGCCCAGACAATTACGTACAGAGATTCCGGGCGGTAGGCCTATGTCATCTCCATTACGAGATGCTTCTCAGAATCTTTTCCCTCACAGTGCAGCCCTATCCAGACATGTCTATTATACGTCTCCCTTTTTCCAGGGTTACTCGAACTATCATGGCACTTTTGGACACCTGCAGAGCCCCGGATCCAACATGGGGTCAGCGACGCATTTAAATGGATTACATCAAACTATGTTACACAGAGCCGAGGCTCTGACAAGAGACAGCCAAGCTAGGAGCCAAACACAGATAGATATTTGTAAAGACTTGAGATATGAAATTAAGAAAGGTATGACACATGTCTAGTAGCCTGTGTGACATTTGGTAAGCTATAGGCTCTATATAGACGTTTTATTTATTGTCCAACTGGGAAAAGAAACTATATTTTCAGTAGGGGAAAAAACATATTGAGATGCAAATGGAACAATGACAATGACTATTCCGGGGAGTTCCTAAAAAGGCAACAAATAATTATTTAGGAATGTGAATATTCAATTATTACATTTAGAATGTTTTAAAGGATAATGTGGAGGGAAAAAAGTGGATTCCTTTGTCAGACCACGTGGTGAATAATTATCAATTAAAGAAGACTAGTTTTATTGTAGTCTTTTTTAGAAGAAAAGTGTGTTACTTTGTCATTTCTATTGACTTTGGCCGTTCATTACGCAAAAAATGACCTATTTTTACCAGGTTAATTTCGTGTTGCATGGCTGTAATAGTTGACATGTGTGCTTTGCCAAATAATCACAGCCATGTGAAGCACACAACTCCACACAGAAAGTTGCCAATGCCGGCAAAAGTATTGGATTATTGGATAAAAACTATTCATCATTGCATTGACTGCATTATCGAAGCACCATTCCAATACGCAATATGTCCTGTATTGCAATAAGCCATACATTACTCTCGAAATTCCCTCTGCATGTAGTCTAGATTTTAGTAGCCATTACTTGAAGCAACTGTGGAAAATGTAATCCTTATATCAGAAATGCTGTAGTCTGTTTTTTAATTTATTTTTTAACTTGAGAAGAGAGGAAATTACATGTGATCAAACCACAAAATATTCCACGGTAACCAGACATATATCTGGGTTTTTAAAATATCAACACTTAAGAAGCTTACATTTTCCGAGGCCATCTTCGAGGAATTAAGTGTGTAAATTCGAATTTATGTTCTCCCGAAGGAGGGGATTTCTCTTAATCGTGGAATTGCAAGAGCCAAACAGTAACAAAACATGCAGAGAAAGGTGAGGCAAAACGCGCCACTGTGTACTAAACTCTGTGTCGGCCGACTAAATTCACAATGACTTAAAGGGCTATGTAATCTCTAAAGTATGTTTTCTATGTTAGTGATTTTTCGTTGCTTTCTGCATAGGCTATATTTTGCTCAAAAGCCACTTGGACAAACAAGTATTTTTTTGAAGCTGATAACTAACAGAGAAAGTGTGAATAAATACAAACACATTTGCCTCTGGATGTTTAAAGATTTATCGAGATGTTCTAGGCCTACAGTCAACTCAAAAACACACCATGATCTCATGCAAACCTTTAATAGATTGTTTTTTTTTTTAATGGACAATTTACATTTTCAGTAAGCTACTTAATTTTTGTATTTGTATACAAATCTCTGGTCTTGGTTTCAGTAAAAAAAAAACTCAGGCTACACAAAGGCCATAAGAAGAATACATGGTATCCTTTTAAACTTTAAACTCAAATTGATAGTATATGGATCATTTTATCACAATGGCAAAATATGACAATTTAGTTTTTGAATAGTGCAGAATATATACCCATTTAGTTTTATAGAATTACTTCTAAGTGCCAGATACACAAATGGCAGCCCATGGGCCAAGTCCAGTCTACCTCAATGTCTAAAAAAGGAATTCAAATATGATAAGTAACAGCAAAACAAAGGCTTATAAATCCTCAGATAATCAAGCCGTAATTGATGGATGAGTATTATTATGGCTGGCTAATGGCTACGATATGTTACTATTGCTAAATTGGTCCATATAACGCATTCAAATGATTGGCCCATGACCACTTCCTAAAAGAAAATTATCTGCTTCATAAAATCTAAACAGTCTATCTATGTAGTAACTCGATCATACCAAAGATATACCCTCAGAATTTATTTAAGAGCGGTCCTCTGTATAAATTGGCCTTAGTTGCAATTCAATAGATAAACTAAAACGTTAACATTTGCAGTTAAGCAATCGTTTGATTGACTTTAGGGCCCATATGTCTCGCTTTCCCAACTGTGTTGTGCATCGAAGCTAAACACCACCCGACATCCGACACCGTTGGGACATGTCTCTCAACCAGTGTGAGGTCAACTCTGCATGGGATAACCCCTAAGACTGACAGATGTTAGGATCTGATATCACCTAGCCCCCTGCCATGCAGTACACCTTCACCATCTTCTCTCCCTTATGCCTCCTCTTCTCTCCCTCTCCTCTCCATCTCCTCACCTTCTCCAGCTCCTCTCCCTCTCCACTTCTCTCCAGGACCTCTATAGAAACATCTGTTCTCAGTGTTGATCTTTCAGAGGTAGAACACCAGGGTGGACGGCCCAGTCTCTGGTCTCTGAGGGCTGAGGTAATGTTCTGCCTCAAAACAAGCTCTCTCCCCCCACATCACATGCAGTACTTTTCATATGAAAATAATATAAACAAGCCATTTGTAAGTCTTGCAGTTCAATAGCACTTTTCCCATGTTTTAAAGTGCTTTACATATAATGAATGACCTCATGTGTCATCCTCATTTAACATATAGCTCCATGTGGTGTTCAGAGCAGGGGTCTACCCTCCTGCAAAACAAACCATCCCTTTTACCTCAGGACCTCGATTAGCTGAATCAGGTGTGTTAAGAGTAAGGTTGGAGCAAAAGCCTGCAAGCCCACTTGCTTTCTAGGAGGGTAGACACAACAGACTGAGGCAGACGTGTAGAATACATTCATGTAACCATAACTTTGCCTGGAGTGCCCTCTTGTGTGAGTAACACTACACAGCAGCCAGAGAGACAGCCAATCAGTAACCACTGCCTACATTCCCTACTGAATGTGGGCTAGGCGAAGTAACTGCAGACGAGAAGCATTCTGTAGCATGCAATATCGCTGCCCCAAAATGTTTTTAATTTGTTTATGTTCTCCTAAAAAACAAATGTCAAACAAACGTCAACGCTTGACGTTTTTCATCAAAAGGTTTGCCTGATGTAGCCTGAGACCAGGTAGAACATCCTAGATACGCTTTCACAATATTATATAGACTTTCCTCCAGTGTTGCCATACTGAGCCTGTGATAGTGTGTGTCGTGTCCAGGTGGTGCTGTTTGCTTAGAGTCATACCTCCAGTGACCCTCACTGTTGAATATCACACAGCAGGACATGCCTTCCGTGGGTTTGGCTGGTGGCATTCTGTCAGGTTCATCCGTTTTCACTGTAACTCTGTTTTTCCACCATCCCTTGTTTGGGAATTACCTTAAAGCAGAGGCGAAAAGGCAAAGCAATAAACTAGTCAAACGATAATATCTTTGCCACAGCCCTGAGTTTGTGTTGATCAAGCCCTTCCTGTCACTCGGTTTGGTACAAAGCTAAAAGATGGGTCTGGTAAATTGTAACCACACTTAAACCACACTCATAGACAGAGAATACAAGGACTGACCATGAGTCTGTGGAAGACACCTTGCACTCATAACTGTCCCCTGCTGCGAGCAGGGAGGCTGAAGCTCGTAATGGCACCTGTCCTGAAGTACTGAACCTCCTGCCTCCCCTACATCCCCCTAAGCAGACGGCCATGGAGTACGCTTCACCTGTTTCAGCCAGGACCATGCAAAGAGAACGCCCAGGGTGTGCCTGGGATGCCTTGAACACATTGGCACTCCACACACGAGGCCAAGTTGACAGTGTCATACATGAACAATATGGACTCCATGGTGTCATAGCAGAAAGCAACATTCTTAGACTGAGGCTCAGCTGTTGTCTCTGCTTGCTACTAACTCTTCTGGTAGCACCTAGGACCCCGCTATTGGATCGCCTGTGGCGGAAGGCAACACGAATTGTAGGGTAAACACCGCCATCTAGTGGTGGATACCATTCAATTAAAATGAGTAGGACGAGCGTACTTAAAAGTACCACAACAGCGGAAATTCACTTTTGTTTAACTGAAAGACGATGTCCTGAGATTATCCATGATGTTGGAAATTGATTTAAGTCTAAGTCATAGTTTTATTCAAAGTATGATCTATTTGGGCTTTAACTGGGAAATCCGAAGTGGGACATCCATGGAAATCTGTGTCAATGCTGTTTCCCTTTTATAGATGATGTGCAAATACTTTTCAGACTACGTTTCATTTCAGGGCTGGGTCTTACTTGAATGTTTTACCACCCACCTGCTGCAAAGTTCTTCCTCTTCGTGACTGAGCTGAGCAAGAGAGTAGAAGGGGCGAAGCAAGACGGGTAACTCGGCCTAAAAAAAAATCACCCACCAAAAGATACATTTTTGTATGGAGGTCAATGAGAGTGTCGAATTTGGTCAACAAACAATTGAATGGCTTATTTATTATTTGATAGAAAATACGTTTTGTGATGTTTCGGTTGTTACAAAAGTACCAACATAAAGTACACACGAGGCATACCGACAACTTTGAGGAAAACTATTTTATATACGAGTTGTGCCTGTTGTGCACAGGATATCTGCCTTCTCATTGGCTAGAATGGTCCCACGTGATCTTGCTTCATCCCTCCTGCCTCTTCCTTTCTGAGGACAGCGAATTCCATTGTAAGACATAAAATATGACCAATGATGTCTGTATATAAACCCTGGTTTGCTGATGCTTTGTACTGGCCATTGAATCCTCCTATCTGCCATATTGGCACTTCCCAGGAGTAGTCCTCCACAGGAATGAATGGAATTCAACAGTATTTCAAGGACAACATTACATGTATTGAAGTTTTTTTTTTTGTAGCGGGGATAGTAGCATTAGTAATAAAAACATGTATATACTTTTTTATTTGTATGTTTAGCTCACATAATGCAATGGAAAAAGTATGCATTAAGGTGTCTGAAATAGAATACATGGCAAAAACGTATGTATACATTAATAACTGCATTTCCATAGCCCCCCCCTAAAAAAAAAAGTATTCTAGAGTATATACCATTGGACATGACCATCTCATCATCATATACCTACGGTTCCATCGGAAAGTATTCAGGCCCCTAGACTTTTTCCACATTTTGTTACGTTGCAACCTTATTCTAAGATTGATTAAATGAAACATTTTCCTCAATCTACACACAATACGCCATAATGACAAAGCAAAAGCAGGTTTTTAGAAACTGAAATACCTTACATAAGCATTCATACCCTTTGCTATGAAACTTGAAATTGAGCTCAGATGCATCCTTTTTCCAATGATCATCTTTAATCTACGACTTGATTGGAGTCCACCTGTGGTAAATTCAATTGATTAGACACGATTTGGAAAGGCACACAACTGTCTATATAAGGTCCCACAGCTGACAGTGCATGTCAGAATAAAAACCAAGCCATGAGGTCAAAGGAATTGTCTGTAGAGCTCCGAGACAGGATTGTGTCGAGGCACAGATCTGGGGAAGGGTATAAACATTTCTGCAGCATTGAAGGTCCCCAAGAACACGGTTGCCTCCCTCCATCATTCTTAAATGGAAGAAGTTTGGAACCACCAAGACTCTTCCTAGAGCTGGCCGCCTGGCCAAACTGAGCATTTGGTGGAGAAGGTCCTTGGTCAGTGAGATGACCAATAACCTGATGGTCACTCTGACACAGCTCCAGAGTTCCTCTGTGGAGATGGGAGAACCTTCCAGCGGGACAACCAACTCTGCAGTACTCCACAAATTAGGACTATATGGTAGAGAGGCTTGATGGAAGCCATTCCTCAGTAAAAGGCACATGACAGCCTACTTGGAGTTTGCCAAAAGGCACCTAAAGGACTTTCAGACCATGAGAAACCAGATTCTCTGGTCTGACGAAACCAATATTTTACTCTTTGGCCTGAATGCCAAGCTTCATGTCTGGAGGAAACCTGGCACCATCCCTACGGTGAAGCATATTGGTGGCAGCATTCTTTTTTTGGGATGTTTTTCAGCGGCAGGGACTGGTAGACGAGTCATGATTGAGGGAAAGATTAACGGAGCAAAGTACAGAAAGATCATTGATGAAAACCTGCTCCAGAGCTCTCAGGGCCTCAGACTAGGGTGAAGGTTCACCTTCCAACAGGACAACGACCCTAAGCACACAGATTCTGCCAATATCAGATATGTCTATGTCCTGGGAAATGTTCATGTTACTTACAACCTCATGCTAATCGCATTAGACTACGTTAGCTCAACCCACTGATCCTGAAGAAGTTAACCCCTTCTCTCTAGCCATTCATATTTTGTGCCCAATTCCAAATAAAAAAAATTGTTCAGGGTTGGTATGGAATTGGACATTGGTTTCTAGTTGGTTTTTGCATATCTGGGGGTTCTAGATTTGTGTACGTAATATGGCAGAAGTGTCCCGTAGTCCATTACACAGCAGGGTTGAGTCATCACCATATTGCTACACCTATCCAAGCCCCATCAGGTCAAACACTTAAAAGATAGAGTAGGGGGTTATAGAGGCCTTAATTAAACTGTGACTGGCTGCCTGTCGAGGACAAGTGACAATAATAACTAGTCGCAGCACCTGTCTCTTGATTCAGCCTCTTTCCGCTCTCCTCGTCCTTTCTCTTTCTCTCCCTCCAGATTAAATTCTGCATCTAGTGACATCTGATTTCCCGACAATTTGTCCACTCATCCCATCCCCTCCTCCATCTCATTACATAATTTAAAGCTACTGTTATTGTCATGTTGTCATTATCTGCTCGTGCCAAGAGTGTTCAAAGCTGTCATCAAGGCAAAAGGTGGCTACTTTGGAGAACCTCAAATTTAAGGACCAGTAAGGAACTGGGCAACTGAACAGTCAATATAAAAATTTGACTTGCAATGAATACATTTAGAATGCAAATGTATACATTTGTCCATACAACAGGCGATAGGGTGAGTACTTGGTGGAGGCCTGGACACTGCTGTTGTGTCCGACTGGGGACTTGCCCATGGCAGTCCTGAGGGTCCAGTTTCAAATACTTACCAGCAAACAAATGGAAAAATATACAAATATTTACATGCTTGTAAACGTTACTTGCAATACAAGAAAACACATCTTTATACAAATTAATTACAATATTACAACAGGTTATTAAGGTTATTTACAATAACATACAATTTACAACAACATGCAATGTAGTAAAATACCTACCGTCTTGAGTCGGGGAGCCGGCCAAGCACTGAAAACAAGGGTGGGGAAAACATCAGACAAAACAGATGACAGACGATGGACAGACAAATTCACGCACATTGACGACATGAGACAAACAAGACACGTGAAAATGCTTGCAGCATCTCCTGCACCAGGCCGCCTCCTTACCTTCTCTCACGTATTTCTGACAGAAGCACCGGGGACTGGAATCGGGACTGGGAAATGGTGCCAGGCGTTCAGCCTGAAAACATGAGAACATGTGTTTACTCATGGATTTATGATGGTATCGTGCCATGGAGAGTTCCTCAATAGCAAACAATCTGTGCACCCCTTCTGCTTGCTGGACTGCCGGGCCACTCCACAGTCACAAAGGTCCCTGCAAAAGATAAGAGGTGAGTTGTGAGAGAAACTCTGGGGTGGGTCATGACCACTGGAGTCATACACCTTAACAGTGCCTACCTGGCAGTGAAGATTACTTACCATGACTCAATGGTTAGCCTTGAGATTGACTATCTGGACAAAACCCCTGAGCCAGTGTTGGTACTGCTGACAGCGTGGCGGTGTCGCCCAACGCGAGGAGGCCTCCTACTTCTGCATGCTGAACCTGCAAAAGAGCTTGAGCATGATCAGGATTGTAAAATAGTCTAACCAGGAGTGTGATGGAAGAATGAACCCCCCCCGGAGGTCCTCCATCCGGCCTGAGAGAGCAGTTGGCTTTACCTGCCCCTGTTGGACACTAGTGATGAGAACCTCACTAGTGTCTTCTAGTCCAGTGACTGAACCTACCTGTCCCTGTTCCTCCAGTCGGACACAAGCCTCTTGTGGGAACATTTGACAGATTAGTGCAATGTTATGAAGGAGAGATATGAAGTTTTCAACAGATTTTGAAAATATAGCCGACCTCAAGCTGGTCCCCTTCTGATTCAGAGCACAGAGAATCAGACTGATCCGAACTCACTGGCTCTGGTGGATGGGATACCTCCTGGGTGGTTCGGACAGTTGATGGTCCTAAAGTCATTTGGGGAGGTAAATTAAAGAGGTACATTTTTATGAGCTCAGCTAAAAATGTCTTGCTTTCTCAAATGTGCTTAACATACTTTGTCTCACGGGCTTCACCGAAGTGTAGGGCGTCAGGGCTTTCAGTTGTCGACCTTCCGACTGGAGAAGATTGTTGGCTTCCACCAAGGTAACCCTTATGAAGACATAAAGAGAAATGTCAGTGTTAGGAAAACTAGACTAGCTTCGGGTTATTTTGGGTGCAAATTCAAATAGTTATTATCTGAGATTTTTTATATTCACCTTAACGGATGATGACTCCAGCTAGGAGCGAAAGAGCAACGAGGTTTCCCAAGTCTCACTTTGAATGATAACAGAAATAAATGCAAATTTATTTCATATTATTACAAATACTTATCTTACATATCTCTTGGAGGGCCAGAAAATAAATTAACAGCAGACAAAAAAATGTATCTGGTCAAAAACCTTCTCAGACCGTGCCTGAATGTAGTCCTCGAAGGCATTCTGATCTGGTTTCACAACTTCCACCACATCAGGTGGAGTTTCTGTGATCTGAAAGTACGTTATTCAAAAATAGCAATAGACAAACAATAACACACAAATTTGAATGATTGCAGAATATGCCATAATTGTATAAAATTGTATATACAATTGCATTGTTTACCGCAGTCAACAGCTGCAGCTCCCGTCCGTACAACAAGCTGAGGGTGAGTACTTGGTGGAGGCCTGGACACTGCTGTTGTGGGCAAAGAGAATTACCTTCAGGTTGTCCTTACCACCATTCCTGGTACCCGTCAAGGGACTTGCCCATGGCAGTCCTGAGGTTCTGGTTGGTCCGTCCATCCAAACCTGGAGAAGGGGATAGGAAAGGGATATATATAGACAATGTAAGATCAGTCTGATTATGTACCATGGCAAAACACTAAAAACAAATTGTTTAAAAAAATAAAACAAACCGTTGGTCTGTCTGTGGATGATATGCATCGGAGATCCGGTGCTTCACCCCCCCAGTCCTCGAACAAGGCTTTGTTGTTCTAAGGAAAATCATACATCAGTAAATAAACTTCGCTATTTATATAGTTGGTGACATAATACAGCCTATAATAGTATTACCTTGTTCCAGAGTTCACGACCTCGGTCACTCAAGATGACCTCAGGAGCACTGTGGGTGTTGAAGATGTCCGTCATCGCCTTAAGGTGGCCTCAACATTCTTGATGGGTATCATGCAACATGAAAACCGCCTTTTTGTGTTCCAAGCACCCTTTCTTAATGGGTTACAGAAGATAATTTAGAGTTAAGCACATTCTCTTCCTTCACTGACCTTAATGGGTATTGCCTCCGTCCACTTGGTGAAGTAATCGGTTGCCGTCAGACACCAGCTGTTGCCATTCCTGGATTTCGTGAAGGGTCCGATGTGGTCCACCCCTAACATTTAAAGTGTTAGACAGAAGATTACTTTATTCTTACCTGTTTCTGTGTCATTCAGTATGCAGTCTTCATATTTGTAAGGAAACTGACACAAACAGTTGATAATATTGAACTCTGCTGTGTTCAAAAATAAAGCAACCGGTAAAAAAAAAAACGTATCATTACAAAATTTGAATTGACACACACTTACCGGTCATGTGCCGTGATGAAACAACTTTAATGGGCTTCAACTCAGGCACTACAGTCTTCACCCTCTCAAACATCTGGCAGGCGAGACAGGTACTGACCTATACGAACAAAGTGACAAATTGAGAAACTGTGTGCGCTCTGATAGGACATTCATCGAAATCATAATCGTTTCAGCTTTAATAGCATGGGATTGATATACAATAGGTTATTTCACTTGCACAGCTGTCCACATCCTTGACAATCCCACACCAGAAGAAGCGTAGGTTGATTTTGGCAAACATGCGCTTCACTCCGAAATGTCCAGCATGCGTCTCTGTTAGTACAGCCTCCTTCTTCCCCTTACTTAGTGAAAATCACCCTCCTGCGTAGATGGCCATCCTTCCCCCGTAGGTTAATGTGATTGCCTAACAAGTTGGAAGAGAAGAGTTGTTAAAATACCAAAGTCTAAGTAAATTTGCACTGGGGTCTCTCTTTCAGTTTCTCTCACTCTCCATCTCTCTGTCTTTCACCCTCTTTCCACCTTTCTCCCTCTGTCACTTTCTTTCTCACTTTCTTCCTCTCTCTCTATCTAGTGAAGACACCTAGTTAAGGGCAGTTGGATTTACCATAATTGCTTACAAATATCCATTTGAGTGATCCGGGTTAACTTATAGCTAGATACCTAAATGTGACAGACATATACAGTACCGGTCAAAAGCTTGGACACACCTACTCATTCAAGGGGTTTTCTTTATTTTTACATTGTAAAATAATAGTGAAGACAAACAAATTATGAAATAACACATATGGAATCATGTAGTAACCAAAAAAAGTGTTAAACAAATCTAAATATATTTTATATTTGAGATTCTTCAAAGTAGCCACCCTTTGCCTTGATGACAGCTTTGTACACTCTCTGCATTCTCTCAACCAAGTTCATCTGGAATGCTTTTCCAACAGTCTTGAAGGAGTTACCACATATGCTGAGCACTTGTTGGCTGCTTTTCACTCTGCTGTCCAACTCATTCCAAACCCTTAATTGGGTTGAGGTTGGGTGAAGGCCAAATCTGATGAATCCCTCCAGCACTCTCCTTCTTGGTCAAATAGACCTTACACAACCTGGAGGTGTGTTGGGTCATTGTCCTGTTGAAAAACAAATGATAGTCCCTCTAAGAGCAAACCAGACAGGATGGTGTATTGCTGCAGAAAGCTGGGGTTGCCATGCTGGTTCAGTGTGCCTTGAATTCACCAGCAAAGCACCATCACACCTCCTCCTCCATGCTTCACGGTGGGAAACACACATGCAGAGATCATCCGTTCACCTACTCAGCGTCTCACAAAGACCCGGCAGTTGGAACCAAACATCTCCAATTTGGCCTCATCAGACCAAAGGACATATTTCCACAGGTCTAATGTCCATTGCTCATGTTTCTTGGCCCAAGTAAGTCTCTTCTTTCTATTGGTGTCCTTTAGTAGTGGTTTCTTTGCAGCAATTCGACCATGAAGGCCTGATTCACGCAGTCTCCTCTGAACAGTTGATGTTGAGATGTGTCTGTTACTTGAACTCTTATCTTCTGCAGCAGAGGTAACTCTGGGTATTCCTTTCCTGTTGCGGTTCTCATGAGAACCAGTTCATGCGATTGATAGTTTTTGCGATTGTACTTGAAAACTTTCAGTTCTTTAAATTTTCCGGATTGACTGACCTTCATGTATTAAAGTAATGATGGACTGTCATTTCTCTTTGCTTATTTGAGCTGTTCTTGCCATAATATGGACTTAGTCTTTTACCAAATAGGGCTATCTTCTGTATACCACCCACACCTTGTCACAACACAACTGTTTGGCTCAAACGCATTAAGAAGGAAAGAAATTCCACAAATTCCACTTTTAACAAGGCACATCTGTTAATTGAAATGCATTCCAGGTGACTACCTCATGAAGCTGGTTGAGAGAATGCCAAGAGTGTGCAAAGCTGTCATCAAGGCAAAGGGAGGCTACTTTGAATCATCTCAAATCCATGTGTTTTATTTCATAGTTTTGATGTCTTCACTATTATTCTACAATGTAGAAAATAGTAACAAATTAATTTTAAAAAACTTGGAATGAGTAGGTGTCCAAACTTTTCAATTTTGACTGTATATATTTGTTATTTTGTAAATATTATATTAGGGGGTGTTTATTTTTATTTTTTTATTTTACCTTTATTTAACCAGGCAAGTCAGTTAAGAACAAATTCTTATTTTCAATGACGGCCTGGGAACAGTGGGTTAACTGCCTGTTCAGGGGCAGAACGACAGATTTGTACCTTGTCAGCTCGGGGTTTTGAACTCGCAACCTTCCTAGCTCTAACCACTAGGCTACGCTGCCGGGTAGATCAGCTTTAATATTGTAGATCGACTGTAGCTTCCATCAATGTAATTATCTGCATAATTTCCAATCCGCCATGCGTTGTTATTATTAGTGACTAGTCTTTTTTAATATTGAGAAATATTTCACTTTCTCTGGTCATAGGAGTAACAATATGAATTGGTGCACGAGGCAGAAATAATGCAGTGCGTCCCAAATCCACTCCTGAGTTGTCTTGGCTGTGTGCTTAGAGTCCCGTTGGAAGGTGAACCTTCACCCCAGTTTGAAGTCTTGAGCACTCTGGAACAGGTTTTCATCAAGGACCTCTGTACTTTGCTCCGTTAATCTTTCCCTCGATACTGACTAGTCTCCTAGTCTCTACCATTGAAAATCATCCCCACAGCATGGTGCTGCCACCACCATGCTTCACCTTAGATATGGTGCCAGGTTTCCTCCAGACGTGACGCTTGGCATTCAGGCCAAAGAGTTCAATCTTGGTTTCATCAGACCAGATAATCTGGTTACTCATGGTCAGAGTCCTTTAGGTACCTTTTGGCAGACTCCAAGTGGGCTGTCATGTGCCTTTTACTAAGGAGTGGCTTCCATCTGGCCACTCTACCATAAAGGCCTGATTGGTGGAGAGCTGCAGAGATGGTTGTCCTTCTGGAAGGTTCTCCCATTTCCACAGAGGAACTCTGGAGCTGTGTCAGAGTGACCATTGGGTTCTTGGACCACCTCCCTTGTCCCCCGATTGCTCAATTTGGCCCGGCGGCCAGCTCTAGGAAGTCTTGGTGGTTCCAAACTTCTTCCATTTAAGAATGATGGAGGCCACTGTGTTCTTGGAGACCTTCGATGATGCAGAAATGTTTTGGTAACCTTCCCCAGGTCTGTGCCTCGACACAATCATGTCTCTGAGCTCTACGGACAATTCCTTCGAACTCATGGCTTGGTTTGTGCTCTGACATGCAATGTCAGCCTTGGGACCTTATATAGACAGGTGTGTGCCTTTCCAAATCATGTCCATTAAATTGTGTTTACCATAGGTAAACAATCAATTTGTAGAAACATCAAGGATGATCAATGGACACAAGATGCACCTGAGCTCAATTTCAAGTCTCATAGCAAATGGTCTGAATACTTATGTAAATAAGGTATGTTTTTTATTTTTTATTAAATGTGCAAACATTTTTAAATGTCTTTATCATTATGGAGGAAACAGGTACAAAAGTATCTACATCCACAGTAAAACAAGTCCTATATCGACGTAACCTGAAAGGCCGCTCATTAAGGAAGAAGCCACTGCTCCAAAACCACCATAAAAAAAGCCAGACTACAGTTTGCAACTGCACATGGGGACAAAGATCGTACTTTTTGGAGAAATGTCCTCTTGTTTGATGAAACAAAAATAGAACTGTTTGGCCATAATGACCATTATGTTTGGAGGAAAAAGGGGAATGCTTGCAACCCGAAGAACACCATCCCAACCGTGAAGCACAGGGGTGGCAGCATCATGTTGTGGGGTTATTTGCTGCAGGAGGGACTGGTGCACTTCAAAAAATAGATGGCATGAGGTAGGAAAATTGTGTGGAAAAATTGAAGCAACATCTCAAGACATCAGTCAGGAAGTTAAAGTTTGGTCGCAAATGGGTCTTCCAAATGGACAATGACCCCAAGCATACTTCCAAAGTTGTGGCAAAATGGCTTAAGGACAACAAAGTTAAGGTATTGGGAGTGGCCATCACAAAGCCCTGACCTCAAAAAGTGTGTGCGAGCAAGGCCTACAAACCTGCCTCAGTTACACCAGCTCTGTCAGGAGGAATGGGCCAAAATTCAACCAAATTATTGTGGGAAGCTTGTGGAAGGCTACCCAAAACATTTGACCCAAGTTAAACAATTTCAAGGAAATGCTACCAAATACTAATTGAGTGTATGTAAACTTCTGACCCACTGGGAATGTGATGAAAGAAATAAAAGCTGAAATAAATCATTCTCTCTACTATTATTCTGACATTTCACATTCTTAAAATAAAGTGGTGATCCTAACTGACCTAAAACAAGGAATTTTTACTAGGATAAAATGTCAGGAATTGTGAAGTTTAAATGTATTTGGCTAAGGTGTATGCAAACTTCCAACTTCAACTGTACACACACACACTCTCTCCACCGTTCCCCCAAAAACTACAAGCGGAGATATTCAACGGTTGTTCCATCCCTGAGCCCAACTCAAAGGACTTGATGTGCAAATGCGTCTACGGTTGTAGCTGTTTGAGAGGCATGCAAAATTGAGCAAGAATGGGGAGATTTGATTAACCAATGTCAAAGCTGATGGAGCTCCGATACACCCCCTTCCCCTGAAAGACACACACTGGTCCCCCTTTGTGATCATTTTCCCAAGCATCTCTGTGCAGTCAGAGCTTTGATTATTTTGTGCCACCAGGGGCATAATCATTTTACCCCTCTCTGAATGTCCAAGTTTGAACCCCTCCCCATGCGTTACTGCACCTAGTGTTGCCAGCACTGCCACTACCTGGGTGGGGGCACCCCACTGGAATTCCCACCGGCAAGGTACAAGGTCATCAAGGTTCTCATTAGCAGCTCTGAGAAATTCCTTGTATATTATGCTCACTCATCCAGGGGCTTTGGCCTTGTAAGACCAACCCTGACAGGCAGGCTCAGAATCTTGAGGGGGCAATGCTGCTTTAGTGGGTCTCTGACCGCATTTATCCTTCTGTCTTGGCAGGGCAAAGGTTAATTGCAGTAGGCCTATAAAACAGATAGTCAGTGTATGGGTCGCTCAGGTGGGTGTCTGGGGTATAGGATTTGGGACGTTCCATCATGATTGGATAACAAATAAATAAACTATATTTATAATTTATTTGCAAATGTATATCCCATATTTGCACAAAATTGAAAGCTCTGTCACAACTGCTCGAAGAACCAGTGGCGGATTTAGGGGCGGCACTGGGCGCCCGTCGAAAAACAAATCTAAAACTGCAACATAACGTTAGCTAGCTCGCTACACTATCTGTCTTGCTAACATTAACAGCTGCCAGTGCCCCATTTGAGGTTTCTCCACTCCACGTGAAAATGACCGACGTTCATTCCCACCTCCAATTCGTGAATATGTAGCCTGTGTCATTCTTCCGAGGTAGAACCTAAACGAGCATTTCCGCTCTAGAACGGTGCCACGTTCAAAGCCGGCTCAAAACAAAAGTATTTGGAGTAATGAGCAGGATTCTGAGTTTTCGCTTTCCTCTTTTCTGTATTGCTCCTCAAGCAAGGGGGAGGCCAATGACAGAGGGCACCATCAGACCAACTCCTTGAATGGCCTCCATATAGTCTAAAACCCTTAAGTGTATGTTCCTACACTGTATTTATGCATGGAATATTGTTTTTCAACTAGAAAAGCTCAGAAATAGCTGGAGTGAGTCTTTAAAAACAATATTTTAACAGTAGAAATATAACATTAACCAACTTACCTAACCTATCATAAAGCACAATATTAGAAAAAAATACCAACAATAAGCCAAGAACACAATAGTCAAAACAAATGACTTCTTGATCATGAGTTTATTACAGGTTATTTTGACAAATTAAATAAGGCACGTTCACTGCATCTAACATTTTTAAAAAATGTAATAAAATACTTTAGTAGGAAAATAATCAACATTGAGATTGGAGTAGACAACTGCTACTGTATAAACCAAAACAGTAACTTTGAAATAAAAAAATACATCTGTAAGCTGATGCTAGTCATCTGTGTTCAATGTACTGTATGTGCTGGATAATGATGAGTTCAATAAATGTCAGTTCAAAACTACTGAGATTTCAGAGTGTTGCTGATAAAACATCCCCCCCAAAAAAAAAAAAAAAATGGTACTTGTAAAGTGCAAACTCCCCTTAGAATTGGTTGGGTCCTATATGGCCTCGCTTTGCAGGATTAGGATTAACTGCCATAGAGGTGAAATTGAATTATCATTTGAATGCTAAATTAAACACTTTTGTTTTTGCTTTCGATTATTTTCTACAGGATAAATATCAGAATAGAGTAAAGGTGATGGATAAACAAATTAAATATGGCAATTGTGTTATTATATTCTCAAAAGCAGTATTTAGCGACAGTACTATCCATTTGTGGAGTCAGTGGATTGAGCTACCGTATAAAGATTTGTGCGTATACACTGTTATGGTTCTCTCTCTACCTACAAAGCAACCAAGATAACTATTCTAAGTGTTTCGTCATTCACTGGGATACAAGTGTGGCCTCACTATGCGTAGTCATTCAAATGCCACACACCAGGGATTGTGTTATAGATAGAAAACCATAAATGGAAATTTCTAACGTATGTCAATTTATGGTTTTCTAAAGGGAATAACTCAGTAAATAAAATAAAATCCAAACCGCAGGACTGTAATCAAATTAAACTACATTTTTAAAAATAGAGCCCTGATTTTATATGTTCAAATACAAAAAACATCCAGATGTAACATAATCATAGATATTCAGATGAGCATTTTTGTCAAGTAGACAAAACAATAAAACATACTGATATGCAATGTCACTATCCACTGTCAGAATGTTCTATCGACCGGCTCTTTTATAAGGGTGAGCAACAAAACTAAAATAAGCTAAAACAGAATTACATTCGCATCAAGTTGAATTAACATGTTTTGCATCCCTTTTTCGTGAAGGCAAGGAGAAAAAGTGCTTAAAATAACAGTCAGGTCAACTAACTAAAAGTAGGCCCCACTCGTCTCTGGTTAACCCACACTGTGCAAGTTCTCCCTTGACTGGGGTCTGCCTTGTCCTCTGAGGCGCAGAGGCCCTCTATTTATTCTACCAGTTCTTCCATGTCTTTGGGTGGGCTCTCAGTCTCAGGACAGTTCCTCTTAGACTCTACTTCGGTGTCTGGTGAGGTGTGGACATTCTTTTCCTCTCCGTTTCGGTCTTCATCTCCATTGACTTGGCTAGGTGTGTGTGATGGATCCTCGCGAGTGTGTGACGGGTCGCTGCTGGGGGTTTGTTGTGTATTTGATGGGATGTCAGGTGTGCGTGTACTTGACGTGTCAGGTGTGTGTATGTCAGGTGTGCATGTATGCAAGGGTTCACCTGGAGTGTCTGAAGGGATTTTAGCTATGTTTGTGTCCTCATTTGCCTCGGCCTCTCCTGTGTGTCTCCGGTCCCGGCCCCAATGAGGAGACTTGGGGTGCACTGTGTCCACGGTGTGACTGCGGCTCAGGGTCCTCTCTCTGTCCCTTTGGTCACCAGGCTTGGGGCTTCCTTCTGGGCTGGAGCAGATGCTGAATGGCCCACTGCTCTCCAGGGTCTCCCCCCGCCTCAGTTTCCACCTCTCAGGAGTGGGGGAGTTGATGGAAGGCACACTGGTGTCCCTGGGAAGACCTTTCTTCATTTGCTGAACACTGAAAAAAAACATCAAACAACATCCACAAGCTCAGAGGAATTGCACCGAAGCATAGCAGTTCCATAAAATGTACGTTTATTGAAACTTATGAGTAAACTATGACAAAAGTTGTTCTGCATCGGCTTTGTGTACATAGGAACACATTTTCTATCTAGGAAACGTTTAACTAAACAAACAAACCGCACATTGTCTCAACTGATCTTTTTGCAAACTGTAGTCAAATTGAGATTAACTTCACTATGAAGGACAGCATACATTTTCCACAAAGTGGCACACAATATTTTCCATGGTACTGACCGGTTTATTGACTGGGCCAGCTTCTGACGTCTCCCACTGACATTAACCTGCTGATGCTTGAGCCGCTGGACAAATGAGTGTGCTGGGATTGGGAGAAAGAAGTAAGAAAGATTGTTCCACATCCACAGCAGCATACCATGGGCATGCATTCTAAATGGTATGACGGTATGGACAGTGGAACATAGTTTGAATTATTGGGTGTTGGAAAACAAACCCCAATAATCCAAAATATGGCAGTAGTAGATTGGTCCCCAAAAAGACCAAGATAATTATTAGGTGACAAAGTTGGTGAGAAGACATTTCATTGTGTGTTACTTGCAACATATCGCTGTACCTTCACGCTCTAGCAGGTAGGTGGTCAAGGAAAAACAGTGGCTGGTGTCTATACCGACTCTCTTACCCAGAGCCCCCTTAGGCACAGAGAGCAGTTTGATTGGTTCAGCATTGTGGGAGTCTCCAGATGCCTTCTGAAGAGTCCTCAGGATTTCAGTGTTCTGAAAGTGGAAAAACAAAAAGCCCATTTCATAAAGAACTCATTATTTCCCCCAGCTCCATGGTTGTTGGTTCAGATCTGCTACTGAAAAGAATGACATGTAGACCCATACACAAAACAGTTGGTGAGGTGCTGACGAACAGAAAGTTAAGAAATCTAAGAAAAATAAAGTTGCACATACTGTACATATTTGTGCAACTCTGTTTAACAAGGTCACCTTGACCCTGATCTAACCCTTCAGTGGCTGTTAGATTCTCACTTTTCCCCTGGTCTCCACGGCACAGTCCAATGCTGTCCTCTGTCTCTTGTTCCTCATGTGGACCAAGGCTCCAGCCTGCAGTAACAGCTCCACCAGGGCCAGGTGGCCCCCTTTCACAGCCTCGTGCAGGGCCGTGTTGCCCTGGATGTTGGACAGGTTCACTGAGGCGTTGCTCTGGAGGAAGAAAATATAGAAACGTCTGATCGCACACCGTTCTGCTGCTCACAATAGGCGGCCTTTTTAATGAAGCTTAGGTGGTATGGTTTACAAGGTTTGGACCAACATGGTCTTTGTCAGGTGATTGCCCTGCTATCATTTTTCTACTTTTTGGTCCATAGCAGCTAGCTATAAAGACCCCACTTAGCTGTTTATTTCTCCAGTGTCATGGTGTTGGCCTGTTTGACCCACTAGGGGGCAGCAGTATCAGTGTTCTGTTCACCTGCAGCAGGATGGTTGCTGTGTCCAGGTGACCTCTGAGGCAGGTGTGAATCAGAGGGGTGTTGCCATAGCGATCCTTCTTATTCAGCTTGGCGTTAAACTCCAGCAGTGATGTCACTACCTGAACATAAAACCAATGAGAGATTGAATCTTTTCCCATCTTCGCCCCAGACAATCTGCAGCAGATCTGCGTGTTCTTTCAAACACTTCAAACTTCTGGGCGAGTCTGCCTGGAGTCCTAGATGGAAGGGTGCTGGGACTATTCCGCAGTTTCTGATGAGCCAGGGAAGATCAATCAAACGCAGCTAAATTATAGTACTGTGTGCCCACCTGTATGTGGCTGTTCTGGCTGGCCAGGTGCAGTGGCGTGGCACTCTGGCTGTTGCGTGCGTTGACGTTGGCCCCGTTGCGGCTGAGCAGGGACACCAGCGCCGTGTGACCATGGAGCGCCGCCACGTGGAGGGGAGTGAAGCCATCCACACTACTGCTGTTCACACCCAGACCACTGGCCTGCAGGCACACAAACTTCTGGAGGCAAACACGCACGCACACACACGACAATAAAACAGACACAAAGGCACAGACATTAAGTTAGCTGGACAGTTCTGCAGGAACATTACAAAAAAAACTTGGTAAGTGTGTTTGTCAGGGTATGGAGCCTGCAGTGGTGAGGAGACAGAGGGTTGTTGTCTGACCTTCTGTGACGGCCCACAGTGTGGACACTGGCACAGTGGGTGGCACAACTTAGTCCAGGAGGGCGGCCCTGCTTCCTCCTCCTCTGGCTCCTCGTCCAACCACTCCAAGAGGTACCGCACCATCTCTATGTCTCCATCGGCGGCCGCACGCAGCAACTTCTCCACCTGTCAGTCAAACAGAGAGGCGCAGCCTATTAGAACACCAGACAGTAAACGCAGGGCCTTTAGAAACTGTCAACATGGATTACAAATTACAGATAGTGTCAGTCCTACAAAAACTTTGTGTGAAAGCTCTAAATATTAGCATCCCTCAATAAATAGAAAAATACTGCATCTAATTTCACCTACATTCCCTCCCCATTTCTGTTCCCTAAAATGTTAAGTCACCACTTTGAGTGGTTCTGGACTAGTTCTGACTGATATTTATGTGCACAGTGTGCTCTGTGAAAGGCGCAACATCAATTGCTTTACAATCCCTAAAAGTTCTGGTTGTCTTGATTCAAATGTGCTATTTGCAAGCGCAGCTGTGAGGTTCACAGACATATTTGCATAGGGAACAATTTCCAGTTCCTGTGACCCTCGTAGATGCACATGGAATAGCGCATATGAAAACGGGAGAGTCTAGCAGATGTAACAGATGGAAAAAACAGAAATTAATTTCACAGAATTGAAACAAGACCACTTCCTCTAGGTCAGAGATGTACAAAATCTCTGTGCTTAAAGCAGAAGTTGTAACAAGTCTGCACACATTTGAATGGTGTCTGAGTCGCTCAGAGGACGTTTGGCGGAAAAAGTTGTCGGATCTATGAAAAATGGTGCCAACATTGTACTGTCACTAAGTATGATGATATTTATTTTACAGTTATAAAGCTGAAATCTTATAGTAAGTCGTTTATGCAGAAATCTACATTTTGCCCTAACTCTCAAGAATTGAATTAAGAGGATGGTACTCCTCAGACATTTTCAGGGTCAACTCTGCCTAAAACAGGGGTCCTGAGTGCTCTGCTCACCTCTTTGTGGAGGACCCTGTCGCAGTCGGGCCTGGCCTCAGAGCTCTGCGAGGTGGTGCTGGAGACAGAGGAACGGCGGCTGCTGCAGTCAGAGGCCTCGGGAGAGCGGTTAGGGGACTGGCAGGGACAGCAGGGGGAGAGAGAGAGCCCCGTCAATCAGCTGGCCATACCACACTCAGATCATGATCCGGTTTCCCAATAGAACTTAAACTTACCAGTGTTTTAAACGATGCATCGTTACTATAACGTCCGAAGACGTCACATGCTTTTCCCAAAACACCACGTAGACCATGTTAGCTAAGTGCTTAGATGGAGTATGTGTCGATACTGATAGCGCCGCTCTCAGATCAGCTTTCTCCATTCAAATCTCATTCAAATGATTCCACAATTCTGACGACAGATCAGCTCCTAAATAGATATTACATGGCTGCAAATGTTGAGGCGGCTTATTCCAATGCTTACCCCATAATAATGCACTAAATCACAGATTTGGCACATTATTGCGCTCATTGTTTCACAACATTAAATATATTGAGGCAATTTAAGACAGTACCCTAAAATAAGACATAAAACGTAATTGAACATGAAATTGAGTTCAATATCATTCAAATACATAGGCCAATGTAGCATATACTACATTATTTTAATGCAGTGATCTCGGTTTGTATTTGAAGCAGCTTTGTATCATTCGCTTGTTTGTGGCAATTGCAAAGACACTGGCCACTTAAGTTCGTTCTGAAGTTATCTGCGGTTACAGAGAGACAGAAACATCTTGATTCTAAGTTTAGCAGAGATTTTCTAACAACCCACTTAGCTTGTTCTTCGAGTGGTCTGAGGTAGTGAGTAAACATCTAGCGTTTTCAAGTGAAACTCCACTAACAACGATTTTGGGGAACAGCTCGACGATTTAACGATGCACCTACGAAGGTTTTAACAATGAACTTAGCCTTCAGATGCTTTTGGGAAACTGGGCCCAGGCTGCTTCTAGCAGAGCAAGTAAAGAGATTTATTTGGAATATTTAGGACAATACACCTACAGGATTCTGGTTAATGGTATTTTAACAGCCTGGCTGGTTAGAGCCATTAGTTTATCAAATTAAATGCTGTAGTTCCACTATTCTGAGTCAACTCTTCTCCTATGTGATGACATTTGACTTACATCATTGCCACCTCTTCTGTGAGAACTGTTGTGTGTCAACTCCAGCAGTGTCAAAATCTGCAAGACAGACATTGGTACACACACACACACACTTACTTACATATGGGCACATACAGTGCATTGGGAAAGTATTCAGACCCCTAGACTTTTTATAAATTTTGTTACATTACAGCCTTATTCTAAAATTGATTCAATTGTTTTTCCTCCCCATCAATCTACACACAATACCCCATAATGACAAAGCAAAACTTTTTTTTTTTACTTAGTTAAAAAAAAAAAAAACGGAAATATTACATTTACATAAGTAGTCAGACCCTTGCTGAATCAGAATTAGTTAGAGAAATAAGATGTTTTATTTACTTTCATAATATGCTTATGTGAGATACTTGTCATTAGAATGTCTCTTTTTGGACTATACTGTCAGCGGTTGCATTTTCCTTTCTTCTCTAGGGAAAAGTCACTTGGGCCCAGAGAGGGGAGAGGTCAGGCTTGTCTTCATATGTGAATGTATCTGTTAAAACATGTGAAGGGATGATTAAGGGGGAACCAATTATCTCTTGGCTCCACAATGTCTGTGCACAAGTCACTCCTCCCCTCAGTGAGCTTGTCCAGGGTTGGGTTGTATTTGAGATGAGAGTATCTAAAGTTGACAATTGATATATGCCATTGGATGAGGTAATGTTTTGGTACTATGAAGTATCAAGAACGAGATTAGAACCTCGTCTTAGAGAACAAACTGAACGATAATTTATAGCTAATGCTATCTGGCTATGGGATACTCCGCTCTCAAGTAAAAGGCCCTTTGTGAAGTTTCTGAGATGTGTGGTTCATGTGAGTTGAGGGGTGTATCCTGGCTATAAAAGATACTAGAATTATTTTGTAAGCACTCTCAGAATTCATTTATAGACACTGAATTGATCTGAGAGTCAAAGGGCTATGGTGAAGCTCATATAATTAAGGATTACGTTTAAAATATAACTGACTTGTGTGTGGTTTGTAAGCTCTCCTCATTTAGTAATACAGGAAATTACCACGACACCCTTTACTCAGTACTTTGTTGAAGCACATTTGGCAGCGATTACAGCCTCTTGGGTATGACGCTACAAGCTTGGCACACCTATATTTGGGAAGTTTCTCCCATTCTTCTCTGCAGATCCTCTCAAGCTCTGTCAGGTTGGATTGGGCGCGTCGCTGCACAGCTATTGAGATGTTAGATCATGTCGAAGTCCTGGCTCTGGCTGGACATTCAGAGACTTGTCCCGAAGCCACTCCTGTGTTGTCTTGACTGTGTGCTTAGGGTTGTTGTCCTGTTGGAAGGTGAACCTTTGCCCCAGTCTGAGGTCTTGATCAAGGATCTCTGTACTTTGCACCGTTCATCTTTCCCTCGATCCTGACTAGTCTCCCAGTCCCTGGAAAACATGCTTCACCGTAGGGATGGTGCCAGGTTTCCTCCAGACGTGACACTTGGCATTCAGACCAACAAGTTATATCTTGGTTTCATCAGACAAAGAATCTTGTTTCTCAGGGTCAGAGTCCTTTAGGTGCCTTTTGGCAAACTCCAAGCGGGCTGTCATTTGCTTCCGTCTGGCCACTGTGGAGTGCTGCAGAGATGGTTTTCCTTCTGTAAATTTATCCCATCTCCACAGAGGAACTCTGGAGCTCTGTCAGAGTGACCATCGAGTTCTTGGTCACCTCCCTGACCAAGGCCCTTCTCCCCCGACTATTCAGCTTTCAACTTTCCGAAACACATACTTCATTTAAAAAAAAAAAAATTTAAAGGGCCCATCTGGGTAGGTGGTAAAATGTTGTCACTCCTCACCTTAGAATTCAAAGCACACTGTAGTGGAGAGTCCTTGGCCTTGTTGTAGATGGTGGTGCTGGCTCCGTTCTCCAGCAGAACCTCAATGATGCCCTCGTAGCCCCAGCGGGCCGCGATGTGCAGGGGGGTGTCCCCCTTGTCGTTCTGGATGTTCAGACAGCACGTGGGCAGGTCGTAGTACACCAGAGCCTTAACACACTGGGACATGGATGGGATAACACAGTCAGACTAAAAGCAATCTCTTATGAACTACCATAGAGCACAACACTGTCAGTAGAGGCTGTCGTCATCATCCTCCATATACCTGTACTCATTTACAGCAGAAAGGACGGGCTCATAGTATTGGCTGGAATGGAATGGCATTGAACGCAAACACATGGTTTCAATGCATTTGATACCACTCTATTCACTCCATCCATGCCATTATTATGAGCCATCCACCCCTCAGCACCCTCGTGTCTATCCCATGTACTGTGACTGGTTGCACTTCCTCAGCTCTATCCCTCAGATTACCAAACACATTGGCACAGTCAAAAGCTGTTGAAATGACAGCTTGTGACTTTAAAAAGACAGATTAACACTGCAGTGGCTCCCCAGACTGACTTACATCTTCATGTCCATACATACAGGCCAGGTGCAGAGGAGTGTTTCCATTGTTGTCCTGGGCATCTGTGTTCGCCTTATAGTGCAAGAGCAGCAGCTGGGTGGGAGAGAGAGGAAAATGTCAGAGAGATTGAACAGTTTTGTGTAACAGAAGTATCCTTTTTGTATACCGTTTCTGTGATAGTGTAGCTCATCTTAGCCTGGTTCCAGATCTGTTTAGGAGTAGGTAAGGCAGCACAAAAATATCTGGAACCAGGCTATAACCGTCTTGCTAGAATCCCGTCTCACCGTGACTCCCTGGTAGCCCTTCTGACAGGAGAGGTGCAGGGGTGAGAGGGCGTGGTAGTCTGTGGCGTTCACCAGAGCGCCCTTAGACACCAGCAGGTCGATCAACAGGGACTGACCTGCCATGGCAAAGACAGGCTTTTTACTTTATTTAGACAGTGGGGAATGAGAACGGGAGACAGACGGAAGGGGATGAAAAGTACAGAAAGTGTCGGATCGGGGATTTCGATTCCCCCTGCCTTTAGGGTCTATGTGTAGTCCCAAGGAAGGTTTGTGGATCAATAGGCCACCCTCAGGCACTTATTAGCATCACCTACCACAGATAGCAGCGACATGAAGTGGCGTGTATCCTCTATCGTCTCGAGAGAAGGGCGTTACAATGGACGGGTCATTCAGTCTTCTGCGAGAAGCAGACACAGTAATAGAGAAAAGGGAAATGAAACTTCAAGGGGAATTACAAAAGTAGGAGAATAAATCACGTGTTCGGTTTCTATCCACTGCATTTAATGACAATAACACAGAAAGAGAATATGATTCCACTAGAAGTGAAGAAAAACAGACAAGTGAAGTGTCTGAGACTTACCTGATGGGTGGGGGAAAGGGGATATCTAGTCAGTTGCACATCTGAATGCATTCAATTGAAAAATGTCTTACACATTCCTCTGAATCAGAGGTGCGGGGGGGCTGCCTTAATCGAAGTCCACGTTATCGGCGCCCGGGGAGTAGTTGTTGTGGGGGGGGTTAACTGCCTTGCTCAAAGGCAGAACGGCAGATTTTCCCACCTTGCTGGCTCGGGTATTTGAACAAGCAACCTTTCGGTTACTGTCCCAACACTAATTGCTAGGCTACCTGCCGCCCCATCATAACAAACCTGTGTGTGGTATTGCGTGCGTGTGCTCACCCAGAGACCCGGAGCTCACAGTGATCACAGGAGCAAAGGGGGTGACACATCTTCACCCCGTCCTCATCGCTTTCGTTTTCACTCAACACACGCTTGACCTCCGCTTCGTTACCGTTGGCTATGTGCTACAGGACACACACACACACACACACACACACACACACACACACACAAACCAGCAGTTAAAAAAAAGAAAAAAAATCATACGGATAATTGAAACCCAAAGAAAGTTGGTTAAACAATGTTTTCATGTGAACAAATTAAATTGTTTAACGAAGTACGGTATCCATCTAGCCAATAGACCATGATGCCCAGTCAGTGTTGGGGAAGCTACTCTGAAATCATAGTTTACCAAGCTACCAATAACTGCACACTAGAAGTTAACGCTACACTAAAGCTACCCTTAAGGAACTAAAGCCACTTTGAAAAATATCACAGACTACAAATTGCAAGAACAGGTCACTCTGTGTCAGGTGTTAACAGACTGTGTAATTTAGCCTACTAAACACGAAAACTGTTTCAAGTGAGAATTAGACAGGTCTGATGCCCTCATATTTTCTTATATTTTTGCAAAAAAAGCTGTGTGTAGTTAACTATTTTGCCATGTAGTGATGTAGCTATTAACGACAGAAACCATTACCAAGATTAGATTAGAGTTCAACTACCAACAAACTACTGCAAAATGTTGTAAATTAGTAATTTACAACATGTAGTTCACTACTCCCCAACACAGAGTAAAGCTTTCCTCCCCCCTTGATCATGTTCTCACCTCAAACAGACAGTTGATGGGGGTAGCATCGTTCTGACAGAGCAGGTTTATTTTCTGTGTGAAACGCACCTTGTCATTCAGTTCCCCTGAGCCCTGCAAACAACCGACACAGTCACTTACTCTGCACACTGGACTTTTTTCCTCACTCATTTCGGTCAAGTTCGCTGGCCTGTTATGACAGGTATTGCAGTGATGAAGTGGTGTGTCTAAGTCAACAGCGCTTGTATAGGATATGTGCTGGTGGTGTATAAAGCCATTTTCACAACGTTGAGCCAAGTCAAGCTAGCCAGGGTCCAGGTACACTGAGTGAACAAAAACATTAAGAACACCTGCTCTTTCCATGACAGACCGGCCAGGTGAATCCAGGTGAAAGCTATGATCCCTTATTGATGTCACTTGTTAAATCCACTTCAAAATCAGTGTATATGAAGGGGAGCAGACAGGTTAAAGAAGGATTTTTAAGCCTTGAGACATGGATTGTGTGTGTGTGCCATTTAGAGGGTGGATTGGCAAGACAAAATATTTAAGTGCCTTTGAACAGGCGCACCAGTTTGCGTCAAGAACTGCAACGCTGCTGGGTTTCACACTCAACAGTTTCCTGTGTGTATCAAGAACGGTTCACCACTCAAATGACATCCAGCCAACTTGACAACTGTGTGAAGAGTCTATGCCCCGACCAATTGAGGCTCTTCTGAGGGCAAAAAAGGAGGGTGCAAATCAATATTAAAAGTTTTGTACACTCAGTGTAGTGTAACGTAAGGAAGGAGCCACCCTGTGTGAGTGCTACTGTACTTTGTTGTGCTCACCATTTGTCTCTGGCTCAGGAAGTTGACCTAGTTGATGACTGTGTGAGTTCTTACTGTGCGAGTACTACTATACTGTACTGTAACCTTTCGTTCCTGGCTCAGGTTGAGGTTGCCCTGGCTGATGAACTCGACGGCGGCCTCGAACGACGTCAGCCAGTAGCTCAGCTCGTCCTTGGTAGAGCTACAGAAATGGAAGTTCTTGATGTAGCTCAGGTTGGCCATCCTGGAAGAGTATTAGTTAAACACAACACTGGCTTTTAATACATTATTTACTAGTTAATGAATCAATCAATGACTCGGTTTAATTACTAGGTCACTTTAGTAATTCATTCATTCAACTAGTTTACTTGAAGTAAATCAAGTCATTCCATAGTCAGTGGTATTAGTAGGTTGAAGGTTTTCTGCTGAACATCTTCCTCACCAATTGGGGATCTCCGTCTTCACAAGTAAGTACAGAATGACAGAGAGAAGATCGTCTGCACATACGGCCTCTATGCTCACTGCATGTGAAGGAAAAAAGGGAAATGAAAGGAATAATTTAATTACGGTGGTTCCTTCGGTAACTGTAACCTGTTAATGTGACTGAGGTTTATGGCAGGGGGCACACAGTAGACTAGAGAGATAAGGCTCTTTAAAATGAATACATCAAAACCGCTTCATCCTACAAACACATGAGTGTTGCTTTACAGAGTTGCTTTACCTGTGAAATGCCCACACAGTCTGTCTAACCTCTGTGAGACAGACAATCTGCCTCTTTTCTTGTCGTTTAGGCTTCAAATTGGTAAATTGGCTGTTTGGCCAACAGAAATTACGAGTGGATCACACCACGCCACAGAGACAGGGTAAGGGTTGTTATGTGGCCAACAAGGTTTTATTTCCAAAACAAACTGGACAAACACATTAGGCCCTAAGAGTCAGGACATTGTTATGCGTAAGTACAGAGTTAATTATATTACCAGGCAGGGAGTGAACAGAAATTGAGGAATGGAGGACATTATGTGGGACTGTGCAGAGTTCAGTCAACTTTCCTACACACCCTGACCTGGGCGGTTACAATGACCAGCCTTGTAAGCTACTTCTAGTAACTTAATGTCATCATAAAACATTGGTAAATCAGCCACTTGTGCACATGTAACATTTCTACCTGTAACTTTCTGGATGAAAGCTCAAATTATATTTGACTCCAGAGGCCAAAGCATGACCTTACAGATTTGCAGAGATGTGGTAAAGAAGTCAGTGGAACACAGACCATGGGGGTGGATTGGCACACAATCAACAAATCTGATCTAAAAGTGGCAATCCGTAATGATTTATGTATTGTAACAGGCCCTCAATGCGGTTACTACAGTCTGATTTGGATATAATTGGCTGTTTCGATGCATAACATTTCGAAGTAGCCGCTTTTCAGGCTTCGAAAAAGTGACTCCTAAATGCTCTTATAAGCCGGTAAGCTGGTAGCATATTATAAGCTGGTAGCATAGCTAGCGTGGAGAAATGGGCGGTGGTAGACAGTCGTTTTTAACTGGAATGCAGTTGGTGACAATAACCTGAAATTGTATTGGGGTTGACATCCATACGCGCATTATACTCAAGATTTTTACCTCAACAGTGTGAAATATACATATAAACAATAGCCTAAATGTAGGCTAATTTTGCTGAGGAGCAATGAGGAGATTCGGGATCTTTCCCCCACACGTTTCCATGGCATTTCCACTGTTTTGTTTTTTTAAACCTTTATTTAACTAGGCAAGTGATTTAAGAACAAATTCTTATTTACAACGACGGCCCACCGGGGAACGTGACTGGCCCAACGCCCTAACCACTAGGCTACCTGCCAACCCCATGGTTGAGTTTATTTGATCTCTTTACCGCATCTCTAGTACCATAACAAACAGTCCAGAATCCATTTTAAGGCACATTTACGTTCCAGTGTCAACGGTGCTGTTTGTGACACAACAACACTGTGTAAACCTCTGCCGATGTGACATGAAATGCAGACAAGAGAGACAAGAGAGAGACAGATGGTATACCTGAGCTGCTGGGGGACTGCATGATGGCGAGTCCCACCTTTCTGAGGCAGAGCAGCTTGTGTAGAGGAGAGGTGCAGTGGTTCAACTGGCTCAGCTCTCTCTTGGCCCGGGGTATATTTATACTGTATTTGGTAATAGGGAAATACAACTGGGTATTGATACTATAGTAGGATTCAGGGACACACTACAGGTTATAGTAGTGAATGGCTAGGTGATATTGATACTGATGAGACAGGCAAACATACTCCTATAGTCTATAGACACAACGGAACAGGGTCTCATATTCAATATGATGATCAGTTTGTATTAGAAGCGGTATATGAGCGATATGGTGGTGTGGCCCCTTGTTTGTGTAGTATGCAGACTTGCAAAGTTTCTCGTCCAGCATGTATAATGCGATGACTGTATATGGTTACTTTGGACTGTCAGCATAAAGGCGACCAACCTAAATTCAGATTTGACCCCCACTTCTTTCTGCTGCAGGTCCTGCAGACCTCTGGTGGTTTTGTTGAAGGCAGAATCCTGTTGAAACAGTGATAGTTATCATGGACATTAACCTTTACCGCATGGTGATTCTGAGGCTATAAAAAGACTGACAGTAATATCAAATACTGTACAGACCTGGCTGGCTTCAAGAGTTCCCACAAAGTTAAAGATTAAATCATGGATACCATGATGTATATACATCTGAAAGATAAAACAGAAAATATGTATACCGACAACATTTCATAAAAACACATGTAGCATTATAGCGTCACACAACTACTCCGTAGGGCAGTTTTCAAATGTTCAATACAACACAATAGACAGAAATCTCTCTTACTTCCACCGCTTGTTTAAGGAGAGTCATCTGGAGCTCCTGTTTGGCCAGCACTTTCTGAAAAACAGGAGGTATAACAAATCTGGTTCATATCTCAGGAAAGACAACTGGGTCGTGGTCCAGTAGGCACGTAGAAATGGAAAACCTGAACTTGTCCAATAAGAAACATTTAAAAAAAATTTTGCTACAGTGTGACCTACTGAACAGAACATGACTCGAGATATGTAGATAGGCAGTGTTGCCGACTTAGCAACTTTGTCACTAGATTTAGCGAGTTTTCAGACCCCTCCAGCTACTTTTATTGGTTAAAGAGTATAGCAACACGTTTAGCTACTACTCAAGGCTACCCCAGCAACTTTTGGTTGATTTAGTGACTTCCCTATTTGTGTGAGTGTGTGCCCACTTGGCTGAGCCTAGCTGTGCTGCTCTGAGCACTGCTACCTCTCTACCAACTGCTGCTGCACGTGTGCACCTTCCCCACCTCTCTCACGTCTCTCTCCACTCTAGCCTCTCGAATCCCTCTCTGCTGCTGCAGAGAGAGACATTAATTTATTAAATTGTTCCTTATTGTTAAAATGATAGAGCTCTCTAGCATAAATAATATTTTTTGTAATGCAAAAAAATAAGCATTCTAAATAAGTTAGCTACCATACATTTAAACAAAACATTAAAAAAAAATACAAATTAATTTATTCCTTTTTGTTCTCCTTCAAACATTATATTAATGCTTTGGATAATTTTCCATTGCATGAGAGACTGAGGGACAGCATAAGTATGTTATTTTTTTATGTGCAAAATAACATTATGACATCACTATTACTTCATAACCTCATCTAATGACTTTTAGCGACAAATGGAGCAACCAACAGCTACCTTGCTTGAAAAATAGTTGGCAACCCGACAATCTAACAGTCATGTTCCTACAGTACTTACCAGGCTTGAGTCTCTCAACAGGCACTGAAGACATTTAGTATAAAGGGCATTCACTGAGTCCTGAGGGGAGAGGACAGTCACAGGTTAGAGCAGTGGTCACAGCAGAATAAATATTATATATCGCATAGAGTCCGGTCCAAAATTATTGGCACCATTGATAAAGCTGAGCAAACAGAATTTTTTTTACTATACAAATATTGAGCTATATTGTATGCTCCCATTTTTGTTTTACATGTAATTATTCTAACACAATTGGTCAGAGAAAACAATTTTGTTTAAGAAGTAATAAAAAAATAAAAATGGGAGTCTAAATTATTGACACCCTTGTTTTCAATATTTTACCTTGCGAGGATAACACCACTGAGCCTTTATCTAAAATGTTTAATGTCTTCACTGACATTTGCAACCTCTCCCTGTGCGAGTTTGTAATACCAACATGCTTTAAGCAGACCACCATAGTGCCTATGCCCAAGAACACTAAGGTAACCTGCCTAAATTACTACCGACCCGTAGCACTCACGTCTGTAGCCATAATGTGCTTTGAAAGGCTGGTCATGGCTCACATCAACACCATCATCCCAGAAACCCTTGGCCAATGCTATTCATTGACTACAGCTCAGCGTTCAACACCATAGTACTCTCAAAGCTCATCAATAAGCTAAGGACCCTGGGACAATATACCTCCCTCTGCAACTGGAGCCTGGACTTCCTGACGGGCCGCCCCCAGGTGGTAAGGGTAGGAACCAACACAACCGCCATGCTGATCCTCAACACAGGGGCCCCTCAGGGGTGCGTGCTCAGCCCCCTCCTGTACTCCCTGTTCACTCATGACTGCACGGCCAGGCACAACTCTAACACCATCATTAAATTTGCCGATGACACAACAGTGGTAGGCCTGATCACAGACAACAACGAGACAGCCTATAGGGAGGAGCTCAGAGACCTGGCTGTATGGTGCCAGGACAACAACCTCTCCCTCAACGTGATCAAGACAAAGAGGGTGATTGTGGACTACAGGAAACAGAGGCCCGAGCACACCCCCATTCTCATTGATGGGGCTGCAGTGGAGCAGGTTGAAAGCTTCAAGTTCCTTGGTGTCCACATCACCAACAAACTAACATGGTCCAAGCACACCACGACAGTTGTGAAGCGGGCACGACAAAACCTATTCCCTAAGAATTGTCAAAGACTCCAGCCACCCTAGTCATAGACTGTTCTCTCTGCTACCACACGGCAAGCGGGAAGCGGAGCGTCAAGTCTAGGTCCAAGAGGCTTCTAAACAGCTTCTACCCCCAAGCCATAAGACTCCTGAACATCTAGTCAAATGGCTACCCAGACTATTCACATTGCCACCTCCACACCACTGCCACTCTCAGTTGTCAACTATGCATAGTCACTTTAAATAACTCTACCTACATGTACATACAACCTCAACTAACCGGTGCCCCCGCACATTGATGCTGTACTGGCACCCCTCTGTATATAGTCTTTATTTTTTACTGCTGCTCTTTAATTACTTGTTACTTTTATCTCTTGTTCGTATTTTTTGAAACTGCACTGTTGGTTAGGGGCTCGTAAGTAAGCATTTCACTGTAAGGTCTACACCGGTTGTACTCCGCGCATGTGACTAATATAATTTGATTTGAGAACACATTGGGAGTAATCTTAGATCCTTCCTTTATATAGAATTGTTCCAGATTGTTGATATCCTTCATCTGCACTTATGGACTGCCTTCTTCAATTCAAACCACAGATTTTCAATGCGGTTCAAGTCCTGAGACTATGCTATCTGTTGCAAAATGTTGATTTTGTGGTCAAACCATTTATTTGTAGATTTTGATTTGTGCTTGCAGTTATATTGTCTTGCTGGAAGATCCACTTGCGGCCAAATTTTAGCCTCCTTGCAGAGGCAACCATGTTTTGGGCTAAAATGTCCTGGTACTGGGTAAAGTTCTACTATAAAGTTCCAAAGGGCTACAGGACCAGTGGAAGGGAAATAGCCCCAGAACATCAAAGATCCACCACCTTTATAGGGTTCTTTTCTGTATACGTATATTTTTTCCCGATGCAAAACACTACTGGTGTGCGTGGACTAAGAGCTCTACTTTCATATCATCCAACAAATGTAAACGCCTGGAGTTTGCTTAAATGGTATTGGCACTTGGATTGGAACCGGTGCTATGGTCAGATGACATGAAAATTGAGCTCTTTGGCCAAGCACACCAGTGGTGGGTTTTGCATCCTGGGGCCCTTGTTAAAGGTCAACAGCAGCATGAACTTTACCCAGTAAATCATTTCCCAATTTTTGGAGCATACAATTGAGCTCAGTTTTTGCACTTATTTTACACAGTATTTTTTGCTCAGCTTTCTCAAGGATTCCAATAACTTTGGTTCGGACTATGCTACTCTGTCTTATACAGTACAATGTGTATTAATAGTATAGTATCTATCACATTAGAAATGAGTGCACTAGCTATGTATTTCAGTATATATAGTGTACAAAACTTTAGGAACACCTCCCTAATATTGAGTTACACCCCCTTTTTCCTCTCAATTCGTCGGGTATGGATACTATAAGGTGTCGAAAGCGTTCCACAGGGGTGCTGGCCCATACTGACTCAAATGCTTCCCATAGTTGTTGTGTCAAGTTGGCTGGATGTCTTGTGTGTGGTGGACCATTCTTGATACACACGAGAAACTGTTAAGCGTGTAAACCCCAGCAGCGTTGCAGTTCTTGACACGAACGGGCACGCCTGACACCTACTACAATAGCCCATTCAAAGGCACTTCAATATTTCGTCTCACCCATTCCCCCTCTGAATGGCACACATCCACAATCCATGTCTCAAGGCTTAAAAATCATTCTAGAATCATTCTCCTCCCCTTCATATACAATGCTTGGAGTGGATTTAACAGGTCACATCAGCAAGAGATCATAGCTATCACCTGGTCAGTCTACGTCATGGAAAAAGCAGGCGTTCCTTATGTTTTGTACACTCAGTGTAGGTTATCATGTGTGGAAATGGTTTTACTCGACCCTTGTGAAATTGCTAGCTAGCTAGCAGTGAGCTAGTAGTGTCCATCAGGATTAGGCACGGTGCTTACGATGTGGTGTCGCAGTCCCTTCCTTTCCTGCTCTTTAAAGGAATGGCAGAAGCTGCTTATGAACTTGTCCAGTTTCTCCGCATGGCGGCCCAGAAACTCCCGGACATCCTCCACATTCTTCAGACAGTACAGGCCTGGGCTGGGGGTCACCTCCACTGAGAGAGGGAGACAAGAAAGGCGAGAGTGAGATGGTGGCTGTAGGCTGTTTGTATCTGGTTCAACATCAACTAAAATCGCACACCCACTTAAATAGACTTTCACAGCTTCTGGAGGAGAGCGGTACCTGGGCTTTGGTCTGTGTCGATGGGCCTGGCGATACAGAGGATGCTGTAGCTCTGCTCCTTCTCATTGTAAAAAGTCTCCTCAAACAGGATGGGCACATTGGCAGGGGCCTGGAACCCTGCGCCCAGTCTGACCTGGCTGTCCTGGATGGTCAGTTCCTATCAGAGAGGAAGAGGAGGAGCAGACCCCAATAACCTCCGTTATAGCAGAGTAGAATCAACCAAAGATATACAGTTAGGCCAGAGAATATGAAATAGTCTGATGTTTTGGTGTAGTAAACCAATGATTCAACACATATTTTACCATGTTAAAATAGAGGAATAGAGGACAATAGTACACTTGTATACAATTTCTCAGTTTAACAACTGTAGAATCAAGAGATGGCTAATACTTTTTTAAATTTGACCTTTATATAACTAGGCAAGTCAGTTAAGAACAAATTCTTATTTACAATGACGGCCTACCCCGGCCGACACTGGGCCAATTGTGTGCCGCCCTATGGTACTCCCAATCACTGCCGGGTGTGATACAGTCTGGATTGATACTGTGGCATTTCCATATGCCGTGGTACTGGTCTGATGGAACTTACCTTCCCATCTACAGTCTGATATCCCTCTCCAGAGGGCTGTAAAACGTAGGTTTCAAACTGGGCTGCTGTGTACGCCCCAAGGGTTAGACTTCCACGGCACGGCACCAAAACCTGGGGGCACAGTAATATGACCATCATCAAGGTTTTAAATCAAATTTAAAAAAACATGTCTCTCGTGACTAAGAATGGATTTATCAATGGTTTCATTGGTAAAGTTTCTACAATAAAAAGCATCTGATCTTACTGTGACATTGCTACTTCGCCCCAGGAAGTAGCCTTGATTTCTTTATGATATGGCCTACTGCCCAGTGCCCACATGCAATCCAATACCCATGACCGTAGTGTCAGCACGAACTCTTTGCTTCTCTTTTAAAGCATTTAATACCAGAGGGAAAAAATCTGACATGATTCAAACACTGTAAATGGAGAAATATACACATTCATCTAACGGTTTCATGTTGTATTTGTTGCAATTTAAATCAACTCAAAGTTCTCTCAAAGTCACCACAGTATTTTGTCGATGTAGCCTAGTTTTCACAGGCCTATGCTTGTTGGCGAACTGGTAAAATATGATTAGGTTATTACAGACTAGTGAAAATTGCATTAGTTTTAACTTATGTTTGACTGAAAGATGCAGCTTGGTCATTTTCTCTCCCCTTGCACCTGGCTATTGGGAGAATTTGGGACGTTTGTGCCTGTTTTTACTTTGCATTTTAGAGCTTATGCATAGGTCTATATTAGCCCAAGAATTAAAATAATGATTGAGGCGTTAAACAATACATAGCCTACCTTATGGCAGAAAAACATTGTCTTTTGGTACATAATTAGTCTGGCCTATACTCCCAAATTAAATTCATTCTAGTAATCACCTTTGAGTGTGTACCATCTTATTATGCATACTGGATGGACTGGTTACCTTATGCTACGCTCAAAACGTTCCATTCATGAGTCTGGGAAAGAACGTATAGGCCTAGGCCAGTGGTCACCAACCCGTCGATTACAATCAATTGGTTGATCTCCAAGGCATTCCTAGTCAATCACCAAACATCTCTGTAAAAATAATAATTATAAAGCCTTGCACTCCAATGATCTTTATTCGTTTTGTTCTATTGGGGGTAGATGCACCTGATTCAGCAGCCATAGTGCCAGGAAGGCACTGTTATTTTTTCACAAAAAAAATATAAATATTTTCCTTTTATTATTTTCCCCTAACCCTACCACCCCTCCCATAATTGGAGTAAACTAATCAACAACAACGGTTAGGCTTCAGCTTCCTTACTGTCATGACTCCAAGGCCTCCGATCAGCTTGGCAAATAGCCAGACCCCCCGCTCTCCCACGTAAATCTTATGCAGCTGAGAAACCAAAAACCCTGAATGTCAAAAGGTGAATATTGGAACAATATTTCTAAGATAGGAATTGTCAGTGGGGATCTAAAGAATAATCATGTCAAATTGTTTTTCATTTTGTGATGTCATTAAAAACAGTATAACACAAATACTGTAACTTGACATACAGTGTGAAAGCTCTTCAAATTTACATCCTTTACATTGTGTAGGAAATATGAAGAATTACATTTTTTTTGTTAAGATAGAAAACTGAAATCACATTCCTAACGAGAACATAGTTAATGTGCAAAGGACATGAAAACTAAGCCACACACCGAATGATGTCAGAAGAGCGTGTCAGTGTGATGGAACCGCACTTTTCGGCTAGAGTGCTTAAAAGGACTCGCTAAGAATTAACATGCAGACTAGCAAATGTGAAGAGTGAGCTAAAAGATGTGAGAGCGTGGTCCACACGTTGAAATGGTTAGAAACTGGAAACTCCACACAAGGTGAAGATAAAGACTAGACCTTAGCATTGCCAGTCTGCAGCTGGGCATGTAAAAGTGGTCCTAGAACTTTGACTAAAGACACAAGGTGGGAAGGGAAAAGAATCCCATCTCAGACAACCATTGGTGCATCTGAAGATCTGTTCTATTTGAACACAAGACCACTATGAAGAAGGACATTGTGACCTCGGGTGTAAGGCTCTGGTTGTCCACTAATCGAGCCATTCCCCATATTGATTGGTTTCAGAGACTACATACAAAGCCATCTACACATAAATACATTGCATTTCTTACCCAAACGGGTGGCAACTTGTGTGTAAGGTATATGGTTACTGTGAGCGTTGTTACCAAATGTATGATAAATGTCCCTTTCCCCCCTCTCTATTTTCCACACCTCCTCTTCCATATGTGCAACAAGCCATCATATCTTGTCAGTCCACTAGAGAGGACAAGTACATTAGAGTGTCTAGTTTGAGAAACAGACACCTCATAAGTCCTCAACTGGCAGCTTCATTAAATAGTCCCCGTACAACACCAGTCTCAATGTCAACAGTGAAGAGGCGACTCCAGGACACTGGCCATCTAGACAGAGTTGCAAAGAAAAAGCCTAATCTCAGAATGGCCAATAAAAAGAAGATTAAGATGGTCAAAACACAGACACTGGACAGGGGAACTCTGCCTAGAAGGCCAGCATCCCAGAGTTGCCTCTTCACTGTTGAGACTGGTGTTTTGCGGGTACTATTTAATGTTCTGTTATAATCTCCACCCGGCATTGCCAGAAGAGGACAGCCAGAAGAGGACTGGCCACCCCTCAGCCTGGTTTCTCTCTAGGTTTTGTCCTTTCTAGGGAGTTTTTCCTAGCCACCGTGCTTCTACACCTGCATTGCTTGCTGTTTGGGGTTTTAGGCTGAGTTTCTGTACAGCACTTTGAGATATCAGCTGATGTATTTATATAGCCCTTTTTACATTTGATTTTATTCTATTCTGGTTAGAGACATTTTGCGCTGTTCTGTGAAGGGAGTAGTACACCTAATGGTGATATGATTAATTAAATCTGGTAACAATTAAACATAGTTAGTTGATACGTTAGATAACAGTCATCACAAGTCACGTCAATACTATATACATTTTACAGACACAGTATATTTAAGCAATAAGGCCAGAGAGGGTGTTGTACATGGCCAATATACCACAGCTGAGGGCTGTTAAGTACGATACAATGCGGAGTGCCTGGACATAGCCCTTAGCCGTGGTGTATTGGTCATATATCACAAACCCCGAGGTGACTTATTGCTATTATAAACCATACCTGTGGTATGCGGTCTGATATATAAGTTATAAGCCATAAAATGCATTTAGTCTCTTTTTTACTTGAGATTCACCATCAGCTGGAAGACTGTGTCCTCATTTCTCAGTGGAGGGAGGGACAGTGGAGGGACGGTGAGACAGGTGAGGCAGCCTCACCGCTGTTCTCTCCCGCCCCTCAAACTGAACATCAGATGCAGGCCATCGGTCCAGTAAAATAAAAAGCTAATTATTATGCTCACTCAGCTGTGCCTCAAAAGTAATACAACAAATGATCTATTATACGTGTGATCATATACCTAACATTTCAAAATGGTCTGAAAAGAACATTGGCAGGGCAATTCAAGCACAGCCAATCTGCAGTGATAATGTATTGGGCATATTAGCCTACTTTACAACCCTCCTTGCGACAGAACTGTTTTTAACAGGTTAATGTTCCAAAGGATTGTGTTTTTTTAAGTCATGATTTAAAAGAATCTGAGCAGTAGATAGGGCTGTGGCGATCATAACATTGTCAGCCGGAGATTGTCAAGCAAATAACTGCCCGTCTCACGGTAATTGACCGGTTAACCTGTTACTCCTACCCCCTACTTTTTCGAACATTCTGTTAAAAATCGCGCAACATTTCAGCGCCCTGCTGCTCATGCCAGGAATATAGTATATGCATATGATTATTATGTGTGGATAAAAATCACGGCTGTGACTATAACAGAATGTGCGTTTCATCGAAAAGCGCAGGAAAATCTGATCACTGAAAATGGAAATATATCCATCCGCCACTTCAACCCATTGATAAAGGCGAACCACAATAAATGGGGCTGAGGTTGCAATACCTACAGCTTCCACACGATGTCAACAGTCTTGTCATTTGCCTAGGCTTTGAAGAAGAAGAGACAAGCCATTTCTTCAGATCTCCGACCGGATATTTTGGTTGAGATTTACCCGGACATTATTTCCAGACGGACAGCTAAAGAATATACATCGCCGTGTGATCAATTTGGTCACTTATTAACGTGTACTAATACCTAAAGTTGCATTACAAAAGTATTTCGAAGTGTTTTGTGAAAGTTTATCGTCGACTTTTTTAATTTTAAAAAAATGACGTTACAAGACGCTATTTTTTTCCCGTTTATCACACAGTCTTCATAGATCGATATCTAGGCTATATATGGACCGATTTAATCGAAAAAAAGACCCAATAGTGATTATGGGACATCTAGGAGTGCCAACAAAGAAGATGGTCAAAGGTAATGAATGTTTTATATTTTATTTGTGCGGTTTGTGTAGCGACGACTATGCTAATTATTTTGTTTACGTCCCCTGCGGGTCTTTTGGGGTGTTACATGCTATCAGATAATAGCTTCTCATGCTTTCGCCGAAAAGCATTTTAAAAATCTGACTTGTTGCCTGGATTCACAACGAGTGTAGCTTTAATTCAATACCCTGCATGTGTATTTTAATGAACGTTTGAGTTTTAACTAGTACTATTAGCATTTAGCGTAGCACATTTGCATTTCCAGATGGGACGCCTGCGTGTCAGGTAGGAGCAAGAGGTTAATTAACAAAACACATTTATCATCTCCTGGTTTCTATGGCACCCACAGACCTTTGGAACATCTACATTTAAAAACATTTGTGGCATTATTTTATAGTATGAAAAAAGATATCATATGGCTGTGGGATACACTAGTTAATTTAGCAGACAAGATTTGCTTAGAATTCCGTGGCATTATTTTATAGTATGGGGGGAAAAAAAATAAACCCACACACTGCTCGATAGTATCACTGCCCTTCAACAAGCTTTACGTATCAGCCTCACAGCCTTCGTCAGAGTAAAAAAATTAATAAATTGCACCTTTATGTAGACCTAGCCATACCCATTCCAACGCATCGAATGGGGTTGGAGTCAAGGGAAAATAAATAAGTGCTACCAAATATAACAATATGCATTTTATAAATATTCAAATAAAGTGTGTACATAAAACATTAAAACACATCTAAAACCACAACACTTAACCAGCATGGCTACCACAGCATTCTGCAGCAATATACCATCCCATCTGGTTTGCGCTTAGTGGGACTATCGTTTGTTTTTCTACAGGACAACGACCCAACACACCTCCAGGCTGTGTACGGGTTATTTGACCAAGAAGGACAGTGACGGAGTGCTTCATCAGATGACCTGGCCTCCACAATCAACCGACCTCAATCCAATTGAGATAGTTTGGGATGAGTTGGATAGCAGAGTGAAGGAAAAGCAGCCAACAAGTGCTCAGTATATGTGGGAACTACTTCAAGATTGTTGGAAAAGCATTCCTCATGAAACTGGTTGAGAGAATGCCAAGAGTGTGCAAAGCTGTCAAGGCAAAGGGTAGCTACTTTGAAGAATCTCAAATATTTTGATTTGTTTAACACATGATTCCATGTGTGGTATTTCATAGTTTTGATGTCTTCACTATTATTCTACAATGTAGAAAATAGTGAAAAATAATGAGTAGGCATGTCCAAACTGTTGACTGGTGCTGTATAGCTGGCAAACATTAGTAGTGAATTTCATACAACTGTAACTTGATCACCTCACTTAAGTTGCTCTTTGTGCTTATTTGTAAACAAACACACATGACTGGCTCAAACAGCTGTTTTGGGAAACTAGTAAGCATAGATTATTTCTTATTAACTGGCAAAATTATGAACATAATCTGCTTTATCTATTACCTAGTGCACAAATTGACTGCAGGTATCTATAAAAGCTTTTTAAAAATGTTTTAAGTACCAATATTAAAATGTATAACCAACACTAAAATTGTATTGGAAACTCCTACTGATGATATTTCAAAATACAGTATACGGCCCAACCAAGAGTTTCTCTAGATTTCCTTCATAACGCTAAATTTGACAATTATTTGCTAGGAGATAGCTAAGCTAGTCGACATGTTTCAGCGAGCTACACTACCTAGCTTGAAGATGTGCTAACAGTGCATGATGTTGGGTTCATGTTTATTCATGTCACTGAGGGTGAGAGGGTAATGTATAACGTTTACATTATATCAGGTATCCTATTGAAATATTGAGTGCAGGGAAGCAATCACATGTGGCAGGCATTGATAAGGGGAGAGAGCCATGGATTAGTGATGAGGAGGAGGGGGGTGACCCTCTGGGAATAATTAAACTTGGTTCAACTTTCAGTGTCCATTGAGTTTTTCACTCTGAGAATTGGAACCTAACAACAGTAAACAACTAGCCAGCTATGATGTTGACAGCCCAATCAAAGACCTTAATCAAAGACACAAGAACTTGAATTTATGTATGTAATTTATAATTAACAGGCAACGCTTTGATTATATGCAACGCAGGACAAGCTAGTTAACCTAGTAATATCAACCATGTGTAGTTAATTAGTGCTTATGTGAAGATTGATTGTTTTTTTATAAGATCAGTTTAATGCTAGCTAGCATCATACCTTGGCCCTTGCAGCCACAAGGTCCTTTTGATGCTGCACTCGGGTAACAGGTGGTCAGCGTGCCACAGTCTCCTCGTGGATTGCAATGTAATCGGCATCCAAAAAGGCAGATTACCGATTGTTATGAAAACTTGAAATCATCCCTAATTAAAGCGGTCATGCCGAATAATCAATGACACACCGAAGATGGACTTTTGCTGGCTAGCTCACCCAGCAGGTGCTGAGACAATCACACGCAACCACAGAAAAATCAATGACATCTACGCTCTGTAATTCATTTTCTGTCTGTCCCTCCACCACAGAAAGCACAGAGTGAGGCTGAAACGGCTGCATTTTGGAGCTGCCTTATTCAACCAAAATGTACCAAACCAACAATGGGAAAGCGACCACATATGCTTTATTAGGTCAATCAAATGTTTTAAATAAAATTTTATTATTTACTGATATGATATATTGTTGTGACGTGAAATAACAGAATTGCATGCACATTTCCTAGATGTTGGTGGGGCTCCACTCCACCACTGCTTGCCTGAACAAGCTACTATTCTACTGAGCCTAGTCCCTAATACATACAGTGGGCTCCAAAATTACTGGCACCCCTGGCAAAAATAGAAACAATCTAATTATGGAGATCAACTCAATGCCAACATGTGAGAAATACTGTACTTTAATGTTTCAATGGAACCAACCAAAAGAATTTATTGATTTAATTAAAAATCTGTCCTCCAAATCAAGGTTTCACAATTAATGGCACTCTTAAAGATGATTGTAAATAACATCTAGCAAAATGATACCAGGAATTAAATTCCACTTATTTAAGTTCATCTAAGACTTAAGGAACTATATTGAGCCATTACATCACTTCCTGTTTCACTAGGGTATAAAAATGAGGTAACACACATATGCAATATCCCTCTGTCATCCAACACCATGAAGAAAACAACAGAACTAGCAGTTAAAAAGAGACAGATGGTCATAGACCTTCATAAATCTGGAAATGGCTACAAGATCCACAAACGATTGAATATACCACTGAGCACTGTCAGGGCAATTATAAAAAAATTCAAAAGATATGGAACAGTTGAAAACCTCACGGGTAGAGGACGCAAATACATTTTGCCCCCCAGGATAGGGAGGAGGATGGTGAGAGAAGCAACAAAATAGCAAAGAATCACTGTGAAAGAATTGCTGGCCTTGGTGGCGTCTTGGGGTCACCAGGTTTCAAAAAGCACAGGCTCTTTGGAAGGGTTGCCAGAAGAAAGCTCTTTCTGACCCCAAGACACAAGAGCTTGGAGTTTGCTAAACGTCATTTAAATTACGACTTGAAGATTTGTCAGATACAGCATCGGCATGTTTGGCGTCGAAACAGAGATGCATACAAGGAGAGGCACCTCATACTCATGGTGAAATATGGAGGGGGGGTCAGGGATGTTTTGGGGCTATTTTAATTCCAGAGGTCCAGGGGCACTGGCTAAGATTGATGGCATAATGAACTCTACCAAGTATCAGGCAATTTTAGCTGACAATCTGGTTGCCTCTGCCAGAAGGCTGGAACTTGGCCGTAGGTGGACTTTCCAACAAGACAATGACCCAAAACATACCTCAAGATCCACACAGAAATGGTTCTGTGACAACAACATCAATGTTCTGCCATGGCCATCTCAGTCGCTGGACCTCAATCCAATCAAAAACCTGTGGGCTGAGTTGAAGAGGGCAGTTGATAAGCGCAAACCCAAGAATGTGAAGGCTCTTGAAAGGATCTGCATAGAGGAATAGTCCAAAATCCCTCCAAATGTGTTCCTTAACCTTGTCAAACATTACAGGAAAAGACCGTGCTGTTATCCTTGCCAGAGGTGGTTGCACTAAGTACTAAATGAGGAGTGCCAATAATTATGAAACCTTGATTTTGGTTAAATTGATTTTGTATTAAATCATTTTATGATTTTGGTGGGTTCCATTGAAACATTAATAAAGTACAGTATTTCTCACATGTTGGTATTTTGAGTTTCTATAATTATATTGTTTCTATATTTTTTTTTAAGTATTGTTTGTGCATTGCCAGTCAGGGATGCCAGTAATTTTGGAGCCAACTGTACATAATGTAAAAGGCTGAGCACTATATGTAGCCCCACAGCCATAGCTGTCAGTCACTCACGATGCCATGGAGCTCTGCCACTCTGCTGCACAGGTCAGGACGCTGCTTCTCCAGCGCCAGATAAAAAGGGTTGTTCTGGAGGTTCTCATCATACAGAGCCATAAGGAACTGGATCTCTGGCTCCTGGGAGGAAGAGAGGACAGTTTACAGTAAATATGTGGTGGGAGGGAAGGGTTCGATACCAGGAAATTCAGCTGACAAAACATGCATTCATGTTGCTCCAAAAGGGACTCGTTTCAGGAAACTAGGCGTATGTCACGTGTCACTACTTCATAGGAGAGCCATTTGAACGTAAACGTTTTTATTTTTATCAAAATGGATTTTTCGTCAGAAAAGTCTTCTGGAACATGTGAACTTTCATGCGCCTTAATATCAAACATGTCATCTATAAATACAAATACAATTGTTAAAATACAAGCCTAGTTGGTTTAGCCCCGGAAAAAGGCTGGAACCTTCCCGCTAGCCATGCCATGATTGGCTGAGATATGCCGAGAGATGATTGGTCTGCCAAGTAGCAAGCTTTTGTCTATAACGTGAGCTGGTCAGTATGTGTAGGTAATCCTTTCTAACACAGCTTTTTTGAAAAATATCACGTAGTAGAACTGGCTGAGTGTTGCTCTCCACTTTCTGGGGGACCAACTTTTGAAATCAGTGGAATTAAAGTATGATAGCTGAGGAGATGGAGAAAATGCTGCCGTTTGATGGCAAATTGTCAAAAAGAGAACACATAGGCTGTTGTAGAAAACACCCGTCTCTGGATTACATCTTCAAACTAAGGGAAAGGAAAGGGAAAACATGTTCACTACATCTTCTGTATTATGTGCATGTGACAAATAAACTTAGACGCAAACTATATTAAATAAAATCTACCCGAGACGGTAATGTGATGAACATGGCCTGGACCAAAGTCAAATTAGGATATCACGTTAGGCCAATGAGAGAGTGTCCAAGTTCTAAAATCCTCAGGTAGAATGCCCTGCTTTTATTTTGTCACACTCACAATTGTAAGCTATTTTCTGTAATTAGCTCGCCATTAACTTGGCGTGAACTATGCTGAATGGGTGTCGACAATGAAGAGCTCTCCAGTAGGTTTACCAAAACATTCAAGGGCCATTTTCTCAAAAGTGAGGTTACAAGTTTGTCAACTTTCAAAGCAGAATTACTTTCCCATTGTTCCTCAACTGTAGTGTATGATATACCATTGTCTAGCTCTGAGTCTCTACTTTCATCCAATGTAAAAAAAAAAAACAATTTCAAATTTCACTACATAAGACTGAACCAAGCCGGTCTGTCACATATTAGAGTTGTTGACATGAAGTAGGTTAGGACTAAACTGCTGGTTGGCTAAGAGGGGTTTCAATATCAATAGTCTCTGCCAAGAGGACAGACTAGTGTTGATGGCACCGGCATGTGATTTGGTTGCACAAATGTTTAGTGACCCAACTTGTCTCCCACAATGTACCTGCAATCCATACAGAACCAGACTAATAATGACTAGCCAACTTTTAAATTAGCATGCCCCTGCAAGGCTTGACATTCCAGGTAAATTTGCAAGTGGCACACCGGTCCAGTGCCAACTGAAAGCTACTGGCACGCATTCAAAAGAATAAAGGCCAGGGAAAGCGGATGTTACCTTTAAATTGTCCTATAATGATCTACCCTCCATGCACAAACAATTACATTTTAACTTGACAATATGATATTTAAAGTGATTATTTGGAGAACAAAAAAAATAAAACTTTTGCACAATATTTAGCGATTTTGAACAGTCAGTAGCACAGTAGGGCCCGTGTTTTGTTTTTCCAGATTTCCGAGTTCACTTGTTGCTCTCAGTCCACAACAATTCTTAAACCACATTAGGAGACCAATTTTGAGGTCTTTAGTTGACCTTTAATTCAATTACGCACCTAGCAAGAGACCGTTGTTTGTACTGCACAATGTACAGTGTAGGCTACATGTGATGGCATAGTTTGCTAAACAAATGCCCCGCAATTGATACAAATCATGATTTCATTCTGACAGGTAGACCTACTTTGCAGTCAACAGTTAATTGGGAAGGTATTTTGGGAAAGCCTTTAGAAATGTTGATTCAAACAGTGCACGATGACTGAACTGCGCAACCCGAAGATTCAACCAAGACCTCAAACTTTTTGAAAACCTGGTTTGCATACCCATTGCTGTTTGAAAAAATAAATCATTGTGAACCAGAAACTAATCTGACTAGCTAACATTTTTTCACTGGCACCCTAGCAACAATTAAAATGTGGTGTGTGTCCATCAAGCTTCCTCAAGCTACAGAAACAGGAGATCCTGCTCCTGCCCTATGGGCTGCTCTGGCTTGGTCAAAGGCTTAGGCCTACTCTACTTGAAGAGGACAAAGAAGCAAAGACGGGAGCAGCTAGGTCCAGAAGCTCGCGCTCCTCTTTCCTGAGGAATCTTAAACCACAGCAGGAACAACAGGAAGATTGTCTCTCTCTCTCTCCAGGGTCACTTTTCACCTCGCCAGCCAGCTGCCTCTCAGCTGAGCTTGTTAACGTTTTCGGGAAATTAAATTACTTAAAGTTGGTTCACCACATAATTGCATGATCCCCCAACGTGGGGCGTTTGTCTCTGTATGACATGCTTGGGAGACCTTGCAACAGACATCACATTTCAATGAAGCAGTCAGTCGCCCACAAAGACACACGGGAATGATCTAACTAACAGGCTGTTGGGGGGCGGCAGGTAGCCTAGTGCTTTGAGCGTTGGGCCAGTAACAGAAAGGTTGCTGGATCGAATCCCCAAACTGACAAGGTAAAAAAAAAATCTGTTGTTCTGCCCGGTAGGCCGTCAACATAAATCATAATTTGTTCTAAACTGACTTGCCTGGTTAAATGAAATGTTTAAAAATAACAGTGAGGTGTGACTTTTCTTTCGAGGTCAGTCTCATTACTGGTTGAATCGGCCTAATAGGAGAGAGGAGATTGTCTTGTCTGGTTGGTCTCTGCTTTGTCCCAGCTATTAGTGCAGATGGTAGCTTTGTAGACGACATGGTTGTGCATAAACAACATATTGTATATAATAAGCTAGGTCTATTTTGTGTGCATTGTCTTGTCTGCATCAGGGGTACTCAAGTAGTATTTGAGAAGGTCTGGTCACAGATGTCCTAGGTGACAAAATGGATCATGTAATTTATCGGCGTAGTAACAAATCCCCACTTGACAACCATCTTGTTGGCGGAGAGAAAATGTTGCAGTTTTAAAGACAATTTCCAACAATTTTACATTTTTTGCATGAGGCCGAGATTCTTTTTAGCTGTTTGAAGCTAAATACCTGTAATTCTATGCATTCTTCCATGGCTTATGTGTGTTTATATGATATCAGGGGTCGAAGCCCGACCGAGTAAATTAGAAAAATAAAATGACAAAATTCGGGACCTGCCAGTTTGGGGGCTCTACATCTCTGCTTGTTGAGTCAAGTTATAAATGTTCCGATGTTAGCCTCATCTCCTTTTGAATCAAAACTATAATCTCATAAAATGTTATTGGTCACATACACATATTTAGCAGATGTTTTTGCAGGTGTAGCGCAATGCCTGTAAATATGAAATTTAGCCAGGTCATATGGCAGGCACTGTGTCGTCACATGTTCTTCCGATGTAAGATTCCAATCAATCCATTGAAAACACCATAAAAACATGTGAGCATCATCCCCAAAATGGGGAACAAAAGAGTATGAAATCCATTCAAGTCTCATCTAAGATCAGTTCATCAGGCTACTCACGTGATTGCGCCTCGTAAACGGGCCTTGAAACGCTGAGATCAACATCATCTTTACGAATCCTAGGAATGATAATGCCATGGGGGGGGGGGGGCTCATCTAAACCAGCCTCTCTGGAGTCTGACTGGGCTTCATAGTGAAGCAGTAACTGTCTTAGCGTGAAGGCAGCAGCTCCACTTCCACCCTCATCTCACAGTGCTGCTGCCTCCTTGGTATCAGATGGATGCTGCCTGCTGGCCAGTCTGGCCTTTCATCCTGTTTGGTCACACTGTATATCACCTGTATCACCTGTCAAACTGAATCCATGGTGGGATGAGTGTCTGCAGGTTCACTCCTCTCCTGTACTTGATTGATCAATTAAGGTCAACGATTAGTTAGGAACTCCCCTTACTTGGTTGTCTAGGTTTTAAATTGGACACACATCGATAGGAAATAACAAAAACCAGCATACAGTCGGCCCTCCATGGAATGAGTTTGACACACCAGCTGTACATCATTCTAATATTGATGACAAAAAGGTTATCTTGAGACTGTCAAGTGTTCTACTTATATCTGTACACTCGTAACAACTTAAGCATTATGAAACTTCTATTAGATCAAATAAATCTTAACTAGCAAATAAGCCATTAATTTTTTGGTTGAACAAATTCGACACATTGACCTCCATACAAAAACTCCTTGCTTGGTGGGCGAAACAATGAAAAAAAACGGTATTATCGGCAAGTTGTGCCTCTCACTTCCTCTCTGAACATACTGATAGACTCCAGGATGAGCAGAAACAATCATTGTAATTCAAACACAAGGTTTCAAACTTACCGATTCAATTGCACTTTAAAAAAATAGGAGAAAACATAATTTCCTCTGCCAAAGCCATGGCAATGTTTACAGAGTCAGACTCTCGTTTTGATTCCTCAATACAGCCAATATCACCCACCATCTGTAACATCCATCCTGTTGTTTCCATGGAAAGTCGTTTTCCCAACAACATTGCAGAGTAGGGCTATGTCATGTGCTTGTCTAACAGAATAATAAAATAACTGCAATTGATATAATGTAATTTAGAGTTTTGATCACTAGCTCGGTATCCCACGGATAACATTCCAAAACTGGATATTGTTTTATGTGCCCACAAATCAAATTTTGTGGATGACCATCTTCAATTGTGCTCATCAAAGGCTTTTAAATACCACTGTTTTGTGTTCTACTTGTAGCCCTGGTTGCCCTGAAAAGAAAATGGCAAAACACTTAATTGTGAGGCTAAATATATGGGCTGGTCATGTAGATAAATTAAAGTCAGATAAATGAAGAGCCCATTTTTGCTGGGACTGATGGGGTTAATCCTCACGGGGTTAATCCTCGCTAGCGATACAGTTTTGGAAACCCTATCACATAAGCGAGAAAGAATCTTCCAAATACAAAAGATACACTTACCGTACACAATTTAGTGAAGTTGAACCAGGCCGTTTTCACAACGACACATCCACTCACCATGCGCTCTCGCATTTCCATTGGACACTACAATTCAACATTTCCAGATTTTTGGACAAATCAGGGTTGGACGAAGGCAGTGGTTGAACTGGTGATTTTCAAGCCCAGGTGCAGATGATAAACCAATTTCCACTAGATTCCACAGCCACAAAGTCAAAATTGTCTGTATTGTAAAAATGCATTAAAAGAAAAATATGTTTTTTTGGGGCAAAGGGAGATACCTAGTCAGTTGCACAACTGAATGCATTAAGCCTAAATGTATCTTCCGCATTTAAACCTAACCCCTCTGAATCAGAGAGGTGCAGGGGGCTGCTTTAAATTGACACCATCTGTGCTCATTGTTGTTGAGGGTTAACTGCCTTGCTTTCCCCATAGAAAATGGCTGAACGAACCAGAGGTAACTAATTTCTGGTTATTAGGACTACAAGCTGACGAGCTCTACTGCATTCCGCCCAGCAATAAAACAGGAAGTGACAAACTTTCATGAGAGAAGAGAATTTTACTTCTGGGTAACAGAGGTTACACTACTGACCTCATGGTCTAGGAATTCTCAAGACAGACTGGTGACCTTTGACACATAGGCTACAGCTACAGACTCCTTGGCCAATACTACTAAATTAAAAACTGGTCTATTATATAGGCACTGTAGTATATGGAGGTATACATATTTAACACAATTGTCCACAACTTCCCAATAGTATCAGGCTCTCACGGTTTATTAAGGTCACTGTTTGAATTGTATCTGCAAGTTCTGTATTATTTTACTATTCTTTGGTTTGAAATTCAAGTATAGAGTAAACGGTATGTCAGTTTCCATTGCCAAGTTAATTCTACAGAGCATGACAGGCCCTACATAATTTTTTCTGCATTCTTGGGGGAACTTCCAAGTCGGTCTCAACCATTTTTGGATGTACAAGTAAGTAGCCCAAATCACATGTTGCTCTGCACCCACTCATGTGCAATTGATCATTCGGCCTATGTTCTTATTAGTCTTCCCAAGACCTCACTGTGGATAGGCTGGACATGGCTAGAAAGAATACAACTTTTGTTAAATTTACGTCAAAAGTCGTTTGTTTTTAGCTAACCATAGCCGAATTCTCCTAACCTGCTATGTTAAATTCTAACCTGCTACAAAGTCAAAAATGACAAAAGCTGTATTCCGTCTAGTCTCAATGGATAGGCCAGGTGCCCCAGGGATACTACAGTGCCACATGTTGAGATCTTCCAGGTAATGGCTAAACAAGGTTGCCCGAAAATTGTGAAATGTGGTAGCAATTTCCTGTGATAAGCTGTAAGTGACAACCAATGTCAAACATATGCTTGTTTTGAAAGGTGGAATCAAGCAAAACAGAATTTAAATTCATAACAGCTGCCCGGATCGAGAGGAACACTTCACTCAAAGTCGTAGCAATATATAGCAAATGGATTGCAGCATCTACATGGGTCGAGGTTTCAATGCCAAATATTTGTGTTCTTACATTGGCTAGCTTTTAGCTAGCTAACGTTATATTAGCTGCTCATCTTTTAGCTAGCAAACGCTTTCTATCACAACAACAGCAACGTCAGCTTGGATGGACATTCATACAAACACAATATAGCTGTCCATAACGTACCTCTTTATCTGCTAAACACTCCGGAATCGCATTGCAAATTGCACTTCTTCAAAAGCCTGACCGTGTAAACAGAAGAAAGTCTACCATTTGATGCCTGCCTGGCTTTCAGCACTACCGGTCTCTCTAACTTGATGACGAGGAAAACATTCGCTAATTTGTTTTAGTCAACCAATCAGGCGCAGCAAACCAATCCCTCAGGTCCTAACATGTCGGTCGGTGTTGAGGGTTCGTGAAAACGTCAAAGGAAAGGATGACACCACCGTGCAGTGTATGAAATCAAATTACAGTATATGGCAAGTCAACATGTCGTCCTAAAATAATATATGACTGCCCTGAGAAATCTATTTGGATCACCATAAATTGATTGAATAAGATTGCCCCCCCCCACCCTACCACTGACTATTGTAATGGCTTGAAATGTTGCATTTGTTTGGTAGATACAGAAGTTATTGTTACAGAACAACGTGATCTATATTTAAGTGTGATACAACAACAAACATGTCGGCCACAAAAAAAAAAATGCACCGGGGTCTAGTTCTCCTCAGGACTTCATCCTTCCAAAATGTTTTTTCCTACCATCTCCTTTAAAGGGATAATGCTTAATTTGGTCATCGGTAAACATAGCGCTGATCTGTATTGCAAAAATAGCTCTGATTTTGCTTAATTAACTGGTCCACATAACATTTCCCCATTTTGTTTAGGTGGGGTGTGGCACAGTCTAATGGGGGAATTTCGTGTCTCCTCAGTAGTGGGGTCTTCCTATCTTTACCAACAAATTAGAGCAGTTTGCAGCTGAATAGTGGAAGGTGCAGCAACCTCATTGATGGTTACAAAAAAAACTGTTTTGGGGGGGCAGTTATCTTTGGGGGCAGTTGATCTCATTGTGAAACACAGATTGGCTAATGGCCAACAAGCTGTGTCAACCATAAACTAAAAGTACAGCAATCATGCTTGGCAACAAATGAAAGTGTTCAAAAACCATATTAATACATTCACAGGAGGTTGGTGGCACCTTAATTGGGGAGGACGGGCTCGTGGTAATGATTAGCGGATTAGGTGGAATGGATTCAAATACATCAAACACATGGTTTCCAGGTGTTTGTTGCCATTCCATTTGCTCTGCTCTGGCCATTGTTATGAGCCATTCTCCCCTTAGCAGCCTCCTTTCTTTTTTCTTATTGCATTTAACTGCTGACAATGCTGTTATCAAGGTAATTTCCATAGTAGGTGACGTCAGAGGCCAGCATGTGAAGGAAGTTGTGGCTCAGGGATGATGGCCAAGTTTTCCACTAGTAATTACCAGTTGGCGGGGTGTTCAAGTGGATTCTTCCTGGTCGTAAAAAAATTATTAGGTGTGCTTGGAAAGCAACATAAAACTCTAAATTTCTTACATAGTCCTGTTATTATTATTCTGTGTTATTTATTGACTGTACGTTTGTTTGTGTGTAACTCTATGTTGTTGTTTTTGTCGCACTGCTTTGCTTTATCTTGGCCAGGTCGCAGTTGTAAATGAGAACTTGTTCTCAAATGGCCTACCTGGTTAAATAAAGGTGAAATACATTTTTTATATATCTATATATAATTTATTCGCCCACTCGAGAGCTTAAACGATTTAAGCTATTAACACGAAACAAACTGCCTAATGTCCAGTCGATTTTTGATACTATGTGTACTTTATGAACTATAACTGTTTTAAATTTGCTAAAATCAACATGGGTTTAAATGAGAACCATAGGAATACAGACATAGCTTTTCAAAATGGATCTGTTCTTTGGCCAATTAAGCTACAAGACAAACTTTAAAACATTCAGGCTATCCCAACTTCAAATTGTTTCAAATCTTTATTAAATGTTAGTTGAGGTAATTGAGGTAATATGTACATGTAGGTAGGGGTAAAGTGACTATGCATCGACAATAAACAATGAGTAGAAAAGGGGGTCAATTAAAATAGTAAGGGTAGCCATTTGACTCTGTTTAACAGTATTATTGACATCGCTTTGTATAGAGGTCCTAGATGGCACGAAGCTTGGCCCCAGTGATGTACTGGGCCGTATGCACCACCCTCTGTAGCACTTTGCAGTCGGATGCCGAGTAGTTCCCATACCAAGTGGTGATGCAACCAGTCAGGATGCTCTCGATAGTGCAGCTGTAAAACCTTTTGAGGATCTGAGGACCCATGTCAAATCTTTTCAGTCTGGCCCAGGGATGCGAAGGTGAATGGCAAAGCACTGGAATGACGAACCGCCCTTGCTGTCTCTGCCTGGCCGGCTCCCCACTGGGATTCTCTGCTTGACCCTATTATGGGGGATGAGTCACTGTCTTACTAGTGCTCCTCCGTGTCATCCATAGGAGGGGTGAATCACATCATGCCAGGCTTTTTTGAGCTATACTCGACTTGAGTGGGGTGTGTCACTGACGTGATCTTCCTGTACAGTCTTGCGTCCCCTTGTGCTTATGCGGTGGAGGAGATAGTTGTGGGCTAAACTCAGCCTTTTCACAGGATAGTAAGTTGGTGGTCTATTGATATCCCTCTAGTAGTGGGGGGGGCTGTGCTTTGACAGTGTGCAGGGCTATATCCTGCCTGGCCTGGTTGGCCCTGTCCGGGGTATTGTCGGATGAGGCCAGTGTCCACCCCCCCCTGTATCAGCCTCCATTATCTATGCTGCAATAGTCTATGTGCTGCGGGGCTAGGGTCAGTCTGTCCTGTCTGGTGTAATTCTCCTGTCTTATCTGGTGTCCTGTGTGAACTTAAGTATGCTCCCTCTAATTCTCTCTCCCTCTCTCCTTTCCCTCCAGGAGGACCTGAGCCCTTGGACCATGGACTCTCAGGATTACCTGTCCTGATGACTCCTGGCTGTCTCCAGTCCACCTGGTCGTGCAAAGCTCCAGTTTCATGCTACCTTGTCCTGGACCTGCTGTTTTCAACTCTCTCTCTCTCACTCCCTCCCTCTCTCTCTGTCTACAGCACCTGCTGTCTTGACCTCTGAATGCTCAGCCATGAAAAGCCAACTGACATTTACACCTGAAGTGCTGACATGTTGCACCCTCTACAACCACTGTAATTATTTATTTGACCCTGCTGGTTATCTTTAAACGTTTGTAAATCTTGAAGAACAATCTGGCCTTAATGGCCATGTACTCTTATAATCTCCACCTGGCACAGCCAGAAGAGGACTGGCCACCCCTCAGAGCCTGGTTCCTCTCTAGGTTTCTTCCTGGGTTCCTGCCTTTCTTTGGAGTTTTTCCAAGCCACTGTGCTTCTACATCTGCATTGCTTGCTGTTTGGGATTGTAGGCTGGGTTTCTGTATAAGCACTTTGTGACATCTGCTGATGTAATGTTTATAACTGTCTGTTGTAGGAAAGACTGTATTCGTATAAAATAAGACATTGTTTTGAAACGCACATACCCATTTTCCCAGAAAAGCCTTTCTCCGCGACAGACCGGGGCCAGAGAGAAAACGACAGATTTCCGTTCGTTAATTGGTGAGATACAGCTTTAATACCCTTTATTTAATTCTAAATCTTTAGTACAGACCTTTTAAAACATGTTATAATTAATTAAACAATTTTACTATTCCTTTCTTACAGATAAAGGGCCCGGTTATAGGTTTACCCCTGACATTCTGCCGTTTCCAAATCACAGCCGTCAAGACAGGCTCTCTTGCTCGCAGGATATCCTACACAAGCCCCGCTCCGTAAGTAGTTCACATCCAGACAGGCTTTGGAAAATACATACGAACTAGCAGATTTTGTAGCATTCCTACTATATCTGACATGTTACTGTGGTCGTTTTTTAAAAAGTCAATAAACATGTGTGTAAAGTGTACACTTTCGTTTCAAAATAGATTTGTTTAAGACCACCAAAAAACACCTGATTTATCCCACTGCATTAATTAGTAAGTGGGGTAGAAAATGAATCTGTTTAAGTTATAAGTAAAGGGCCCAACTTAAAGAGTACAATTACCCTTTCAAAAAGAGGCTGGCATGATTGACTGTGACCGCCACCCCCTGGAGAGCAGCTCTCCTTTGATCCCCAACATAGGAAAAATCACCTGTTCTTTGGGTATCTTTATGTATATATGCCCTCCTGTTGTTGAATTGTTTAGATAAAAAACATTGTTTCAAACACCCCTGCAGAGACATATATATACACATATATATACACACACACACACACACACACACACACACACACACACACACACACACACACACACACACACACACACACACACACACACACACTAGGATAGATCAACTGCACACACATGCTTTAACATATACAGATACACTATCTTGTTAAATAAACACCAACTAAAGCGTGACAGCTTCAAAGGAATAGATGCACTATATGCATAAATTAACACTCACTCTTAAGGCGTGAGAACAGGAACAGGATGTCCTGGCAGTATGCCCTTATATGGGCATAACCACGTGATAACTTCCCGCCAGGATGTCCTGACAGGATGGGCATGCACACATCACCCGGACATAGGGTCATAAGACAAACTTTTGATACGTGCCGTCTACTGTATTCTCTCTGTCCCTCTTTGTGATTCCAATTTGTAAGTCGCTCTGGATAAGAGCGTCTGCTAAATGACTTAAATGTAAATGTAATTCCCTCGTTAACACTCGTTAACACAGGTGTGAGTGTTGATGAGGACAAGGCTGGTGATCACTCTGTCGTGCTCATTGAGTTCGAATATCAGACTGGAAGCTTCAAAAAGGAGGGTGGTGCTTGGAATCATTGTTCTGCCTCTGTCAAACACTTGTCAAACAAGTGCCGTCATCATAGCTTTGCACAAAAAGGGCTTCACAGGCAAGGATATTGCTGCCAGTAAGATTGCACCCAAATCATCCATTTATCGAATCATCAAGAACTTCAAGGAGAGCGGTTCAATTGTTGTGAAGAAGGCTTCAGGGCGCCCAAGAAAGTCCGGGTAGCCTCACAGGAGGCTCCGTCCTGGGAACCGTCGCTTGAGCCTCCGGACTGGGAACCATCACTGGAGGCTCCGGACTGGGAACCATCACTGGAGGCTCCGGACTGGGAACCGTTGCTGGAGGCTCTGGACTGGGAACCATCACAGGAGGCACCGGGCTGCAGACAGGGTGGACTGGAGGCTCTGGTCATTTTCTGCAGACCCCTTTCCGATTGTTTAGCTCTGGACTGCAGACCGACAAGCTGGAGGCTCTGGTCTGCAGACCGTCGCTGGTGGAAAAAGGCTCTGAACTGATCAGACCGTCACTGGAAATCTCTGGACTGCCATACACATGGTTAGCAGGAGGCTCTGGACGAGTTGTGCTTCTAGTTCCGACAATGCCACCAACGACTAACCTAACAATTCGCAGGAGACCTGGTGCGTGGGAGCTATGTACATAAAGATATATGAATGGTGGGGAGACGGCACAGGAGGCCTGGAGGTGGAGCCGGCATATACATATGGACATGTAAACAAAGTGGCTGTGGAAAGTGGCTAGCACAGGAGGTCTGGATGCAGTGGATGATATAGGCACAGTATATACATATACTATAAGATGAGTAATGGGGAGTAAACATTATATTAAGTAGCATTGTTTAAAGTGGCTAGTGGAGCCAATTTCATCCAGGACATTATTATTAAAGTGGCTGTGGAGTTGAGTCAGTGTGTTGGCAGGTCTGGATGGCCTTGAGATAGAGCTGGCACAACAGTCTCTCGTCCTGGACAGATGACACCTGTACACCTCACCTTCTGGAGAGCTGGCATATGAACAGGCAGGGCTGGGGTTGTTGTCCTGAAGATCTTTGGCCTTCCTGTGACATGGGGTGTAGATGTCCTGGAGGGCAGTCTTCAAATCAAAATCAAATCAAATCTGGAATTTTATTTATATAGGCGTAGCAGTTCGTACATCAGGCATATCTCAAAGTGCTGTACAGAAACCCAGCCTAAAACCCCAAACAGCAAGCAATGCAGGTGTAGAAGCACGGTGGCTAGGAAAAACTCCCTAGGAAGGCCAAAACCTAGGAAGAAACCTAGAGAGGAACCAGGCTATGGTGGGGTGGCCAGTCCTCTTCTGGCTGTGCCGGGTGGAGATTATAACAGAACATGGCCAAGATGTTCAAATGTTCATAAATGACCAGCATGGTCAAATTATAGTAAGGAACCGAACAGTTGAAACTGGAAGCAGCAGCATGGCCAGGTGGACTGGGGGACAGGGAACCATCACTGGAGTCATCATGGGAACAGGCCTGGAGTCCTGGGGCATGGTCCTGTGGGCTCAGGTCCTCTGGAGCTGGAAAGAAAGAGGCTTAGAGAACGCACAGGAGGTCTGGATTCAGCACAGGACACCTGTGGAATGGAGGTCTGGAGAAGCTGGCTCCAGATATGGACAAACTGAACCCTAGCCCCCCGACACAAACTACTGCAGCATAAATACTGGAGGCTGATGGCTAGCACGCTCCTCAGGACGAGTACGGAGAGCTGACTCAGGTGGCGTTAAACTGAGGACACGCTCCTTAGGGCGAATGTCGTGCCTCATGCACCAACACAACAGCTCTCTCTTAACTCTCTTCTCCAATTTCCCCATCAACTCCTTAACTGTCTCTGATTCACTCCCTTGTATCCAAGTTCACCTTCCTCTCCCAGACTGGCTCTGGTTCAACCTTCGGCTCCGCCGACCACCCCATGTGGACTGGCTCTGGTTCACACCTCGGCTCCGCCGACCAACCCGTGTGCCACCTCCAAAATGTGTTTTTGAGGGTGCCTCTCGGGCTTCCGTCGTGGCCGCGAACCCCGGTGTCGTCGTTGTTGCTCCTTCGCTGCCTCCGCCTGCTTCCATTGCAGGCTTCTGTCTCCTGCCATGATTTCGTCCCACGTCCAGGATGTCCTCCACTCCTGGCTTTCCTCCCAGGCCCAGGATCCCTGCTCCTCCTGGGCATGTTGCTTGGTCGGTGGGTGGTGGGATCTTCTGTCACGTTCGTTGGTATGAGTGGACCAAGGCGCAGCGTATTTGTTTAATAAATATGAAACTCACCAAAAACAATACAGAAGAAAACTAAACGTGACGTTCTGGGCTGCTCACAGGCAGCTAACCAAAAACAAGATCCCACACAAAACAGGTGGAAAAAGGCTGCCTAAATATGATCCCCAATCGATAGACAGCTGCCTCTGATTGGGAACCATACCAGGCCAACATAGAAATGCAAAAACTAGAGTACCCACTCTAGTCATACCCTGACCTAACCAAAATAGAGAATAAAAATGATCTCTAAGGTCAGGGCGTGACACAGACCGTAATCCCATTGAGAACTGTGGTCAATCCTCAAGAGGTGGGTGGCCATCAGTCAGGATGTGGCCCAGAAGTGGCCCAGAAGTTCATTGACAGCATGCTAGAGCGGATTGCAGATGTCTTGAAAAAGAAGGGTCAACACTACAAATGTTGACTCTTTGCATCAACTTCATGTAATTGTCAATAAAAGCCTTTGACACTTATGAAATGCTTGTAATTATACTTCAGTATTCCATAGTAGCATCTGACAAAAATATCGAAAGACACTGAAGCAGCAAACTTTGTGGAAATTAATATTTGTGACATTCTAAAAACTTTTTGCCACGACTTTATGTTGGTGTTTTCTTTATTTTTGCACTTACCTTCACATCCTACAGCATAATCTAGTTCAGATCGCCAGTGTTGTATATGGCTGAACTACTGATATATAATATTGTAGTGTATATCTATATGACATCTGTTTTTCCATTGTGATGTTCCAATCTTGTCTCCCTCTCTGTGCAAGGCCAGCCTTCAGGGTATCGTGGTGGTGGAGAAGACCCGGCTCAGTGAACAGTACTTTCCTGTCATGCAGTAGTTTGTGGTGTATGAGCTCGGTCTCAAACTGCTACCTGTTGCCAGCCAGCTGGAAGCCTCCCAGCTTCTCATACAGATAGTAAGTCAAACTTTCACACATGCGAGAAAACTAGCAAAGAGTTTGGTCTAGCATTGTCACTTTGCAAAGATTATCCTGATTCCACAAATGTGTTAAACTCGAACTAACATACAGTCGGATCGACCATAGTCTAACTGTGCGTGATGATTGACTGATGAATTGTGTCCTCTCCTCCGCAGGTACACGGAGAGGGTAAAGACAACCCGTTCCTCAGGAGGAGTGTGTCTCGGCTGCTGGACCCCCTGGTCATGTCCCTGGTTCAGCAGATCCCTGGAGTAGTGATGGTCAAAGCAATGGCCCTGCTCCAGCACGACTCCAGTATCCACCAGCTGTACAACGCAGGGACCCATGAACTGGAGCCCATCGTGGGCCAGGCCATGGCTCAGCACATATGCAACTTCTTCCACAACCCATTAGTCTGACTCTGACAGCACGGCACAGCTCATTGACAAATCATTACTTGTTTATGTTCAAGTGTGTAAGGAGGGGGCACACATGAACCGGACACAATGTTGTAAAGCTAAAGACTCCCTAGTTTGGAATGTATCTTTTTTTCACATCTCGATGGAATGTGACATGCCTTTGTTTATACAAACAAAATGTTTTGGTGTTTCTCGGTGTATGCAAAATATGTTGCAGTTCTTGGGCCCCAAGGGGCCATGACATTGGTGCGCTTCACTGGAAGTGTGTGTGTGTGTGTGTGTGTGTGTGTGTGTGTGTGTGTGTGTGTGTGTGTGTGTGTGTGTGTGTGTGTGTCTGACCACTAGATGGAGTAAGATGCCTTTTCCTTATCCAGAACAATTCATAAACTTCCATTGGAACAATACAACCTTAAGCAAGGCCTGTTTTACTTGAACTGATAGCGGGTGCCAACGTCAATACTATATGACAACCTTTTTCCAACCCATGTCAAGGCTTCTTGGAGCTCAAACAGAAACCACAGATCCCCTGGCTTAGTTCAATCCAATCCATTTGCACTGAAGCATTTTGTCTCAATGGAGGAGTACTTTCTTGGCAAGGCTGTGGAAGGCCTTCTTTCCACATTCACAGTCAGGACTGCCTTTTATTCCAGTCTCACCATGTGACCGGTGCTGGCTGCATGGAGCTTTCCCTGGCCAGTGACTTCCCCCTGTGACACTCCATTCCATCCCAATCCAACAAGAAGTAACATTGACATGCTGGAAAAAGCATGAATTGACTGAATTAATTAACTGCTACCTCAGCTCATATCCATTCTTAAAAACTGGAACTTACATTTTTTTATATACTGGACCTAAAAAAAATGTAACTTTACTAATTTGGGGATTTTATTAATGTTATTACATTTGGTCTGGACAGTCTTCGTTTGATTTATCTGTTTATGTATTATTTCATTTCAGAGCGTCATCTAAACTTTTGACACACTGTAATGCTGTGAACCTTTGCACTTCACAATGAGATAACACCCTGCTGGCAGTGAAACACTCCTTCCCTCTGTCCACATTTCCTCAGTTACCCAGAGTGGCTCCTGTGACGTATTGGTTTTCTGCTCGGCCTCCTCCTTTAAGCGTCGCAGCACACTGTTGGCAGTGTTCGTCCTTCCTCACTCCCTGCACACAAAGCAGCTGGCCGTTTTATTGGCCTTCTAGCAGGATCAGCTGAATCCAGGCCCTCTATTGGGCAGTCTGTGGTGTTAGCGAGAGAGGCAGAGAAAAGGCCTGGTACGAGCGCTCAATTTGACTTCCTAAATTCCACCAGGGTCCTTTCAGAGACGAAGGGAAACATGAAGAAGACCCTCTTTGGGAAGCATACGCTGGTGGGGCAGAGGAGCAAGTCTGCCTCTCTTTGAGTTTCTTCTTCCGAACAGTTCATCAGGAGGCTGTTCAGAGTTGCATCAATAACATGACTGGGCCTAATTTTAGATACAAAAGGAAACACAGGGGTGGAGTTGTGTGAATGGGAGTGTATCTGACATGAAACGTATTTGCCAAAATATGTTATGTTCACAAGTAAATTATTTAAAAGCAGGTACATGATTCATTTTTGTTTTGTTTTGGGGAAATCCCTGTCATCCACATGTTTTGTAATCTATTCACACTTTCTCTTTTCCCACAATTCAAAATAGCAATTTTGTTGAAATTGATTAAGCTACTTTTCTTTGGAGTCAGTTTGAGATCAATTTTCTCCTATACTGTAGTAGATATAGGTGTGCATTGCTCGTTACATTTTGCTTTGATGGACTGAAGATAGTTCAATCACACCTTGCATTTGCTCTTTCACTCTCTTTGAAATATTGATTAGCTGGTCAATCGTTTAGTATATTCCATAATGGCAGTGCACTTGTGTTTACTGTGGTCACTGTTGAATCATTTTCTTGACCATGTATTTCTTTGTATTTGGACGGTCTGGTGGCAATTCACAAGATTAAATACCTTCAAATTCCCTATCAATAATATTTGAGAAGATTTAGTGAATTTGTGTACTCTGAAATGGGGGCCTGAACACTGAGCAATCGAGATTACGCAGACACAGTTGTGTTCAAGATGGGGGGTTTACTCAACTAGGAGAGTGCCCCAAACTCTGATGCACGCAAGCCTCAGCTATTATCGCCGGTATTGAAACAGTTCGAAAGGATCTCCGCGCGAGATTTAGTGGAAAACTTCCAGCGACGCTCAAGTAGTTGATGGCACGAGAGTAGGGTCGTTAGCATTCTACCCTGGACAGCGACAGATTGTTGCGCATGCGCACCCTATTGAGTGTGCATCAATACCGTGTGTGAGTTCAAGAGAGGAATTCGAGAAAGCCTTTGATATGGTCGCAGACATGGATGGAGAAAAGCGGAAAAGAAGTATCTGCTCACGGCAAGAGCCAGCAGCTGCACTGAAGATCTTGAAAGATGGGAACAACAAGCGTGACGAAATCCCTGATAGAGTGACTCTGAAAAAAGAAATAGGACTTTTAAGCGCCTGTACAATAATCATAGGTAAGGTTGGTAAAAGTGTATTGCATTTTAGAATATATTACTTGGGGGTGTTTGGTCATGGCTTTATTTGATAAAATAACTTTGATGTAAGTTTGCCATTTTACAGCCAATTTGCTGAAAACATGCGTTTTCCATTGATGGATTATGTGTCATTAAAGTCAGTATCCTATATTTGTAGTGGTTAGAAATAATAATAATAATAATAATAGGCCCATCTTCTCACCTGTCATGATAAGATGATGGTCCTATTTCAGATGCCATGCGAGTGCGACTACGTGAGAAATCGATGTGCATTAAATGTCTACCTCAATGCTTACGTGGCCAAAATATATTAATTAGTAGCACATTGGTTGTCAAGCAGAAGGAAATTGTCTGCTGAAGCAGAGGAAATGGCAGGGGGCTGCTATAATAAATCTTATCCACTTGCTGAAGGGTGCAAATGAAGATATAGGCCCAAGTTACACCTACGGTAGGGTAAATGCCACTATACAGTTTGGAAGAGGCATATTTATCATGACTGATAAATGTAACTTTAGTTGGTTTTGATATTCAGGGCCCCCAGACTGCTGATGAAAGTCCTGGGCTGTTTATTACATATGTTCTGACTTTAGTTTCAGGGTTACTGTAAAATGATTATTAAACTGAAAGTTTAATAAGAATAGGCCTATGCTCTCTATGTAATTTATACAGACAGTGATGCTTTTAATTTACATTTACTCCCCAACCTACTCTTGTGGCTTTTAGTTAGTTACACTAGCGCAGTTTTTGATCAAGATCAGTCCTGAATTAAGACCTCAAACACGAGCAAAGAGTCAGAAATCCCTTTGAATCAGGCTGCTGCCTCTTTGTGTGTGTGGAAGAGAGACCGAGTACAGACTGCCAACTGTTGAGCAATCTAGACCAGGAAGCCCATGCTAGCATCAACCTTGTTGTTTCAAAGTTATACATCTTACTCCCCAACCTGGACTCAGGGGTAGACGTAACATAGTAAATGTAAAACCGACCCACTTCAGTTAGTATGATATGTTAAGTTTCGTATGTATTCATTTGTGGATGTCCATTAGGGAGTGAACATTATTTATAATAAGTGTTACATGGAGAAAATCGGACCTCTCTGAAATGAAAATGGATGGCCCTCCCTTTAACAAATATATTTTTACTTAAATCCTGAACCTTTGGGAAAAAAAGAAGTGACCCTCCCCATACCAAAAAGAATAATTCAAACAAAAGGTGACAGCAGAGAACATGTTTACCGTTTCTTAGACAGAAACGGTTCTTTGTCCTGTAAGCATTACATGGCAACGCAAGAGTTTTGATTCACAGACCATCGTGGACAAGATTAGGGGTAGAGAGATCTCCTTTATAGTAAAATCATTGCATGAATCTATCAACGTATTTGCAGATCAGAAAAAACATTGCCGTTTATAAAAATGTCATGCAATTCTACGTAATTTGACATATTAGCACAATATTTTTTAATACTACACAAATTACCGAAATTACAGGCAAAACATTGACTGGGAGATATTTGTTCATCTTCTCATAATTCTCCAATGCCAAATCAGTGCGTCTTGTTTGCAACTAAACTGTCCCTGTTTGCAAATAATTACATTTGAGACGTCATTTGGAATCTGAGCATGGTACTTTCAAAAGTTGGGCCGACCTTTCCACCCCAGACAGAGTAGCCCTACCAATGCAGAAAAATGTCAGTTTTAACTGCTGGCTACTCTTCTTCTGTGGCTTAACCCAACGAGAGAATGTCTCAAGTATTTCCCTAAAAGCTGTCTGGGTTTAAACATTTTCTATTGCACAGAAAGTGACTAGCTTAAGCAAGTGATATTGACGTAATTAGATTACAGTGCATTCAGAAACTATTCAGACCCCTTGACTTTTTACACATTTTGTTACATTACAGCCTAATTCTAAAATTGATTAAATAGTTTTCCCCCTTAATCAATCTACACACAATACCCCATAATGACAAAGCCAAAACCTTTTATTTTTAAAATTCTTTTGCAAATTCATAAAAAATAAAAAACGGATATATCACATAACTATTTAGACGCTTTACTCAGTACTTTGTGGAAGCACCTTTGGCATTGATTACAGCCTCAAGTCTTGGCTATGACGCTACAAGCTTGGAACACCTGATTTGGGGAGTTTCTCCCATTCTCATCTGCAGATCCTCTCAAGCTCTGTCAGGTTGGATGGGAAGCATTGCTGCACAGCTATTTTCAGGTCTCTCCAGAGATGTTAGATTGAGTTCAAGTCCGGGCTCTGGTTGCTGAGCCAATCCTGCATGGTCTTGGCTGTGTGCTTAGGGTCATTGTCCTGTTGGAAGGTGAACCTTTGCCCCAGTCTGAGGTCCTGAGTGTTCTGAGGCAGGTTTTCATCAAGGATATCTTTGTACTTTGCTCTGTTCATCTTTCCCTCGATCCTGACTAATCTCCCAGTCCCTGCTGCTGAAAAACATCCCCACAGCATGATACTGCCACCACCATGCTTCACCATAGGGGTGGTGCCTGGTTTCTTCCAGACGTGACACTTTGCATTCAGGCCAAAGAGTTCAATCTTGGTTTCATCAGACCAGAGAATCTTGTTTCTCATGGTCTGAGACCTTTATGTGCCTTTTGACAAACTCCAAGCGGGCCTTAGTCACCGCCCTTCTCCCCCGATTGCTCAGTTTGGCCGGGCAGCAAGCTCTAGGAAGATGTGAGGTCTTGGTTTTTCCAACCTTCTTCCATTGAAGAATGGTGGACAACACTGTGTTCTTTGGTACCCTTCCCCAGATCTGCGCCTCGACACAATCCTGTCTCGGAGCTCTACGGACAATTCCTTCAACCTCATGGCTTAGTTTTTGCTCTGACATGCACTGTCAACTGTGGGATCTTATGTAGACAAGTGTGTACCTTTCCAAATCATGTCCAATCAATTGAATTTACCCCAGATGGACTCCAATCTAGTTGTAGAAACATCTCAAGGATGATCAATGGAAACAGGATGCATCTGAGCTCAATTTCAAGTCTCATAGCAAAGGGTCTGAATACTTATAAGGTATTTCTGTATTTATTTATAATCCAGTTGAAAAAAATCCTCAAAACCAGTTTTTACCATTTTAGAAAAAGGCTGTAACGTAAAAACATAATGTGTCAAAACTCAATGGGTCTGACTAGTAACCGGAAGATTGCAAGATCGAATCCCCGAGCTGACAAGGTAAAAATCTGTCGTTCTGCCCCTGAACAAGGCAGGTAACCCACTGTTCCTAGGCGTCATTGAAAATAAGAATTTGTTCATCTTGGTTTCGCCTGTAGAATCAGTTGTGTGGCACTCACAGATAATATCTTTGCAGTTTTGGAAACGTCAGAGTGTTTTCTTTCTAAAGCTGTCAATTATATGCATAGTCGAGCATCTTTTCGAGACAAAATATCTTGTTTAAAACGGGAACGTTTTTTTTATCCAAAAATGAAATACTGCCCCTAGAGTCTCAAGAGGTTAATGAGACTCTAGGGGCAGTATTTCATTTTTGGATTAAAAAAAGTTCCCGTTTTAAACAAGATATTTTGTCATGAAAATATGCTCGACTATGACAGCTTTGGAAAGAAAACACTCTGACGTTTCCAAAACTGCAAAGATATTATCTGTGAGTGCCACAGAACTGATGCTACAGGCGAAACCAAGATGAAACTTCAAACAGGAAGTAAGCAACATTTTTGAGGGTCTGTTTTCCATTGTCTCCTTATATGGCTGTGAATGCGCCCTGAACGAGCCTACACTTTCTGCCGTTTCCTCAAGGTGTCTGCAGCATTGTGACGTCTTTGTAGGCATATCATTGGAAGATTGGCCATAAGAGACTACATTTACCAGGTGTCCGCCGGTGTCCTTTGTCGAAATTGGTGCGTAATCTTCAGCTGCAAGCATTCTTCCATGTGATTCAGAGGAGAAAGCATACTTCCACGAACGATATATCATCCAAGAGATATGTGAAAAACACCTTGAGGATTGATTCTAAACAATGTTTGCCATGTTTAAGTCGATATTATGGAGTTAATTTGGGAAAAAGTTCGGCGTTTTGATGACTGAATTTTCGGGGTTTTTTGGTAGCCAAAAGTGATGAACAAAACGGAACGATTTCTCCTACACAAAGAATCTTTTTGGAAACACTGAACATTTGCTATCTCCTCATTGAAAACTTCCGAAGTTCTTCAAAGGTAAATTATTTTATTTGAATGCTTTTCTTGTTTTTGTGAAATTGTTGCCCGCTAAATGCTACGCTAAATGCTACGCTAGCTATCAATACTGTTACACAAATGCTTGTTTTGCTATGGTTGAAAAGCATATTTTGAAAATCTGAGATGACAGTGTTGTTAACAAAAGGCTAAGCTTGAGAGCTAGCATATTTATTTCATTTCATTTGCGATTTTCATGAATAGTTAACGTTGCGTTATGGTAATGAGCTTGAGGCTGTGTTCACGATCCCGGCTCCGGGATGGCTAGTATCATTAACTGACTTGCCTAGTTAAATAAAAGGTAAAAAAAAAAAAGTTTAAATCCCAAGTGAAGTCAATTTTTTGTCTCCTTTCTATAGAAGGTTGTAGCTCAGCCTCTGAATGTCAAACAAACTAAACAATGATATCCCCATATGCATCCAAGTCACGTCTTTCCCGGGTATTTTACTGCTTGTATCCAGCATAAAGCATCATGGACCAAAGCACTGTTATACTGTAGATCACTTTATATAATCGGATCTGTATTATTTTCTTCAAAATCTTCTTTAATAAAATGTAACCTTATTGCTGCGTTTAGATGGCACGAGGTAGGCAGTTGACGGCAAACCGCATGTCATTGTTTTTGATCAGGGAACGATAGTAAATGCGTTGAGGCAGGCCGTGAATGCTTTCAGCCGCCACGGTACATAGGACTTCCCGCCAGAGTCCAAATATTTCAACCTTTGCCGTCTTCCGTAGCGTTGTTTTCTGCCAGATGTTAATTTGCAATGTTTGTTTACTGAAATCCCAATGGTAACGCATACCGTCGTGCTGACTTGCTTTTGCATTAAACATCTTTCTTGCTTTTTTGTCCCGCTATGCCGACTGGTATGACGTTTTTTGCATCCCTCGTCTAAATGCAGCGTATGGCATACCCTCTCATACACCCTTAATTTGAGTCTTGGGCTGCATTCCGAACACTTAACTGACACACCCTCTCCCCTCAGCCCTCAAATTAGATGGATGCTTCTGATGACATATCATGACGTCTGACGAGTTTACACTTGCAGGGAAATTCGTGTTTTCAGCCACTGGTAGCTTGTGCGTGCATTATATGCGCTACAGTCAATTATGATTGCATGTCTACTTATATTAACTACATATTTGTTAATATATGCCTACTCTGGGATAGCTAGCAAATTAATTAGCTGACTAACGTTAGCCTGCCTAGCTGGAACTTCTGAAGAAGGAAAATGTTTTATTTCTACCATTTCCAAAAGCTAACCAAACAAAAACATCATTACTTTTACGAGAGGTGTTTGTGCATTAGTAGCACAATTTCTAACTTATTTACATTTGTTTTTACTTACATGTTTACTCCATATTGACGTTGAGGTTTTAAGTGTTGGCGGATGTTTCTTAGCGGATGTGCAATTGTCGCGGATTGAATTATGGGGCGTTTCAGGCCCCGAAGTGAACATAATTATACACTCGCAAACTCCATGAAAAACGAGGGATGAGGGGCTTACATTGCAAACTTCCCTTGCTTGGCTAATCACTTGGACCGACGACAAATATGGCCACAGGCATTCCCCCAAGGTCATAAGGCAAGTGGACGAGGTTATGTCTTTTATGAGTTTGAAACGCAGCCTTGGTTTTAACCTAGCAGCCCTTCACTGACATAGAAGTAGGCTATTTAAAGAGTGCATGGTGGGTGGAGGAATTGACCGACAAATCTATGGATATAGCAGCCTAATTTTGTCTGTCAAACAGGTAGGCCTACCTCTTATTTCTTCAATAGGAAGAAAAAGGTTCCAACACAAAGCCCTCTTGTTGTTAGTAGTCTAATTAAAATGAAGATGATTTAAATGAATTATGCCTACTCGAATTTGCCTACTTTCAGCACCATGAGCTGTCCATTTCCAACTGATTGTGCTGCGGCCGCTGCTTCAAGTTTCAGCACCACAATGTAAGTTACTTGAATCTGACTTATTGTGAGGTCAATATCAAATCAAATCAAATCTGATTTGTCACATCTGAAGAATACAGCAGGTGTACCTTACCGTAAAATGCTTACTTACAAGTATTAACCAACGATGCAGAATTTTTTAAAAAAGTAAGTACGAAGATATTTGCTAAAACATTTTTTTTATAATAAACTATAGTAAAAAAATATATACAAAAATAACCAATACTAAACAAGTAACATAATAAAATAACAATAATAAGGCTATATACAGGGGGTAACGGTACCAAGTCAATGTGCAGGTGTACAGGTTAGTCGAGGTAATTGAGGTAATATGTACATGTAGGTAGGGGTAAACTCACTATGCATAGATAATAATTAGCTAGTAGTAGAGGTGTGAAAAAGGGGGTCAATGCAAACAGTCCTGGTAGCCATAACTGTTTAGCAGTCTAATGGATTGGAGGTAGAAGCTGTTCAGGAGCCTTTTGGACCTAGACTTGGCGCTCCGGTATCACTTACCGTGCGGTAGCATAGAGGAAGAGTCTATGATTTGGGTGGCTGGAGTCTTTGACCATTTTTAGGGCCTTCCTCTGACACTGCCTAGTAGAGGTCCTGGATGGCAGGAAGCTTAGCCCCAGTGATGTACTGGGCCGTACGCACTACCATCAGCAGCGTCTTGCGGTAATAACTCTGATAAAAACATAATGGGAAATAAACGTACTGTTTTTAATTAAATCTATTATAGTAGTAGCAAGCTATCAAAGTTGACCATAGGCTATAGGCTAGTCCACACGCAATATTGTGCATTATTTGGACTAGGCCTAATTTTCAAAAAAAGAAACAGAAGAAGCCTTTGACTCTCTTCCTGAATTGCCACTATAGACCTACACAGCACAGCACACGAAACAGTTTTTGATAAGCAAGAGCAGAGCAGGCCGGGGCTCAGGGTTGCCATATGCATTGCAGTGTGTAATGCAGCCTAGTTGTATTTACACCATCCCAGCAGCTGTCTTAGAAATATGACTTTGCTCTGTGCTTCTCCGAGCATGCACTTCGCAGCCTATAGTCTACAGTCTATGGATCATTTGATTGAGACCACACTAAATAGCCTTTAGGCGCACTTGAAGGCTATTTATGCGTGCCCAGCTGAGAATCAGAGATGAGGGGCGGCATCGGGCACACATCGATATGTAGCCTAATAAGCCATGAATTCTAAAAGACGGAGAAATATTGAAATGTCATCGATTACCAATGACATGACCCTCCTCTGGACTAGATGAAAAAAAATACTAAACCCTCCCCTTGACTGAAATTAAAAAAGCATGACCATCCCCCATTTTCCTCCAGGTACCCATTCTGTAAATGTTAATCCATCCCTTATCCATTTTGTATGATATGTTACAAATTAGAATTTGTATAATATGTTACGAATTTGCAAAAAATATTATATGTTACCAATTCCAATTTATTGTGGCTAACATTGGCTAGGTGGATAATGCTAACGTTAGCTAGGTGATTAGTGTTAACTAAGCTAGTGGTTAAGGTTAGGCTTAAGGTTAGGGGAAGGGTTAGCTAACATGCTAAATAGTTTCATAGTAGCTAAGAGTAGTAAGCAGTTGCAAATTTGTTAATTAGCTAAAATACTAAAGTTGTACATGATGAGATTCGAACATGCAACCTTTGGGTTGCTAGATGCTCGCATTAACACCCGGCCAACCACCCTACTTTAGTTTTTCCCTTAAGTAGCCTTCTGTGTTATGTAACCACACCAAACGTATTTACTTTCACTATGTTACGTCTATTCTATGAGACCAGGCTTTACTCCCAGTCTCAGCATTTCTGACAGGGTCACAAACCAAAGGGAAAGCCGGTACAGTCTAGAAATAATGTAATAGATGAGTTGAATTGAATTCCCAAGGGCGACTTGACTGAGCTCGACAGTTATAAGTAAATAATTTACGTATGTCCAGTTATGTAATTAAGGTCTGTGCCACTTGGCTGCCTTCTGCTGTGCTACTACCCTGAATGTGTTGGTTGGGATACTCTTGATCTGCATCTGAAATTGCACCCTATTCCATAATGCCACTACTTTTCAACAGGGTGCCATTTCTGATACACCCTTGGACATGGTACAGCCATATTGGAACCCAGATCATTGTATTACTTCAACAATGCGTGTGGTTGATGTTGAAGCCTCTTGGGTTTGATGGTATCACTTCCTACCGTGTGACTGCTTGATCTGTTCGCTCACATCAACAGTACGATTGTTCCATTTCTGAAGTCCTCTGTGGACGATGTTGTTTAATTGCGATAATCAACAGAGAAGGTTTATTTTTGTCACGTATATTTGTAGAGAGAAAGCTATGTCGTTTCGGGGTTTTCTCTTAGCTCAAAACGGGCTGTGGCGAGCAACCCCCAGCTCGCTCAGGGGGAAGTGTACAGAGCAGATGATATCACATCCCTCCCTTTCCACACACCAATATATCTAAACAGTCCAGCTAAAGTTCTTCTGCTTTATTGTTTCCCAAACCTTTTCAACATAACTGATTAACACATGATACAGTTTCTGTAAAGATTTACCTGCAAATAGGAAGATTTTAAAATAGTCATATTGTTTTTAGCAATATTTCCATTTTGCTTGTTTTGTGTGTGTGTGTGTGTATTCTAGTAATACCTTCTCCCTCTCCACAGGGAACATAATTGGTTCTGGAATCTTCATCTCTCCTAAGGGGGTTCTAGAGCACTCGGGTTCAGTGGGTCTAGCACTGATTGTGTGGGTACTAGGGGGCTGCACAGCTGCCCTGGGTTCCCTCTGCTATGCTGAGCTGGGGGTCACCATCCCCAAGTCAGGGGGGGACTACTCCTACGTCACAGAAATTTTCGGAGGCCTTGTTGGGTAGGTACCTCTCATCCATTGTGTATAGTTTTGTAAGCTTATTATGAAACAGCACGAGGTTGGATTTGCTTGGTATTGGGGGTCAGAAGAGTTGATTGAATGTTCAATTGACTGTTCAGTTTATGCGATAAACAAATTGTTCATTAAAAAACACAAAGTTGGACCAAAGCAGTGACATATTTGACTGTTTTTCTCCCTTCCCAGGTTTCTCCTCCTGTGGAGTGCGGTGCTCATCATGTACCCCACAACCCTGGCTGTCATCGCCCTCACCTTCTCTAACTATGTCCTTCAGCCTGTATTCCCCGACTGTGTCCCTCCCTACATGGCCACACGCCTGCTGTCAACAGTCTGTCTCTGTTAGTACCATGTTCCTGTGCCTGAACTCACTTATGTAAAGGGAATGTGTTAAATTAACATTAAGGTAACCCCAAAAAGATATACTGTGCACCCCACCTGAGAATTTGTCTTTTTCAGACATATATTTCCGGTGTATGAGGGGTTCCAAAATCCGCTTGTCACATTAATCTCGCTGGATTGATTGCTTTCATTTTACTCCTGCGACTAGATCATAGTCTTTCTTGTACCTGTCATTTTTCCCCGTTAAAGTTACCACCTGTCAAGTGATCTGTCAAACACACCCTGGTAATGGCTGAAATAAGCTCAATGGAATACATTATTTTTCCTTTGATTGGGATCTCTCAAAAAGAAGCATTCTTGCATTTTTACAACCCGCTATTAAGTGTCCTGGGAAGAAATTCATTAAGGGAATCGTTGACAAACATTGGCACATTCTAAGATCCGATGACTGTGTCAGTCATGTGTTTTCGAACCTTCCTTTGTTCGTATTCTCGCGGGGCAGAAACCTCAGAGATCAATTGGTAAACTCTGATTTACCACCCCAAAATACCCCCGCACAACGTCTATTTGCGCCTCTACTTGATGGAAATTACAAGTGTAATGGCTGTGCTCAATGCAATGGCACTTACAAATGTAAATCCTTCATACACCCCCAAACAGGGAAACAGGTCCCAATCAAAGGTGTTATCACATGCTCTACTAAGGCAGTTTATCTTTTACCTTGTCCTTGTGGTAAATATTATGTGGGTAAAATGAAGCACAAATTAGAAGTACAAATCTAAAAACCTGATGTACCCCGTTGCAGCCCACTTTTTGGAAGGGAACCACTCGATTTCGTCCCTACGTTATATCGGCTTCGAACACGTTACCCTCCCTAAGAGAGGGGGTGACCTCAACAATTTATTGTGAAAACGAGAGGCTGACTGGATCTTTAATTTAAAGACCCTTGCTCCCTTCGGTCTCAAGGTAGACTTTGATCTGAAGCTATTCATGTGATTTTACTATACAATGTAAATGTTTGCAGGCTTATGTAGCCAAATTGTATCTATGATCGTATGCTATCCATTTCTGTTTTTTATATGTTCTATTTATATCTGTAAATTAACCAATGATATCAAGCCACACCCGGCCATGATTACAGGCACCTGTGTGTGTCCTTTGACACTATATAAACTAGTGACGCGCAGTGTTTGTTAATATACCCTGACGAAGACAGTTTGTCTGTCGAAGCGTTGGTTATTAGGTAATTAAATGACTGCACCTGAGCTCCGAGAGCACGTGCCTCTCCTTCCCTTTTTCAAATGTTCTACTCCAGCACCTCGCCTAAACAGGTGTGCGTTTCTTTCGACCTCAAGTTTACCTGGTACAACAGAGTGAAATATCTCTTGCATAACCATTGCCTGGAAGCCTTTTAAAACTTTCAGAGTTGGAGACAGGAATATAAAAACAATGCATAGGTGTGTCAAATATCAATTTATAAGGGAGGGACAGGAGGAAGGAGTGGGCAGTGAAGTTAGGGAAACAAAGACCGATGAAGTGTAGAGTTTCTGAAGGATGTCGGGAATCATCCCAATGGACAAACGATTCCTGTGGTCAAATTAGGCCATGGGATGTCAGGGTGACCTAACTTTCTAGTTCCTAATTCCTTTTCAGTTCTTTTTCCAGAATATTTGATTTTCATCTGGTTGTAGACTTATTTATTGGTTCGCTTAAAAGATATCAAAAAACATAATTTTACAACCAACTTGACCGTCATGCCATAAAGTCGTCAAAATGACATCACTGCAGCCAGTTTTAGCAGACATCGGCATAGCAGTTGCTTTGGCAGTGTCGGAGGTGGAACTGCGTTAGAGCTGTCAAATCCTAGCATTATACCTAAAATGGAGTCGCGTTAACAGAAATCCCATGCAGCCATGTGTACAAGCTGGAACACTGGAATGTGAGATGAAATCCCTCATTATTTAGTTCAATAATTATTTCTATATAGCCTACACTTTCTCGTTCTGAACTTCTAACGCAAGCAAGTGTCTGCTTTTGCTGGGTAGCACTTGATCTGCTTGAACCTAGGCCTCCAATGAACCCTCTTAAGTAGAGAAAAAAAAACACACAAAAACCCCATTGTACCATGAGTGAGCAAAATGTACTATGAGTGAGCCGCAGAAAAGCCAACAAGCCAAGAGCATTATGACCGATGAGGTGAAACAACAGGGTTTTTTTTCGCGCGTAATCCCTGCTTTTAGAGGACATTATTCACACTTGTTTTTGGGGAACTGGATGCCAATGACCTGGAGAAAATGTGAGCTTTCTGCCCACCCCTTCAGGGACCTGCCCTCCTTTCCTTTCTGGGTTTTGTTCTGTTGCGTTGGAAGCGGTTTGTTTTGGTGGCCTTGACAGCTCCCATGAGAGAGAGAGGCCACCATGAGAGAGAGAGGCCACCATGAGAGAGAGAGGCGAGCCAATGACAGTGATGGATGAGGTGAAACAATGTACCCACCCCTAGGATTGTACATAACTTGGGTTTAGGGTTTAAATAGTATTTTGTTTTCTCAATGAAACGCTTACAAGTATTGTGTGTGCATGTGTGTTTGCAGTGTTCCTGACCTGGGTGAACTGCTCTAGTGTGCGTCTGGCCACCAGGATCCAGGATGTGTTCACGGTGGGGAAGCTGGCGGCCCTGGGTCTCATCATAGTGGTCGGCCTGGTGCAGATCTGCAAGGGTGAGACACACACTCACCTTCTCTATAGAATGATTTTCATTAGCGCACACTGTAGCAAGACGTTTTGCGACTGAAAGCGAAAATGAGGGTTTCTTATTTAGCAAGTTCAGATAATACCTCCCAGTTTCGGACTGCTTTCTTCCATTATATGCCTACTGAACATGATCCAGGTGCCAAAGGTTAATAGCACCTTCAACAAACCAATAGGAACTTGCACGTCTGTAATATTTACCAGTTTTTATTGATCAAAGAGGCTATCATGCTATTTCCCTAAAACATCACCACGACATTAATGGTGAATTTGTATCCCTTCAGGCAACTACGAGGGACTGACGCCTCATGTGGCTTTTGAGTTCAGCAGGACTCCCTCAGTTGGGCAGGTCGCTCTGGCTTTCCTCCAGGCCTCTTTCGCCTTCAGTGGATGGAACTTCCTGAACTATGTCACAGAGGAAGTGGTTGAACCGCGACGGTGAGCTTCTGGTTCACCAAACATTATTTTACTTTGCATTCTATTCTATTCGCAATTATCTATCCAATGCTGTGTACTGTATAACCAGTCCGGCATGAAAGCAAGCATTGTGGGGCGATGCACAGTTGTATGTTGTGATCTTGCGGTGGTATATCAATTAAAATATTGATAAGAAATGTAAGTGATATAATGCAAAATAAATATATATAAAGAGTTATATTTTTTATATACACAAGATAAAGTACACTACATGACCAAAAGTATGTGGGCACCTGCGCGTCGAACCACTCATTACAAAATCATGGCCATTATTATGGAGTTTAGTACCCTCTTTGCTGCTATAACATCCTCCACTCTTCTGGGAAGGCTTTCCACTAGATGTTGGAACATTGTTGTGGGGACTTGCTTCCATTCAGCCCAGTCAATTGCAGACCATTCAGGTTCTTCCACACCGATCAAACCATTTCTGTATGAACCTCGCTTTGTGCACAGAGGAATTTTTATGCTGAAACAGGAAAGGGCCTTCTCCAAACTGTTGTCACAAACTTACATTTACATTACATTTAAGTCATTTAGCAGACGCTCTTATCCAGAGCGACTTACAAATTGGTTCATTCACCTTATGACATCCAGTGGAACAGCCACTTTACAATAGTGCATCTAAATCTTTTAAGGGGGGGGGGGTGAGAAGGATTACTTTATCCTATCCTAGGTATTCCTTAAAGAGGTGGGGTTTCAGGTGTCTCCGGAAGGTGGTGATTGACTCCGCTGTCCTGGCGTCGTGAGGGAGTGTGTTCCACCATTGGGGAGCCAGAGCAGCGAACAGTTTTGACTGGGCTGAGCGGGAACTGTACTTCCTCAGTGGTAGGGAGGCGAGCAGGCCAGAGGTGGATGAACGCAGTGCCCTTGTTTGGGTGTAGGGCCTGATCAGAGCCTGGAGGTACTGAGGTGCCGTTCCCCTCACAGCTCCGTAGGCAAGCACCATGGTCTTGTAGCGGATGCGAGCTTCAACTGGAAGCCAGTGGAGAGAGCGGAGGAGCGGGGTGACGTGAGAGAACTTGGGAAGGTTGAACACCAGACGGGCTGCGGCGTTCTGGATGAGTTGTAGGGGTTTAATGGCACAGGCAGGGAGCCCAGCCAACAGCGAGTTGCAGTAATCCAGACGGGAGATGACAAGTGCCTGGATTAGGACCTGCGCCGCTTCCTGTGTGAGGCAGGGTCGTACTCTGCGGATGTTGTAGAGCATGAACCTACAGGAACGGGCCACCGCCTTGATGTTAGTTGAGAACGACAGGGTGTTGTCCAGGATCACGCCAAGGTTCTTAGCGCTCTGGGAGGAGGACACAATGGAGTTGTCAACCGTGATGGCGAGATCATGGAACGGGCAGTCCTTCCCGGGAGGAAGAGCAGCTCCGTCTTGCCGAGGTTCAGCTTGAGGTGGTGATCCGTCATCCACACTGATATGTCTGCCAGACATGCAGAGATGCGATTCGCCACCTGGTCATCAGAAGGGGAAAGGAGAGATTAATTGTGTGTCGTCTGCATAGCAATGATAGGAGAGACCATGTGAGGTTATGACAGAGCCAAGTGACTTGGTGTATAGCGAGAATAGGAGAGGACCTAGAACAGAGCCCTGGGGACACCAGTGGTGAGAGCGCGTGGTGAGGAGACAGATTCTCGCCACGCCACCTGGTAGGAGCGACCTGTCAGGTAGGATGCAATCCAAGCGTGGGCCGCGCCGGAGATGCCCAACTCGGAGAGGGTGGAGAGGAGGATCTGATGGTTCACAGTATCGAAGGCAGCCGATAGGTCTAGAAGGATGAGAGCAGAGGAGAGAGATTTAGCTTTAGCAGTGCGGAGCGCCTCCGTGATACAGAGAAGAGCAGTCTCAGTTGAATGACTAGTCTTGAAACCTGACTGATTTGGATCAAGAAGGTCATTCTGAGAGAGATAGCGGGAGAGCTGGCCAAGGACGGCACGTTCAAGAGTTTTGGAGAGAAAAGAAAGAAGGGATACTGGTCTGTAGTTGTTGACATCGGAGGGATCGAGTGTAGGTTTTTTCAGAAGGGGTGCAACTCTCGCTCTCTTGAAGACGGAAGGGACGTAGCCAGCGGTCAGGGATGAGTTGATGAGCGAGGTGAGGTAAGGGAGAAGGTCTCCGGAAATGGTCTGGAGAAGAGAGGAGGGGATAGGGTCGAGCGGGCAGGTTGTTGGGCGGCCGGCCGTCACAAGACGCGCGATTTCATCTGGAGAGAGAGGGAGAAAGAGGTCAGAGCACAGGGTAGGGCAGTGTGAGCAGAACCAGCGGTGTCGTTTGACTTAGCAAACGAGGATCGGATGTCGTCGACCTTCTTTTCAAAATGGTTGACGAAGTCATCTGCAGAGAGGGAGGAGGGGGGGAGGGGGAGGAGGATTCAGGAGGGAGGAGAAGGTGGCAAAGAGCTTCCTAGGGTTAGAGGCAGATGCTTGGAATTTAGAGTGGTAGAAAGTGGCTTTAGCAGCAGAGGAGAGGAGGAGGAAAATGTAGAGAGGAGGGAGTGAAAGGATGCCAGGTCCGCAGGGAGGCGAGTTTTCCTCCATTTCCGCTCGGCTGCCCGGAGCCCTGTTCTGTGAGCTCGCAATGAGTCGTCGAGCCACGGAGCGGGAGGGGAGGACCGAGCCGGCCTGGAAGATAGGGGACGTAGAGAGTCAAAGGATGCAGAAAGGGAGGAGAGGAGGGTTGAGGAGGCAGAATCAGGAGATAGGTTGGAGAAGGTTTGAGCAGAGGGAAGAGATGATAGGATGGAAGAGGAGAGAGTAGCGGGGGAGAGAGAGCGAAGGTTGGGACGGCGCGATACCATCCGAGTAGGGGCAGTGTGGGAAGTGTTGGATAAGAGCGAGAGGGAAAAGGATACACGGTAGTGGTCGGAGACTTGGAGGGGAGTTGCAATGAGAACTTGGAAGCACAGAATCTAGAATGTTATTGTATGCTGCAGTGTTTAGATTTTCCTTCACTGGAAGGGGCCTAATCAAACAATGAAAAACAGCCCCAGACCATTATTCCTCCTCCACCAAACTTTACAGTTGTCATGCTTCGCGGTAGGTAGCGTTCTCCTGGCATCCGTCAAACCCAGATTCAGCCGTCGGACTGCCAGATGGTGGAGCATGATTCATCACTCCAGAGAACGTGTTCCCACTGCTCCAGAGTCCAATGGCAGCGAGCTTTACACCACTCCAGCCGACGCTTGGCATTGCGCATGGTGATCTTAGGCTGCTAGGCCATGGAAACCCATTTCATGAAGCTAGGGCAGGGCAGAAACGGGTGTGGCTGAAATAGCCAAATCCAATCATTTTAAGGGGTGTCCACATACTTTTGTGTATATATAATGTATATTGCATGTCAGTTGCCTTCTTACTTCCCCAACAATGCATGATTTATGAGACTGTGTTGATTGCATGGTTTGTATTCTATGTGGATTACCTCATCAGTACTTTGTGTACATTGTGGATGACCTCAGTCATTTTTGTACCATGTGGAATACCTCATCAGTAGTTTGTGTACCTTGTGGATGAACTCATCAGTAGTTTGTGTACCTTGTGGATGACCTCATCAGTAGTTTGTGGATGAACTCATCAGTAGGCTTTGTACCATGTGGATTACCTCATCAGTAGTTTGTGTACCTTGTGGATGACATCATCAGTAGTTTGTGGATGAACTCATCAGTAGGCTTTGTACCATCTCATCAGGAACCTACCTCGTGCCATTTACATCTCAATCCCATTGGTGACCTTTGTGTACACGCTCACCAACATCGCCTACTTCTCCGCCATGTCACCCGAGGAGCTGCTCTCATCCAACGCTGTGGCCGTTGTGAGTAATGCTGTTCGCTTTGCTTTGCAACACATTTACATTTACATTTAAGTCATTTCGACACATATTGTCTGGAGTACTGTACTTTAACAGTGTCATTATTTGATGTATTGACCTTTTAATGAATGTTCAACACAATGCATGTTCACATACAGATGCCATTAATTTATTAAAAATACTTTCTCTGCATCGAGCTATCCAAGGCTTGTTTTTTGTCCTAAATGTATAAACCTTCTGCTGCTGCAGACGTTTGGAGAGAAGCTCCTGGGGATGTTCTCTGTCATTATGCCCATCTCGGTAGCCTTGTCCACGTTCGGAGGCATCAATGGCTACCTCTTCACCTCCTCAAGGTATTTGTATTTATTTTGGATCCCCATTAGCTGCTGCCAAGGCAGCTAATTACAATACATTTATAACAGGTTTCACAACACACTGTGTGTCCTCAGGCTCCTACTCCACTACCACAACACAAAATCCATGTGTGTGTGTATGCATGTGTCTGTGCCTATGTTTGTGTTGCTTCACAGTCCCTGCTGTTCAATAAGGTGTATTTTTATCTTTAAAAAAATAATAATCTGATTCTACTGCTTGCATTTTTTTTTTATGTTCCACCTTTATTTAACCAGGTAGGCTAGTTGAGAACAAGTTCTCATTTGCAACTGCGACCTGGCCAAGATAAAGCATAGCACTTCGACACATACAACAACACATGGGATAAACAAAACAGTCAATAATACAGTAGAACAAAAGAAAACAAAAGGTCTATATACAGTGAGTGTAAATGAGGTAAGATAAGGGAGTTAAGGCAATAAATAGGCCATGGTGGCGAAGTAATTACAATATAGCAATTACACACTGGAATGGTAGATGTGCAGAAGATGAATGTGCAGGTAGAGATACTGGGGTGCAAAGGAGCAAGATAAATATATACAGTGTGGGGATGAGGTAGGTAGATAGATGGGCTGTTTACAGATGGGCTATGTACAGGTGCAGTGATCTGTGAGCTGCTCCGACAGCTGGCGCATAAAGCCAGTGAGGGAGATATGAGTCTCCAGCTTCAGAGATTTTTGCAGTTCGTTCCAGTCATTGGCAGCAGAGAACTGGAAGGAAAGACGACCAAAGGAGGAATTATCTTTGGGGGTGCTGCTATGGTGACCAGTGAGCTGAGATAAGACGGGGCTTTATCAAGCAGAGACTTGTAGATAACCTGTAGCCAGTGGGTTTGGCGACGAGTATGAAGCGAGGGCCAACCAACGAGAGCGTACAGGTCGCAATGATGGGTAGTGTATGGGGCTTTGGTGACAAAACGGATGGCACTGTGATAGACTGCATCCAGTTTGTTGAGTAGAGTGTTGGAGGCTATTTTATAGATGACATCACCGAAGTCGAGGATCGGTAGGATGGTCAGTTTTACAAGGGTATGTTTGGCAGCATGAGTGAAGGATTCTTTGTTGCGATATAGGAAGCCAATTCTAGATTTAATTTTGGATTGGAGATGCTGAATGTGAGTCTGGAATGAGAACATTGATGTATACAGAGAAAAGAGTCGGCCTGAGGACTGAACCCTGTGGCAACGCCATAGAGACTGCCAGAGGTCCGGACAACAGGTCCTCCGATTTGACACACTGAACTCTATCAGAGAAGTAGTTGGTAAACCAGGCGAGGCAATAATTTGAAAAACCAAGGCTGTCGAGTCTGTCAATAAGAATGTGGTGATTGAGCCTTGGCCAGGTCGATGAATATGGGTGCACAGTAATGTCTCTTATCGATGGCGGTTATGATGTCGTTTAGGACCTTGAGCGGGGCTGAGGTGCACCCATGACCAGCTCTGAAACGAGATTGCATAGCGGAGAAGGTACGGTGAGATTCGAAATGGTCGGTAATCTGTTTGTTAACTTGGCTTTCGAAGACCTTAGAAAGACAGGGTAGGATAGATATAGGTCTGTTTGGGTCTAGTGTCTCCCTCTTTGAAGAGGGGGATGATCGCGGCAGCTTTCCAATCTTTGGGAATCTCAGACAATACGAAAGAGGTTGAACAGGCCAGTAATATGGGGTTGCAACAATTTGGCAGGTAATTTTAGAAAGAGAGGGTCCAGATTGCCTAGCCCGGCTGATTTGTAGGGGTCCAGACTTTGCAGCTATCTGGATTTGGGTAAAGGAGAAATGGTGGGGGCTTTGGCGGGTTGCTGTGGAGGGTGCCGGGCAGTTGTCTGGGGTAGCCAGGTGGAAAGCATGGCCAGCTGTAGAAAAATGTTTATTGAAATGATCAATTATAGTGGATTTATCAGTGGTGACAGTGTTTCCTAGCCTCAGAGCAGTGGGCAGCTGGGAGGAGGTGCTCTTATTCTCCATGGACTTTACAGTGTCCCAAAACTTTGAGTTAGTACTACAGGATGCAAATTTCTGTTTGAAAAAGCCTTAGCTTTCCTAACTGCCTGTGTATATTTGTTCCTAACTTCCCTGAAAAGTTGCAGATCACGCCCCCGTATGTTTTTGGGGCATGGGGCATGAATGGGGCATGCTTATTTAAGATGGTGAGGAAGGCACTTTTAAAGAGAGAGAGATATAGTCTCTAGAGACGTTTAAACCAGGTGATGCCATCGCATATGTAGGAGGTGGGACAACATGGTTGGTTAAGGCATATTGAGCAGGGCTAGAGGCTCTATAGTGAAATAAGACAGTAATCACTAACCAGGACAGTAATGGACGAGGCATATTGATATTAGAGAGAGGCATGCATAGCCAAGTGAACAAATGGGTCCAGTGAGTGGTTGGGCTGACTGGGGACACGGCGATTCAGACAGTTAGCAGGCTGATGCTAACACGCTAACAGTTAGTAGGCCGGGGCTAAACAAGCTAGCAGTTAGCAGACTGGGTCTAGAAAGCTAGCAGTTTGCAGACTGGTTTAGCAAGCAAACAGTTAGCAGGGGCTAGCAGTTAGCAGACCGGGGCAGGCAAGCTAGCAGTTAGTTGACCGGGGCTAGGAAGTTAGCCTTTGGGGGATGTCGCGATGGGGGTAAAGTCTGTTTTTGCCTCTTCGTAAAGTGACGTCGATAGACCAGTCGTGGAGTTAATAGGGTTCCAAGTAGCTCTAGGTAGCTAGCAGGCCTAGCAGGTTAGCAGAATGGGCCTTCAGCGGACGTTGCGCCTGAGGGGCCTGTTGGAATCCTCGGGCAGATTATGTCGGTAATTCCAGTTGTAGAGGAACGGTGGGGTTCCGTGCCCCGTACCGGCAGTAGAAGGGTTCCGGATATTGTAGCCCAGGAGTGAGCCGGGAGATGGGTCTAGCATGGGCTAGCCCCAGGCTAGTTGGTGCTAGCTCCGGAACAAAAACTTTAGCCAGGAGTAGTCAACCCGGGTTGCGGTTAGCTTGCTGTGATGATCCAGATTAAAAGGTTCAGAGTTTGTGGAAGGAAATCAGGGGTATGGAGACAAAAATTAGGTCCGGTATGCTCTGGTTTGAAACGCGTTGTACGAACTGGCGAGAGCTTTCCGAGCTAAAGGTTAGCTGATGACCGCTAGCAGTGGTTAGCTGACTGATAGCTGGTAGCTAGTTAGCTAGCTAGCTTCAGTTGAGGTATTCTAGTTCAGAGGTAAATAGAAATACTTTAGCAAAAAACAAAAACAGATCCACACCACATTGGGTGAGGCGGGTTGCAGGAGAGTATTTTGAAGTTGAGGTTTAGGAAAAATATTAAAAAGAATGCGAAGAAAAATATATATGCACATGGGACGAGACAAGACAAAGACGTCTGACTGCTACGCCATCTTGGATACCTGATGTGTTACCTGATGTGGAATAGAGTTGAGGAGCTCAGCCCTGGGAATGTCCTCTAGGCCGTGTCACAATCCACAAGGATGCTGCCTTTGGATTGAGATACGTCCTGGAAACGGAGGTGCATGCATGTTTTTAGAGTTCGTTAAATGATTGTACATGGGTCTTTACGTCCTCTATATTTTTATGGGTCTTTCTAGATTGTGTTTCTCTGGGGCCAGAGAGGGACATCTACCCAGCTTGCTGGCCATGATCCACTTTAAGAACTGCACCCCCATCCCAGCTCTCCTCTGCTGTGTAAGAAACAAATACTTAATTTCTACTATTTCTAGTGCACACTCAATGGCCAACTCAATGCCGCTGTTACAGCCCTTAACCACTGTCTACGGTAGGCTTCATCTGTATTCCATACCTCACTCAGGTATTTATCAGTTGTCCTCCTCTCTCTTCTCTCTCCTCCTTCCTCCTGTCTGTCTCTTGTCTATTTATCTCTCTCACTCCCTTTCTCTCGCTCTTTGTCTTGCAGTGTACTGCCACCATTGTAATCCTGTGTATAGGAGAGACACACAACCTGATCAACTATGTGTCCTTCATCAACTACCTCTCCTATGGAGTCACCATCGCAGGCCTGCTCTACTACCGATGGAAGAAGCCCAAACTTTACAGACCAATTAAGGCATTATTACTCCACTCATGGTTCAATCATGGCCCCTCTGACATTTCTGTAAAGTTTACAACTCTTTTTATATAGCAGGATGTCAGTTTGTGCTAGTTTGCATTAGAGATAAATGATTGACACAGTAATTGGCAAATAAGAGCAAACTACAGCAATAGATTGAACCTGTTCTCACCTACTTATGAATTGAAAGGTGGAGCGGCACGTGACACTATCTCCATTATAAAAATTAATCTGTTCTCATCCCTGCTCATCAGGTAAACCTCCTTGTCCCTGTCACCTACCTGATGTTCTGGGCCATGTTGCTGGGCTTCAGTCTGTACTCTGAGCCAGTGGTGTGTGGTGTTGGGCTGGTCATCATGCTCACTGGCGTACCAGTCTATTTCCTGGGGGTGCACTGGAAATCCAAGCCAAAATGTATCTATGACTTCATCGGTGGGTGTCCTCTTCAATCCTGCAAATACATGTTTGTCTTAATAATCACGGGCTCTTACTTTTCCCCAAACGTGTCTGAATTTCTGAATTCAAATTCAACCGAGTGTTTAATAGTATCCAAAGTCCCTAAACCCTGTATGCTGTATATGACAAGTGTCAAACCATTCTTTATTTCAGTAGACCCAGATATATGGCATTTAAAAGGAATCATATTTTAGTTGTCTGGTCAGACACCTTGATGTGATGCTAAAAGTGGGCTCTGTTTTCTCACAGAGTCAGCAACCTACGTGGCACAAAGGCTGTGTTTCGTGGTCTTCCCCCAGTTTGACCCCATCGAGGTCAGTCCAATCGAAGAATGGCCTGACAAAACTTCCAACATTCTCTCTGGGAAGTCTTAAACTCTTTTTGCCTTCTGAAGTATTTTTCTTTTTGTATATTCTGTCACTGTATGATGACATGGTCCGTTCCTTTTAGTGGAGCCCCTTGTCTGGTCTTTGGTCACCTGAGACTCATATCCATTTCTTTACTGCTAAGTGGAATTGCCTGCGTTTTGATGCATGGGCCACTTGCAAATGTTTTTCTTCTCTTTTTCTACTAAGTCGTCAAGTACAAGCTAATGCCAACAGTATCACGTTTTGAAACGGACTTCATATTCCTGAAGGCACTATTTGTGCCTTTTCTGTAACTTTTCAACATTGGCAGTATTTTGGTTTTGACCTGAGATTTACTGTGTATCACTGTGCCTTATAGGGAGAAATGTGTTCCTTACATGCTGACCAGAACGGACACATCGCGTGCGTCGCAAAATAAATGTAGAAATCCATTTTATTCAATTATTGCACCCACACTGCTCGCGTGCACCAACGAGTGTCTGCGTTGCCAAGGGCTGTCTAAAATAGAAGTCATTCCTATTTCTGATGCAGATCGCGCTGAAAGTCCTGCCTCTCCCATCTCCTCATTGGTTTATAGAAGCAGGTACCCACGTGCCATCTCCTCATTGGTTATACCCGCGTGGGTGATTGAAGGACGAACTTTGTTGCCGGTTGTCGTGGTAATACAATGAAAGTTTAGATGCGATCACCATATAAGTTCAAAGATGAGAAAGCCTGGAAGGGGGAGAGATGACTAGAAACAATTCGGTTGGCCATTTTATGTGTAGATTAATTGTTGGAGTAGAGGTCCTTGTGCATTTCAGGTAAAATAACAACTCAATGTTTATATCCCAGGACAAATTAGCTAGCAACAGCAAGCTAGCTAAATAGCACAAATTAACTTTAGCTAGCAGGTGCAAGCTAATATTACGAGCTAAATTGCCATACATGTTTAATGCTTTTCGACCTGTCCCCAAATTAATGTAATTGGTTCAGAGTTTGTTTTGATATTTTAACCTGCGTGTCGTGATCGCGTTTGGTGTGGGGGGGGCAAAATAAATGTACTTGACTCCTTTGGAAATTAATATTTTTAGCCAGCAGCAAACGAGATAGATTTGTTCTGATTGTATACTAATGAATGATAGATAGGCTGTAGTTGAGGGTCACTGTGTTTTTACTTAGTATAATGCTTGCCATTGCATTTTACACTACTGATTCTATGTCATAGTATAAATACACACAACTGTAATGTTCACAGCTGACTAAATGACCCAAACTCCAGTTTATACGCGGAAGTAAAACTCCTCACAAAATGCTTGCTGCACTTTTCTAATGTTTGTTTCTAAACTAAGATTGTAATATCAAGTTAACTTATTTTATGTTTTATTTCTACCACACTTAAAACTAAACATCCTTACATGTGCTGGGAAACTGACAAACATACAAAAGGCATTTTTCCAGTGGAGTACTGTACTGCCATTGAATTTCTCGGCCCCAAACAGAGTTCTTTAACAACTATGTGTTCTTCATTCAATACAACAAACTTGTGATTTGTTGTATTTCTTTATAAATAGATGTGAATTGGCATACCTTGATTGTACTAAATGGATAGGTACAGTGGCAAGGAAAAGTATGTGAACCCTTTGGAATTACCTGTAGTTCTGCACAAATTGGTCATCAAATTTGATCTTATCTTCATCTAAGTCACAATAACAGTCTGCTTAAACTAATAAAACACAAACAATTATATCATGTCTTAATTAAACACACTGTGTAAACATTCACAGTCCAGGGTGGAAAAAGTTTGTGAACCCTTGGATTTAATAACTGGTTGACCCTCCTTTGGCAGTAATAACCTCAACCAAACTTTTTCTGTAGTTGCGGATCAGACCTGAACAACGGTCAGGAGGAATATTGGACCATTCCTCTTTACAAAACTGTTTCAGTTCAGCAATATTCTTGGGATGTCTGGTGTGAACCGTACTCTTGAGGTCATGCCACAGCATCTCAATCGGGTTGAGGTCAGGACTCTCCAGAAGGCGTATTTTCTTCTGTAGAATCCATTCTGTTGTTGATTTACATCTGTGTTTTGGGTGAATGTCCTGTTGCCATACCGAGCTTCAATTGGCGGACAGATAGCCTTACATTTTCCTGCTAAATGTCTTGATGAACTTGGGAATTCATTTTTCCGTCGATGATAGCAAACTGTCCAAACCATGATGCTCCATCCACCATACTTTATAGCTGGGATGAGGTTCTCACGTTGGTGTGCTGTGCCTTATTGTTCTCCTCAGTGTTGTGTGTTCCTTCCAAACAACTCAACTTTAGTTTCATCTGTCCACAGAATATTTGCTCTTTTGCGAACTTCAGACGTGCAGCAATGTTTTTTTTTTTGACAGCAATGGCTTCTTCCGTGGTGTCCTCCCATGAGCACCATTCTTGTTTAGTGTTTTACGTATCGTATACTTGTCAGCAAAGATGAAGAGTCACTCTACGATTCTTATTAACCTCATTGAGTATTCTGCGCTGTGCTCTTGCAGTCATCTTTGCAGGACTGCCACTCCTAGGGAGAGTAGCAACAGTGCTGAACTTTCTCCATTTATATACAATGTGTCTTACCATGGACATCAAGGCTTTTAGAGATACTTGTGTAAACCTTTCCAGCTGTAAGTCAACAATTCATAATCTTAGGTCTTCTGATATCTCATTTGTTCAAGACATGGTTCACATCAGGCAATGCTTCTTGTGAATAGCAAACTCAAATTTTGTGAGTGTTTTTTATAGGGCAGGGCAGCTCTAAACAATATATCCAATCTCGTCTCATTGATTGGACTCCAGGTTAGCTGACTCCTGACTCCAAATAGCTTTTGGAGAAGTTATTAGCCTAGGGGTTCACATACCTTTTCCAACTTACACTGTGAATGTTTAAATAATGTATTCAATATAGAAAATAAAAATACAATAATTGGTGTGTTATTAGTTATTGTGTGTTATTAGTTATTGTCTATTGTTGTGACTTAGATGAAGATCAGATCACATTTTATGACCAATTTATGCAGAAATCCAGGTAATTCCAAAGAGTTCACATACTTTTTCTTGCCACTGTAGATAATTATATACTGTAGATAGATAGATAGATTACATAGTTTACATACTCAATTAGTATGTGGTAGCATTGCCTTTAAATTGTTTAACTTGAGTTTGGGTAGCTTTCCACAAGCTTCCCACAAGAAGTTGGGTGAATTTTGGCCCATTCCTCCTGACAGAGCTGGTGTAACTGAGTCAGGTCTGTAGGCCTCCTTGCTCACACGTGCTTTTCCAGTTCTGCCCACAAATTGTCTATAGGATTGAGGTCAGGGCTTTGTGATGGCCACTCCTATACCTTAACTTTGTTTTCCTTAAGCCATTTTGCCACAACTTTGGAAGTATGCTTGGGGTCATTGTCCATTTGGAAGACCCATTTGCGACCAAGCTTTAACTTTCTGACTGAAGTCTAGTGATGTTACTTCAATATATCCACATAATTTTCTTTCCTCATGATTCCATCTATTTTGTGAAGTGCACCAGTCACCCCTGCAGCAAAGCACCCCCACAACATGATGCCGTTTCCTCCAGAATCTTCACAAGGTCCTTTGCTGTTGTTCTGGGATTGATTTGCACTTTTCGCACCAAAGTACGTTCATCTCTAGGAGACAGAACGAGTCTCCTTCCTGAGCAGCTGCATGGTCCCATGGTGTTTATACTTAGGTACTATTGTTTGTACAGATGAACGTAGCACCTTCAAGATTTTGGAAATTGCTCCCAAGGATGAACCAGACTTGTCGAGGTCTACAATACATTTTCTGAGGTCTTGGCTGATTTCTTTAGATGTTCCCATGATGTCAAGCAAAGAGGCACTGAGTTTGAAGGTAGGCCTTGAAATACATCCACAGGTACACCTACGATTGACTTAAATTATGTGAAGTAGCCTATCAGAAGCTTCTAAAGCCAGGACATAATTTTCTGGAATTTTCAAATCTGTTTAAAGGCACAGTACAACTTAGTGTATGTTAACTTCTGAGCTACTGGAATTGTGAATTATAAGTGAAGTACTCGGTCTGTAAACAATTGTTGGAAACATTACTTATTATGCACAAAGTAGATGTCCTAACCGACTTGCAAGACATTTTTAATGAGTTTTAATGACTCCAACCTAAGTGTATGTAAACTTCAGACTTCAACTTTAGATAGATACCACCAATTACTAAAATAAATATGTTATGCCAATAACCAGATACAATGATTTAGAATTAAGATACACTACATGACCAAAAGTATGTGGACACCTGCTCGTCAAACATCTCATTCCAAAATCATGGGCATTAATATAGAGTTGGTCCCCCCTTTGTTACTACAACAGCCTCCACTCTTCTGGGAGGGCTTGAGACTAGATGTTGGAACTTTGCTGCAGGGACTTGCTTCCATTCATCCACAAAAGCGTTAGTGAAGTCGGGCACTGATGTTGGGCGATTAAGCCTGGCTCGCAGTCGGCGTTCCAATTCATCCAAAAGGTGTTCAATGGGGTTGAGGTCAGGACTCTGTGCAAGCCAGTTAATTTCTTCCACACCGATATCAACAAACCCTTTCTGTATGGGCCTTGCTTTGTGCACAGGGCATTGTCATGCTGAAACAGGAAAGGGCCTTGCCCAAACTGTTGGCAAGAAGTGGTAAGGACAGAATTGTCTAGAATGTCATTGTATGCTGTAGCATTAAGATTTGCCTTCACTGGAATTTAGGGGGCACTCACCCGAACCATGAAACTGCCCCAGATCGTTATTCCTCCTCCACCAAACATTACAGTTGGCACTATGCATTGGGTCAGGTAGCGTTCTCCAGGCATACGCAAAACCCAGATTAATTCGTTGGACTGCCGGATGGTGAAGCGTGACCCATCACTCCAGATAACGCGTTTCCAATGAGAGTCCAATGGCTGTGAGCTTTCCACCACTCCAGCCGATGCTTGGCATTGCGCATGGTGATCTTAGGCTTGTGTGCAGCTACTCTGCCATGGAAACCCATTTCATGAAGCTCCCGACAAACAGTTTTTGTGCTGACATTGCTCCCAGAGGCAGTTTGGAACTCGGTAGTGAGTGTTGCAACCGAGAACATACAATTTTTACGCGCTATACGCTACAGCACCTGGCGGTTGCCTAGACGTTTCCACTTCACAATACAGTACTTATATTGACCGGGGCAGCTCTAGCAGGGCAGAAATATGATGAACTGACTAGTTGACGGTGCCATGTTGAAAGTCACTGAGCTCTTCAGTAAGACCATTCTACTGCCAGTGTTTGTCTATGGAGATTGTATGGCTGTGTGCTCGATTTTATACACCTGTCAGCAACAGGTGTGGCCTACGTAGCCGGATCTACTAATTTGAAGGGATGTCCACATACTTTTGTATATATATATAGTGTATCGTTATTTAGTTTGTAAGTACAACATTATGTTCTCTCTCCCTCCAACAGCTGCCATAACCATTAAGCCCCAGTCAGGTAAAACACACTGCTTATGCAAGGTTTTATTACTATTTTATATGCAGTTTAGTTCAGATTTCTAGAGCAGTCTTGGTATGAAGAGATTTTACACTAAGTTATTTGTAAAGCATCAGGTGTTTACAATGGGTTCAGTACTTGGAATGTTAACTGGAATGTATTTTAGTGCACTTTTTGTAAATGAGAAAATAACAATAATAGCACAATAAATCAAATACTTATCGGAAATGCCTTTTCTCATTGCCATTCTCATTTACCATACACTATATAGTATTCAACTGTTTAAATGTGCCAATAGTGTACTGGTAACTGCCAGCCAGAGACAAGAAAAAAAAAGTATTTACATCACTTTGAAATATTTTAACCATCGCATTGTTGAATACATGTTTCTAATTGGCTTGAAGGACATTCTAGAATGTGTATTATTTCCATAAAAAGCACGGAATATTTGCACGCTAGAATTCAATTGCTATAGTTCATTTTTACGTGAATGAATGCCAAGAGTGTGCAAAGCTGTCATCAAGGCAAAGGGTGGTGTCATGGTTGTCATAGTGAGGAGACCAAGGCGCAGCATGGTAAGCGAACATAACTCTTTAATTAAAGAGAGAACACTGAACAGAACTAAACAAAGTGTGACGCAATATGTCTTGTGCAGCACAGGCAACTAAACATAGAATAACAACCCACAAACTATCCAAGGAATATGGCTACCTAAATATGGTCCCTGATCAGAGACAACGATAAACAGCAGCCTCTGATTGAGAACCAATCTAGGCAACCATAGACTAGAAAACCCCCATAAACATACAAAAAACCCTAGACAATCCAAAAACACCCACCCTTGTCACACTATGACCTAACCAAATAATAGAGAAAACAAAGTTAACTAAGGTCAGGGCATGACAGATGGCTACTTTGAAGAATCTCAAATATAAAATATGTTTTGATTTGTTTAACACTTTTTTTGGTTACTACATGATTCCATATGTGTTATTTCAAAGTTTTGATGTGTTCACTATATTATTCTACAATGTAGAAAATAGTAAAAATAAAGAAAAACCCTGAAATGAGTAGGTGTGTCAACTTTTGACTGGGACTGTATATTTTTTGGGGGGCCTATTTTGTATGTTATTTTTGGCATTAATATGTGTCACATATCAGTTTGTAAACAGTGTAAAAGCTGCATACCAACATGGTCTCTTTTTTGCTTTCTTGAGTAAGGCAGCTCCAAAATTCAGGTGTTTCAGCCTAGTGCTTTCTGTGGTGGTGGGGTAGGCAGCGGAAAATGCGGAGTGTAGGGGTTGGTAATGTTCTCTAGTTGCGCTGTAATTGGCTCAGTGTTCTGTCACTAATGGGGACACTACGTCACCGCAAAATCTAAGGGTTGAGCTCGAAAATTCCAGCTCCTTGGGTGCTGCCATAGAGTTACATTAGAAGTACCCATCCAAGAAGGCTCAAGGTCACTAGCCACAGATAAAATTATGTCAAATCATGTTATATCTACAGTAGCTTTGATTGGACTGATCATGTCACATCATACTTTCAAAATCTTAGCCAGCAAGCTAGCAGTCATCATCATGAATTAAGTCGACAAATTACTGGAAAATCCTTTTCAATCCTTGTCATGAAGATACATAATGAAGAGAAATTATAGATAAAATATATCGGAGATAAAATAATGGCGCCGAAGGGGATGGCTGCCGTTTTTAGACAACACTATCAACCAAGACCCCACTCAACGTGCTGTATAAGGCCATAAGCAAACAAGAAAATGCTCATCCAGAAGCGTCGCTCCTAGTGGCCAGGACTTTAATGCAGGCAAATTTAAATCCGTTTTACCTCATTTCAACCAGCATGTCACATGTGCAACCAGAGGATAAAAAAAAAACTCTAGACCACCTTTACTCCACACACAGAGACACGTACAAAGCTCTCCCTGGGAAATCTGACCATAATTCTATTCTCCTGATTCCTGCTTACAAGTGAAAATTAAAGCAGGCAGCACCAGTGACTAGATCAATAAAAAAGTGGTCATATGAAGCAGATGCTAAGCTACAGGACTGTTTTGCTAGCACAGACTGGAATGTGTTCTGGGATTCCTCCGATGGCATTGAGGAGTACACCACATCAGTCATTGGCTTCATCAATAAGTGCATCGATGACGTCGTCCACACAGTGACCGTATGTATGTACCCCAACCAGAAGCCATGGATTACAGGCAACATCTGCACTGAGCTAAAGAGCTGCTGCTTTCAAGGAGCTGGACTCTAACCCGGAAGCTTATAAGAAATCTTGCTATGCCCTCCGACGAACCATCAAACATGCAAAGCGTCAATACAGGACTAAGATCGACTCGTACTACACCAGCTCTAACACTCATCGGATGTGGGAGGGCTTGCAAACTATTACAGACTACAAAGGGAAGTACAGCCGAGAGCTGCCCAGTGACACGAGCCTACCAGATGAGCTAAACTACTTCTATGCTCGCTTTGAGGTAAATAACACTAAAACATGCATAAGAGCACCAGCTGTCCCGGAAAACTGTGTGATCACGCTCTCCTCAGCCGATGTGAGTAAGACCTTTAAACAGGTCAACATTCACAAGGCCGCAGGGCCAGAAGGATTACCAGGACATACACGGACCAACTGGCAAGGGTCTTCACTGACATTTTCAACCTCTCCCTGTCCGAGTCTGTAATACCAACCTGTTTCAAGCAGACCACTATAGTCCCTGTGCCCAAGAAAGCGAAGGTAACCTGCCTAAATGACTACCACCCCGGAGCAATCACATCGGTAGCCATGAAGTGCTTTGAAAGGCTGGTCATGGCTCACATCAACACCATCGTCCCAGAAACCCTAGACCCACTCCAATTTGCATACCGCCCCAACAGATCCACAGATTACGCAATCTCAATTGCACTCCACACTGCCCTTTCCCACCTGGACAAAAGGAACACCTATGTGAGAATGTTATCCATTGACTACAGGTCAGTGTTCAACACCATAGTGCCCGCAAAGCTCATCAATAAACTAAGGAGCCTGGGACTAAACACAGGTCCATGATGATGGTCCATTCTAAATCAAAACATATCACACATATATTATTTAGTATATAATATGTAAAGAAAAGATTAAATCAAGAATAGTCTGATGGGTGACAATATTAGCATATCACTTGTGAATTATATATTATCACTTGTGAATGATGCCCAGCATAAGAAACTGCCTTTCCCCCCGATTTTTTTAGAACCTTAGTCACACACCTCTTGTAGCCTAGCCCATAGACCTATATGTTTGTATCACAACTAAAGTAGCCCAATAACTTCTTAAAATTAAGCACATGAATCCGCTTTACAGGGGGTTTAGAGCCTACGTGGCATATATATGCAGAGCATGAGTTTTGAGTTTGGGGAAGATACTTTTCACCATAAAAATGCACCTTTATAATAAAAGCATTACATGCATAATCACGTGATGGAGAGGCATGTGAGTGAGAAGAAAGGCACAACGACCACAGGCTGCAAAAGGCATGGATTTGTTAGGGTTCATTACGGCCACAAAGGGGATGCCACCATGAAATTTGAGGAATTATCAAGTGCTTGTCAAACTGTGAATGAAAGACTAATGAAGTGTGTACAGCCTGCTCAAAAAAACAAAGCAGAGCTCATGCCTTTCAAGCTACTTTTTTCAAATCATCATTAGTCACATCATGCAGCCTTACAATGTATTACAAATCTAAACATATAGCCCAATGTTTGTAGAACTGAAGTTACATTAATAACTCTAATTGAAGCATATAGGAGTAGCTATTTCTTTGTTAACCGCTCAACACAGAATAGCCGCATGTGCGCACTCCCTCAAATCGCTTGGAGAAAATATTTATATTTTTTTCAGCTTTGTTCAATTATTTTCTTCATACTATAAAATAATGCCACAGAATTCTAAGCAAATCTGTTCTGCTAAACGAACTAGTGTAGTCCACAGCCATTTGGCATAGCCACATCAGGACCTAACATAAGGACAACTCAGAGTATGATATTCATTTATTTTGAAATAGACTATATTTTCTTCATATCATGCTTCTTTAGACCCGTCTAAAATAAATAATGGATTTATTGTGAAAGTGTAGGCTATATTACATGGATTTATTTGATTTTTAAAAATGTAGATGTTCCAAAAGTATGTGTGGAAGCCAAGAGATGCTAAATGTGTTTGTTAATTAACGGTCAATTATTGTGAAACTGGCAGGCATTTGCTTGACAATCACCGGCTCACACATCACTAGGCCTGATCACCGACAATGATAATTGGGAAGAGGTCAGAGACCTGGCAGTGTGGTGCCAGGACAACAACCTCTCCCTCAACGTGAGCAGGACAAAGGAGATTATCGTAGACTACAGGAAAAGGAGGGCCGAACACGCCCCCATTCAAATCGACAGGGCTGTAGTGGAGTGGGTCAGGAGATTCAAGTTCCTTGATGTCCACAACACCAACAAACTATCATGGTCCAAACACACCAAGAAAGTAGTGAAGAGGGCATGACAACGCCTATTCCCCCTCAGGAGACAGAAAATATTTGGCATGGGTACCCAGATCCTCAAAAAGTTCTCCAGCTGCACCATCAAGAGCATCCTGACCGGTTGCATCAGTCTGGTATGGTAACTGCTTGGTATCTGACCGTAAGGCGCTACAGGCGGTGGTGCGTACAGACAAGTACATCACTGGGTCCAAGCTTCCTGCCATCCATGAACTACAGTGCCTTGCGAAAGTATTCGGCCCCCTTGAACTTTGCGACATTTTGCCACATTTCAGGCTTCAAACATAAAGATATAAAACTGTATTTTTTTTGTGAAGAATCAACAACAAGTGGGACACAATCATGAAGTGGAACGACATTTATTGGATATTTCAAACTTTTTTAACAAATCAAAAACTGAAAAATTGGGCGTGCAAAATTATTCAGCCCCTTTACTTTCAGTGCAGCAAACTCTCTCTGTTTGAAGCCTGAAATGTGGCAAAAGGTCGCAAAGTTCAAGGGAGCCGAATACTTTCGCAAGGCACTGTATACACTGTATACACTAGGCAGAGTCAGAGGAAGGCCCAAAAAATTGTCAACAAGTCCAGTCACCCAGGTTTTGACTGTTCTCTCAGTCACCAAGTCTAGGTCCAAAATGCTCCTTAACAGCTTCTACCCCCAAGCCATAAGACTTCTGAACAATTTATCAAATGGCCACCCGGACTATTTACATTGACCCCCCCACACTTTGTTTTTACAGTGCTGCTGCTCAATGTTTATTATGTATGCAAATTCACTTTAACCCTACCTACATGAAAATTTACCTCGACTAACCTGTACCCCCCCACATTAACTTGATACCGGCACCCCATTTATATAGCCTCATTATTGTTATTATATTGTGTTCTTTTTTCCCCCTTTTTTAAAAAACTTTAGTTTATTTAGTAAATATTTTATTAACTGTATTTTCTTAAAATTGCATTGTTGGTTAAGGGCTTGTAAAGTAAGCATTTAAGGTCTACTACACCTGTTGTGTTCGGCGCATGTGACAAATACAATTTTATTTGATCTCCGACGTCATGATTCTACCCTGTTTTTTCCCCCCGAGTTCCCTGTTGTCTTGAAAGCACCATAAATCCAGAGAATGCCAGACTGACGACAACGTTTAATGACAAGATTTGTCCACGAAGGACCGCCGCGCCACCTTCCTGTTCAAATGAGCACAGCACAACAATGTGAGTCTAAAAAATGTATTGTAAACTGCTGCATAAATTATGTTATATACCAGGGAGATGTGTATACTGTAGCTAAGGAAGTAATACTAACGTTAAGTGTATGTTGTGTAGTAAGCGTTACATGCTAAAATCGCCACTGCTTACATGTTCTATGTTTTTGGCTGCGTTTGAAAGCAAAATACAATTTGAAAACAGTATTGGCATTGTTGAATTCGATTTACATTATGTCAAACTAGGACTGATGGTTTGGTTACCATGGCAACTACTGTAGCTATCTCGTAAACTTGCTAGCTACTTCATTGGATGTTAAACACACTTCTTTCTACCAGCAAATTAACACATTTCTAGCGACAAATGTGTTAAAGTATAGCCATGGTATAAAATGGTAATCAACTCAGGGGTCTCTGGAAAATAATATAATTCCTTGGAAGGACAGTTTTATCCCCGCTAGCTGGTTCTTGGAACACACCTTCCGTGTCATTCATTATTTTCCATAGAATGCATAGCCCATCGTTGATTATCCCTTACATAACTTATGTTTTTTTTTTGTTAGGTTCGCCTGGTTTATAAACAGTATACAGTGAGGTATGCTGCACACAACACACCAGGGACTTATTCAATGGAATTATTATATTTAGAACACATTACTCTCATATTGGGTATACATACCTGTTCTATGCGGTATATTTCGATACTGAGTCTGCTAGGTTTGATGACCCAAGGAAATAGCGAGTCAACACGCGTCTTTGGAAGTTTCTAATGATGACTGCGATGTACTTTCTGTAAATGACGGTGAGTTATTTTAATTGTGGATTAAAAACTCCATATCGTAAGTGCCAGATGTGCGTCCTCCAATTATTTTACGAGCAATAAATGCCACTCGCTGTTTATTATCGATGCGTAGTTACTACACCCCTACCTACATGCACAAATTACCTCAACTAACCTTTACCCACGCACACTAACTCGGTACCGGTACCCCCTATATGTTATTGTGTTACTTTAAAAAAAACTTTGGTAAATATTTGCTTAACTCTTCTTGAACTGCAATGTTGGTTAAGGGCTTGTAAGTAAGCATTTAACTTTAAGGTCCACACCGCATGTGACAAATAATGTTTGATTTGACTTACACGTTTCTCTAGTTGAAACACAAGCAAACTGCTACACTACTATGGAAGGTCAAGAGTTTTAATTCGTCTTACACTTGCAACGATAGTTTTTCACTTGCTTTTTTCTAGTGTCAAATGTAATCATTTAACACGTGATTTTTTTTCACATGTCCAGTGTGTGTTTACAGGCGATTTGAACACTTGTTTTGGGCATTTTTACACGCGTTCATTACACCTGTTCATTGTGCATTTGTGACTCACAACCTGGATTCCGGCTTATGTAGCAACATTTTCATTTCTGTTTTTTTGACATTGGATAAAAGTAGAGACTCAGAGCTACAAAATTGTATATCATACACTGCATTTGAGGAAACAATGGGAAAGTAATTCTGTTTTGAAAGTTGATCAACTTGTAAACTCTCTTTTGAGAAAACCGCCATTCAGTGTTTTGGTACTACTATTGGAGAGCCCTTCTTTGTCCTCACCCATTCAGCATTGTTCACACCCTCTTAAGACTTAAAGATATGGGTGGTGCTAAGGGTTGATCCATGTGTTCTGTACTAACCTGTCAGCTACTTCCAGACTTCTAAGAGGGAGAACAGCTCACTGAACATTACTTGCCCTAGCAGAGCTGGTTGGGCTGTTATGTTATCCAGAGCGTTGGTGACTGCAACTGTGCTGTCAGATTGTCTGTTTGTAAATTCATAGCGTTTCACGTTCTAAACGCACACTGGACACTCTGGCCAATAAGTAGGGTTGTTCCGAAAGCTCTGACCTCACAACGACAGTCAAGCACCCAAGCTAAACTGGCTAACATTGGCTAGCTAAACTAAGCAAAAAAAGAAACGTCCTCTTACTGTCAACAGTGTTTATTTTCAGCAAACTTAACATGTGTAAATATTTGTATGACCATAACAAGATTCAACAACTGAGACATAAACTGAACAAGTTCCACAGACAGGTCACTAACATAAATGGAATAATGTGTCCCTGAACAAAGGGGGGGTCAAAAGTAACAGTCACCAGTGTGGCCACCAGCTGCATTATGTACTGCAGTGCATCTCCTCCTCATGGACTGCACCAGATTTGCCAGTTCTTGCTGTGAGATGTTACCCCACTCTTTCACCAAGGCACCTGCAAGTTCCCGGACATTTCTGGGGGGAATGGATCCAGAACGTCTGGATCCTACAGGTCCCATACATGCTCAATGGGATTGAGATCCGTGCTCTTTGCTGGCCATGGCAGAACACTGACATTCCTGTCTTGCAGGAAATCACACACAGGACAAGCAGTATGGCTGGTGGCATTGTCATGCTGGAGGGTCATGTCAGGATGAGCCTGCAGGAAGGGTACCATATGAGGGATGTTACAGGATGTCTTCCCTGTAGCGCACAGCATTGAGATTGCCTGCAATGACAGCAAGCTCAGTCCGATGATGCTGTGACACACCACCCCAGACCATGACGGACCGTCCACCTCCAAATCGATCCCGCTCCAGAGTACAGGCCTCGGTGTAATGCTCATTCCTTCGACGATAAACTCGAATCCGACAATCACCCCTGGTGAGACAAAACCACGACTCGTCAGTGAAGAGCACTTTTTGCCAGTCCTGTTTGGTCCAGAGATAGTGGGTTTGTGCCCATAGGCAACGTTGTTGCCGGTGATGTCTGGTGAGGACCTGCCTTACAGCAGGCCTACAAGCCCTCAGTCCAGCCTCTCTCAGCCTATTGCGGACAGCCTGAGCACTGATGGAGGGATTGTGCATTCCTCGCATATCTCGGACAGTTGTTGTTGCCATCCTGTACCTGTCCCACAGGTGTGATGTCCGGATGTACCGATCCTATGCAGGTGTTGTTACACGTGGTATGCCACTGCGAGGACAATCAGCTGTCCGTCCTGTCTTAGGCGTCTCACAGTACGGACATTACAATGTGTTGCTCTGGCCACATCTTCAGTCCTCATGACTCCTTGCAGCATGCCTAAGGCACGTTCACGCAGATGAGCAGGGACCCTGGGCATCTTTTTAGTGTTTTTCAGAGTCAGTAGAAAGGCCTCTTTAGTGTCTGTGACCTTAATTTCCTACCGTCTGTAAGCTGTTAACGACCGTTCCACAGGTGCATATTCATTAATTGTTTATGGTTCATTGAACAAGCATGGGAACGTGTTTAAATCCTTTACAATGACGATATGTGAAGTTATTTAGATTTATACCAATTATTTTTGAAAGACAGGGTCCTGAAAAAGGGGCGTTTCTTTTTTTGCTGAGTTTATTACCAGACACATAATGTGAGAACACCCCACTCTGACCATTTTACTCCCCCTAGCAGAGCTGGTTAGGCAGTTTATGTTATCCAGAGCATTGGTGACTAACTGTGCTGATGGCAACAATCAATTAATCTGCGCTCTGTCACACTAAGACAATAGTCTTTTGTTAATAAATATAGCTAGCTAGGTAAACAATGAATACCAACGCATGATGTAACGTTAGTGAGCCAGCTAGCTAACAGTACACTAACTTAAAAATTAAAATGCTTTGTCAAAATTAGAGTGGAGTCTTTTGTTAAGACATGTAGCTAGCTAGCTAAACAATGGACCATAATCACAACATGACATTACTACCCTACATGAATCTGCAGGTATCTAACCGACCAGGTTCTATGGCCATAACTAGTCAAGCAAATGTGTCTGAGATACGAAGAATAAGACCATACACATAACGTTAACTAGCGACCCAGCCAGCTAATGTTAGCTAGCGAACAGTGCACTTGAAATGAAACCACTTTGTCAAAATTAGAAATGTGTAATATTTGAAAATGTAGCTAGCTAGACTATCTTACCCATGGTCTGAAATTGGAGTAACGTAAACTCACTCACCGTTGTACATAGCCTTGGTCCGTACAAATTACCTTATTTTTGCGCCCAAAAAACGTAATACTTCGAGATCAACTGTAATAGCAATACCAATGTAAAGCACCATTTCTCTCCTTTCCAACAAAATTAATGACGAGACCTTCATGATGCCCATCTCTGCATAATTCCCACCTGACATTTTTTTAAATGTCAGGTGGGGAGCTAGGGCTACGAAGTGATCTTGAAAGGGGGAAATATCTTGTGTGAAGAAACAGGTTATTTTTAAAAATATTTTTGCTCCCTTACGGGCTCAGGAGAGACGAAGGTTGAAAGTCATGCGTCCTCCGATACACAACACTGCTTCTTAACACAGCACGCATCCAACCTGGAAGCCAGCCGCACCAATGTGTCGGAGGAAATACCGTGCACCTGGCAACCTTGGTTAGCACACACTGCCTGCCACACGAGTTGCTGGTGCGCGATTAGGCAAGGATATCCCTACCGGTCAACCCCTCCCTAACCCGGACGACGCTAGGCCAATTGTGCGTCGCCCCACGGACCTCCCCGTCGCGGCCGGTTACGACAGAGCCTGGGCGTGAACCCAGAATCTCTGGTGGCACAGTTGGCACTGCAGTACAGCGCCCTTAACCAGTTTTTTTTCACCCGATTTGTCCAACTAATCAACTTTCAAATGTAAATAAAATGAGAGTTTATGTAATGTCTCATCACATACCTGTTTGAAGGTTTGTGTCAAATTTGAAGAGGGATTTAGGGCTGCACTAACATTAGCCTCACAAGTGAACTGCAGCTGTTCCAGCTTTTGAGTGGCATGATGGCTCGCAGTAATGACATGTAAAAGAATGCAATTGGCACCCTAGTCATGAAATATTAGTTTAATATTAGCAATAATTATATTAATTTAGACAAATCATGAATAATTAAGTTCTTACAAGTGTATATGGTTAAACATGATTTTAATCTGTGAGAGAAGGGTGGAAAGAGGCTGTACGGCACAAAATGAGTTGCAAATGCGCGCTCTACGTTACGTAGTGACACGTCACAATGTAACGTACAGCAGTTTTTTTAATCTTTTCTCCAATACTGTTAGTCCATTACCATGTCAATCAAAGCTGAATCGAAACGTAGTTCACACCCCGGATTTTGATGCCAACACAGTCCCGTTCGTTTTCATTGCAGCCTCGTTTGAATGTCACGGTTATGCACATTTTTACGGAATGGGGTGAGTTTACTTAGACGTACTAGCTGGCAAATTTGCTCTGGCTATCAACAGTTGCAGTGACATTCTATTGAAATGGATTCTTGCATGGAGTATTTTGTTAAGACATGTAGCTAGCTAGCTAAACAATGGACCATAATTACAACTCATGACGTTACTAGCCTGCATGAATCTGCAGGTAGCTAACTAACCAGGTTCTATGACTATAAATAATCAAGCAAATGTGTCTGAGATACGAAGAATAATATACACTACGATAGCTAGCAGCCCAACCAGCTAACATTAGCTAGCTACCCAGCCAGCTAACGTCAGCTAGCTAACAGTACACTTGAAATTAAACCACTTTCTGTCAAAAATAGAAACATGTAATATCTGAAAATGTAGCTAACTAGACTATCTTACCAGTATACATCATGGTTGGACGCGTCTCCTGTCTGATGCCATGCGTGGTTGCCCTTAGTTTGACGATGTAATCCAGACTGGCTATCATTCTCGAATTCCACAAATTTCAAAACTCGGTCCTCCAGAAAGGGGAGAGCATACACATAGCGTTAGCTACCGAGCCAGCCAGCTAACGTTAGCTAGCGAACAGTACACTTTAACTTGACATGAGGTTTGTGTAGTTTTACTACGTGATACATTAAAAAAGCCACATTTGACACAATTACCAAGACATACTGACCTGCTCCAATAGACAGACGCGTGCTATATGGCAGACCAATCCAAACTCATCTCTCGGCATGTCCAGCCCACTCATTATCTCAGCCAATCATGGCTAGCGGGAAGGTGTCTCACTTTCAGTGGCTAAACCAACTAGGCTCGTAATTTAACATTTTATTCGTATTTACATTTGCAAGTTTAATATTAAGGCATTTCTGTCAAAAAACAAACGTAAAATATTCTTCCATTCAAACATCTCTCCTGTGAAGTCGTGACTTGCGACATATGACTTGTTTCCTGAATCGGGTCACATTTACAGGTGATTAGAATGCTTATGGGAATGTTTACACATTTTCATTACACCTGTTCAGTCTATAGAGTAAGGAATGGCGTTTTTGTAGTTTTTGGATAATTGCCGAAAACGTATTTGATAGCTAACTTCGCATTTATGTATTGAAAAAAAGCACAAAGGCTTCATAATTCAAAGGTAATTTTTGTTTTTAATTAGCTATCCATAACGTTTCCTTGTCTATAGTATATGTGTATATAAAAACAATGACAATCCCATCTGGTGGATGGAAACAGTTTTGAGAAGTACCTACTTTTCCAAAACCCCATTTGTTTGATGAATAAATTAAAGCAATAGTCACTACACTTTCAAAACCACAAAGGCTGAATTAAAATGTTTTCTAAAAAGGAATTTATAAACTTTTACAGTTATCTTAAGGCTACCTCTGCACAGTTTCTTTTGTCATTGATACTGCAGGCTGTACATTTACCTACTTAATTCCCTGACACTGTCCAAGTTCTGATTTCATTCATTCTCCCTTCCTCCAATGTATTTCGTATTGTTCACTTCCTCACCAGACAGTAGCAACAAACTATTATAAACAGTGCTAATTTCATTCATCAGCAACATTAAGGGTAGTAGACATTTCCCAGATCATAGTCTAGCTCAAAACTAATGACTGTTTCAGCATGTAAAAAGTAACAGTACAAACACTTATTTTATGTTTGCTTAAATAATGTGAGTTGAGACTGAATAGATAGTTCAACATTTCAAAACAATACATTATACAATAGACCTGCTAAATTACCCACATCCAGCATAAAAGAATAAAAATAATGTATTTCAGATGTAACAATTGTTCATGAAGCAAACATTGCATGACTTGGTGAAGGTATGGTAGATAGAAGCTGTCTGTTTTCCTCCGCCTCCTTCATCCGTGGTGCTCATTCAACATAGCATTTGGAGATTCCTGTGAACATCAAGTCATATACATGTCATTCTGGATAGCAACATCTTCCTAAAAAGAATTTGGACCCGTTGACAAGTCAACAGAATTCAGTACTGTTCATGATGATCAGTACAACATGAGACAGATGGCAAGATAGCAAGCCATGGTATATCAGACCATATACCACAGGTATGAGCCAATATTACTTGTTTACTGTTGTAATTATGTTGGTAACCAGTTTAATAGCAATAAGGCACCTTGGGGGTTTCTGATATGGCCAATATACCATAACTACGGGCTGTAATCCAGGCACTCCGTGCTGCGTCGTGCATAAAATGGCCCTAAGCCGTGGTATATTGTCCATATAACACAAACCCCTGAGGTGCCTTATTGCTTAAATATAACAAAAATACATGCGCAGGTTTCAAATAATAATGTTACTACTACTAGCTTGAACATGTTTATCTGGTACAGCTAGTTGTTAGTTCTTCCTTGCTCATCCAAAGCAGGCGTTTCTTCTCCTCGCTAGTCTTCAGATGCTTGACTACATGATCATCATGTTGTGGCTGTAACATGGACATTACAGTAGAACAATTAGATACACTTATGGGAAAAAAGGGTTCTTCAGCTGTCCCCATAGTACAAAACTTTCCACCTGTAACGGTTGTCTTCCTCTTCTGATGAGTAGGAAGGATCGGACCAATGCGCAGCGTGGTAAGTGTTCATGTTATTTTTTATTTCAACTGAACACGAACCAAAATAACAAGCGAATGAACGGAAACGAAACAGTCCTGTCAGGTGCAGAAATGTAACGGATGTGAAACGGCTAGCTAGTTAGCGGTGGTGCGCGCTAAATAGCGTTTCAATCGGTGACGTCACTTGCTCTGAGACCTTGAAGTAGTGGTTCCCCATGCTCTGCAAGGGCCGTGGCTTTTGTGGAGCGATGGATAACGATGCTTCGTGGGTGACTTGTTGATATGTGCAGAGGGTCCCTGGTTCGCGCCCGGGTATAGGCGAGGGGACAGTCTAAAGTTATACTGTTACAGAAACACAAAACTACCCACAAATCATATGCAGCATGTTTTCCCACTAAGTATGGTTCTGAGACAATGATAAACCGCTGCCTCTGATTGGGAACCATACCAGGCCGAACACAGAATGCCCACCCGAACTCACGCCCTGACCAAACTAAAATAGAGACATAAAAAATGAACGAACGTCAGGATGTGACACCACCAAAAGGGTTCTACTTGGAACCAACAAGGGTTCTTCAAAAAGTTGTTCTATGGAGACAGCTGAATAACTTTTAAAGTTCTAAATAGCACCTTTTGTTTGAGAGTGTAGCTTTAGAGATATTTTCAGGAAAAGCAACTAATTTAGCAAGCCAATAAAATGTCTGATATAACTAGCTAGTAATTGTCCGACAGGCTTTCCTCCTCGCTGTACTTGACATTTCCTGGACATTGCATAAGAACAATAACTAGAGGTAACAACTTTATCAGATAGACATTCAGGAAAAGCAGCTAATTTAGCAAGCCAATAAAATACCTAATGCATTGGTTCAACCTTGAAATATAGCTACTCAAGATATAGATCTTACCTTTTTATCTCTGTAGCAGTTTGCTCTCACCTCATCTGGGCACTGCAATAGCCATATCTTATTCCCCATTCTCTATTGTCTAGATTCTGCAGGGACTGGGGAACCAGGGACTGTAGTGACACTTCTTGCACTGAAATGCAGTGCCTTAGACCGCTGCGCCACTCGGGAGCCCTTGTGGACCGGTCCGATCAGAGTGAGAGATGCAGCACAAAAGCCAATTGTTTTGTTACTTTATTTAACCAGAGCCATGATGAAAAGGGAGAAAGAGAGGCACAGAGCAAGCTGCTGTAGGCTATAGGGAGCGGAGGCCATGCAGGGTGTGTGTGAGCCTTGGAACAGCAGAGCAGGCACTGAGAGACAGCAGGCATAGAGAAAGAGACCGCAAACCCTGTTAACTCGCGCTAGACTAACTTCTTGCTAGTTATTTATCATCCCATCCGATTACATAGTACCTGTCTTTACTGCATCAACCTGAAAGAAGTTAGCTAACTAGGCTAATTCTAAAGTTAACCTACACATAATGACTGCGTTCAGATCATAGCCTAAATAGCATTCTTTGCATTAGCAGCTTGTATGCATGGAAGCCTGGAGATGCTAAACATGTTTATGTTATTTAACGGTAAATTACCGTGAAACTGGCAGGCATTTGCACTATGACCGAGGAAAGTTGCATAGGTAATTCAAGGTTTGTCTTTTCACCTGATAATTACTCAATCACAAAATACAGAGGGTGTAAATCAGAGATGACTTGCTATATACCAACTTTACCAAGCAAATTATAAATTGTGTCATCTTAGAAGTATATTAAGAAATGTCTGTTGCTTTTGTATTTGGAGGCCATCCGCTATGACAACCATGCCTGTACTGCCTGTGTCAGATGCTGAGGGATTAGGTGGAGTGTCCACTGGGGAGGCCACTAAAATCTGCCCAAAACAAAGAGATCTGGTACACGTTTTTTGAATCATGATGTCCGAGAACTTGAACTGTGAATTCCAGTTAATTTCCTATTAAATGTAGTTCTATTTAATATATTATTTGATTTGTGAAAAGGTATTCAGACATTGTAGTATTGGTATGGTACTCAAGTTTGATGTTTGGGTATTTAAATCTACACCTATGTTTTCCAGTGAGGGATATGGGCTGCAGGAATACCACAAGAACTCCCAGGCAGAACTACAAGCCAGAAAGGAAGCCATCCAAACCAACCTTAATCACCTGGACCACCCTGTCCAAGACAGTGATGTCACTACAATGTGTGTGAATTTTGAAAGGTTTGCCCTATTTACAGTACAACTGCTTTTCCTCATCACTCTTTTTGGGGATGCCGGTTGTCACTCGGGGGACATTCAGACCAGTTTGTAAACATTTGTTTAGGTTCCATAGGATTTCAATTACTTTCTGACCACACCGCTTTTGATTTTAACAAAACATTTCATACATCTTTTCCCATAGTGGAAGTGGTCAGAAAGGGACTTTTTTGACTTTTTGGAAAATATTCAGGAGATTGAGGTGCTCAAAGTTGACCCATTTTGCATACCCTACCATAAGAATATAAACGGTTGAGTTTGATGTCATTTGAAAGCTTACAAACAGGGTTGTCAAACTATTCTTTGATTTAAACATTTTTTTAAATAATAATGAAGCTTTAACTTCAATTACAGTGAGCTCCAAAAGTATTTGCAAAGTGACAATTTTGTCATTTTGGCTCTGTAATACAGAAACTTTGATTTGAAATGATACAATGTTTATGAGGTTAAAGTGCATTCTGTTAGCTTTAATTTGAGGGTATTTTTAATCCATATCGGGTAAACCGTTTAGACATTTCAGCACTTTTTTGTACATAGTCCTCCCATTTTAGAGGACCAAAAGTATTGGGACAAATTCACTTACGTATATTAAAGTAGTAATAACGTAAACGTACGGAAGAGCTCATTCAAATCAAAAGAGGTACAGTCAGAAAGTGATTGAAATCATATGGTACGATCCTACTGTATAGGAGTGGGCAACATACGGCCCACGGAGGTTTGATGTTTTTGGTGGGGAAAAACACTCAAATCAAATTTATTTTGTAATTTGCTTCATAAAAAACAGGTGTAGACTAACGGAGAAATGCTTACTTACAGGCCCTTCCCAACAATGCAGAGATAAATAATAAAACAAGTAATAAATACACAATGAGTAACGATAACTTCGCTATATACACTGGGTACCAGTACCGAATCCATGTGCAGGGGTACGAGGTAGCTATGTACATATAGGTAGGGGTAAAGTGACGAGGCAACAGGATAGATTAACAGCAGCATATGTGATGAGTCAAATGAGTTGGTGCAAAAAGTGTCAATCCAGGTAGTCCGGGTAGCTATTTGGTTAACTATTTAGCTGTTTTATGGCTTAGGGGTAGAAGCTGTTCAGGGTCCTGTTGGTTCCAGACATGGTACATCATCAGTTCTGCTTGCCATGCGGTAGCAGAGAGAACGGTCTATGACTTGGATGGCTGGAGTCTTTGTCAATTTTTAGGGCCTTCCTCTGACACCTCCTGGTATAGAGCTCCTGGAGGGCAGGGAGCTTGGCTCCAGTGAAGTACTGCACACGACCCTCCGTTGTGCCTCGCGGTCAGATGCCAAGCAGTTGCCATACCAAGTGGTGATGCAGCCAGTCAATATGCTCTCAATGGTACAGTTTTTGAAGTTGAGGAGGCCCATGCAAAATCTTTTTAGCCTCCTGAGGGGGAAGAGGTATTGTCGTGCCTTTGTCACAAACTATGTTGGTGTGGACGGACCATGTTAATTCCTTAGTGATGTGGACACCGAAGAACTTGAAGCTCTTGACCCGCTCCACTACAGCCCCGTTGATGTGAATGGGGGTATGCTCGGCCAGCCATTTCTCGTAGTCCAGGATCAGCTCGTTTCTCTTGCTGACATTGAGAGAGAGGTTGTCCTGGCACCAAACTGCCAGGTCACTTAGTGCCTTGCAAAAATATTCATCCGCCTTAGAGTTTTTCCTATTTTGGTGCATTAGAACCTGTAATTTAGATTGATTTCTATTTGGATTTCATGTAATGGACATACACAAAATAGTCCAAATCGTTGAAGTGAAATGAAAAAAAATACTTTTACTGAAGTGAAAAAATAAAAAAATGGAAAAGTGGTGCATGCATATGTATTCACCCCTTTTGCTATGAAGTCCCTAATTAAGATCTGGTGCAACCAATTACCTTCAGAAGTCACATCATTTGTTAAATAAAGTCCACCTGTGTGCAATCTAAGTATCACATGATCTGTCACATGATCTCAGTGTATATATACACCTGTTCTGAAAGGCCACAGAGTCTGCAACACCACTAAGCAAGGGGCACCACCAAGCAAGCGGCACCATGAAGACCAAGGGGCTCTCCACGGGTCAGGGACAAAGTTGAGAAGTATAGATCAGGGTTGGGTTATAAAAAAATCTCAGATACTTTGAACATCCCACGGAGCAGCATTAAATCCATTATTACAAAATGGAAATAATATGGCACCACAAGAAACCTGCCAAGAGAGGGCCGCCCAACAAAACTCAAGGACCAGGCAGGGAGGGCATAAATTACAGAGGCAACAAAGAGACCAAAGATAACCCTGAAGGAGCTGCAAATCTCCACAGCGGAGATTGGAGTATCTGTCCATAGGACCACTTTAAGCCGTACATTCCACAGAGCTGGGCTTTACGGACGAGTGGACAGAAAAAAGACATTGCTTAAAGAAAAAAACAAGCAAACACGTTTGGTGTTCGCCAAAAGGCATGTGGGAGACTCCCCAAACATATGGAAGAAGACACTCTGGTCAGATGAAACTCAAAGATGTGTTTGGGATGGACTCTACCTTTCTTAAAAACTACAAAGAGTCACTCATTGGCCCCATTACTAAGGTCACCAACACATCTATTGGTCTCGGTGTGTTTCCAAGGGTATGGAAGTCGGCCATAATAACGGCCATCTTTAAATCAGGCGACCCTGCTGACGTGAGTAACTACAGGCCCATTAGTATACTACCTGTGGTGTCAAAGGTTGTTGAAAAGTGTGTAGCAGAACAACTGATTAACCACCTCAACAACAGCCCCTTCACATTACACTCCATGCAGTTTGGCTTCAGAGCGAAACACTCCACAGAAACGGCCAACTGCTTTCTTCTGGAAAATGTGAAGTCCAAGATGGACAAAGGGGTGCTGTTGGGGCTGTGTTTCTGGACCTAAGGAAGGCTTTTGATACTGTTAACCATGAGATTCTCATCACAAAATTGTCCAAGTTCAACTTTTCCCCTGATGCCTTGAGATGGATGAAATCATACCTTGAAGGCAGAACTCAGTGTGTCAGAGTGAGCAATGAGCTGTCGCCCACTCGTAGCTATGATGTGGGCGTGCCCCAAGGGTCAATACTGGGGCCCCTCCTGTTCAGCCTGTACATTAATGATCTGCCTTCTGTATGTACTGGGTCGGAAGTTCAAATGTATGCAGATGATACAGTGATATATGTGCATGCAAAGAGCAAACAACAAGCTGCAAAAGAACTCACTACTGTAATGGTCCAGGTTACAAAGTGGCTCTGTGACTCGTGTTTGCATCTCAATGTGAAAAAAACTGTTTGTATGTTCTTCACAAAGAGGGCAACAGATGCTACTGAGCCAGATGTCTATGTGTCAGGGGAGAAGCTCCAGGTGGTATCCAATTTTAAGTACCTTGGCATCATACTTGATTCCAACCTCTCTTTTAAAAAGCATGTGAAAAAGGTAATTCAAATAACTAAATTCAATCTAGCTAATTTCCGATTTATACGAAATTGTTTGACTACAGAGGTAGCAAAACTGTACTTCAAATCTATGATACTCCCCCACTTAACATACTGCTTGACTAGTTGGGCCCAAGCTTGCTGTACAACATTAAAACCTATTCAGTCTGTCTACAAACAGGCTCTCAAAGTGCTTGATAGGAAGCCCAATAGCCATCATCATTGTCACATCCTTAGAAAACATGAGCTCTTGAGTTGGGAAAATCTTGTGCAATACACCGACGCATGTCTTGTATTCAAGATCCTTAATGGCCTGGCTCCCCCTCCACTCAATATTTTTGTTAAACAGAAAACCCAGACATATGGCAGCAGATCCACAAGGTCTGCCATGAGAGGTGACTGTATAGTTCCCCTAAGGAAAAGCACCTTTAGTAAATCTGCATTCTCTGTGAGAGCTTCCCATGTCTGGAATACACTGCCATCAGACACACATAACTGCACCACATATCACACTTTCACAAAATGCTTGAAGACATGGCTAAAGGTCAATCAGATTTGTGAACTGGGTCCCTAGCTGTGTGTTGCCGCTTTCCATGTTGTCTGTAGCTTGTGAGGTATGGAAACACTTTGTTGCTTTTATGAATTTTGTCTTGCTGCTTTTTGTTCTATGTTGCTCTGTCTGTATGCTATGTCTTGCTTGTCCTATGTTGCTATGTCTATGGTGCTATTGTCTATATTGTAATTGTTTTTAATAACCTGCCCAGGGACTGCGGTTGAAAATTAGCCGGCTGGCTAAAACCGGCACTTTTACTGAAACGTTGATTAATGTGCACTGTCCCTGTAAAAATAAAATAAACTAAACTACAACTAAACTAAATTTTAGTTTTTTGGCCATCAAGAAAAACGCTATGTCTGGCGCAAACCCATGCTGTGGGGATGTTTTTCATCAGCAGGGACTGGGAAACTGGTCAGAATTGAAGGAATGATCGATGGCACTAAAATACAGGGAAATTCTTGAGGGAAACCTATTTCAGTCTTCCAGAGATTTGAGACCGGGACGGAGGTTCACCTTCCAGCAGGACAATGTCCCTAATTGTGCCAAAGCAACACTCGAGTGGTTTAAGCGGAAACATTTAAATGTCTTGGAATGGCCTAGTCAAAGCCCAGACCTCAATCCAATTGAGAATCTGTGGTATGACTTAAAGATTGCTGTACACCAGTGGAACCCATCCAACTTGAAGGAGCTGAAGCAGTTTTGCCTTGAATAATGGGCAGAGATTCCAGTGGCTAGATGTGCCAAGCTTATAGAGACATACACCAAGAGACTTGCAGCTGTAATTGCTGCAAAAGGTGGCTCTACAAAGTATTGACTTTGGGGGGGGTGAATAGTTATGCACGCTCAAGTTCAGTTTTTTTTGTCTTATTTCTTGTTTGTTTCTCAAGAAAAAATATTTTGCATCTTCAAAGTGTTGTGTATGTTGTGTAAATCAAATGACACAACCCCCCCGCCAATTAATTCCAGGTTGTAAGGCAACAAAATAGGAACAATGCCAAGGGAGTGAATACTTTCGTAAAGCCACGGTACCTCCTCCCTAATAAGCTGTCTCATCGTCGTCAGGCCTACCACAAACTTAATGATGGTGTTTGAGTCGTGCGTGGGCCACGCAGTCGAGAGGGAAACCGGGAGTAAAAGAGGGGACTAAGCACGCACCCCTGAGAGGCTCCCGTGTTGAGGGTCAGTGTGGCAGATGTGTTGTCTACCCTCACCAGCTGGGTGCGGCCCATCAGGATGTCCAGGATCCAGTTGCTTAGGGAAGTGTTTAGTCTAAAACATAATAGAAAGCGTATAGACATGATAATGGACCTATATTTTCAAATAACTGCCCTTTTTCTAGCCCGCAAATAGCTTTTGACTAACAAATCAGTCCACACAAAAATCTGTGCAGCCCTCTGCTGAATTTTGAAATCCCCATGTGGCCCTCGAGCCTAAATAATTGCCCACCCCTGCTATAGTAAGTTCCTTGTTAAGTCACCTGTTAGTATCTATGTAGGCAGGTATTTCCTGTAATATATACAGTACCAGTCAAAAGTTTGGACACACCTACTTGTTCAAGGGTTTTTCTTTATTTTTAATATTTTCTACATTGTAGCATTATTATTTTTTTTGCGGCTCCACTCTACCGGGAACATCTTAGGGCTAAACTCGCCAGGGTACTCCCCCCTAACACACAAACATCACACTACTGTCATAATATGTACAGTCATAATAATATGTACAATCATCATGTACAATATGTCATATTTACAGTCAAATGTCATAAAGTACCAGTCGAAAGTTTGTACACACCTACTAATTCCAGGGTTTTTATTTATTTGTACTATTTTCTACAATGTAGAATAATAGTTAAGACATCAGAACTATGAAATAACACATATGGAATCATGTAGTAACCAAAAAGGTGTTTAACAAATCAAAATATATTTTATATTTGAGCATTCCAGGTGACTATCTCATGAAGCTGGTTAAGAGAATGCCAGGAGTGTGCTAAGCTGTCATCAATGCAAAAGGTGGCTACTTTGAAGAATCTCAAATATATTTGGAACGGAACCATATACAGGCAAATCCTCAATGAAAACCTGATTCTAAGTACAAATTACCTTAGGCTTGGGGCGAAGATTTACGTTCCAACAGGACAATGACCCCAAGCATACAGCCAAAGCAGTGCTAGAATGGCTTCAGAACAATAATGTGAAAGTCCTTGAATGGCCCACCCAAAGCCCAGACTTCAATCTCATTGAAAATCTGTGGAAAGACTTGAAGAATGCTGTTCAACGCTGCTTCCCATCAAACTTAACAGTGCTTGAGAAAATCTGCAGGGAAGAATGAGGGGGGGGGAAATCACCAAATCCAGATGTGCAAAGCTGATAGAGACATACCCAAGACGAGTCAAAGCTGTAATCGCAGATAAAGTGCTTCTACAGAGTATTGACTCAGGGGTTTGAATACTGATGTAAATGAGATTTCACGTTCAATCAATTTGCACACATTTCTAAAAACGTGTTTTCACTTTGTCACTATGGGGTATTGCGTGTTTTGAATTCAGGCTGTAACAACAAAATGTGGAATAAGTCAAAGGGTATGCATACTTTCTGAAGGCACTGCAGTGAATGTGTTAGTCACCCAGAGAGTGTCCCAAGTTAAACCCTGTGAATGTAATGCTTAATAACACTGTTATAGTAATGCATATTATGTAACAATGCTATAATAATGCTTAATAGCTGTGTTATTCACTCATACTAATGCCAAATGAACACAACACGTTCTCTTTTATTATATCCATGCAGGGTGAAGTCAAAGAAAAATGCAGAACAGGCTGCTGCTATAGTATGTCTACGTGTTCTGGGACTGCCAGAGGGGCGGGCGTGTGAAGAGTACTCTGGGTTGGTGGGCAAGAGAAAGAGGGAGGAGAAGAGGAATGAGAAGCCAGATGACGAGGACACCACTGTAGAGTATGGAGCCAGGAAAAGACCCCTGCCTAAAAATCCAAAGGAGCAACAGCTGCGGAAGACAACAGGGCACCAGCTATTCCAACTGGTGTACAGCACCAGACACGCACAGAGTGATGCTGCACTGTGTTTTATATTAAATGGTGGCGGATTTGCAGCAGGGGTCAGCTCTTGCCAGGGGGAGTGATTGATACAGTAGCGGCCATGTTGTTGTGAGTTTGAGACATTGCCTACAAGAGCAGCGTACTCTGAGACACTGAGTAACTGGAACTGTCAGCTCTCACCCCAATAGTCAAACATCAATTAGCATGAGGCGTTCCATGCTATTTATTTTCTCTCCTGGATTATTTTGTTTAGACAACAAGCATGTTTGGTGTTTGTGTGAAGAAGGCATGCTCTACAGGGAATTAAGAAATGGCCCTATTCTTAATTTTTAAAATTTGATAACCAAAACCGATAATTTGTTTTTTGTTTTTTAAACTGGTCAAATACGTAACAAGACAGTATGGCAGTCTACTTGAAATCACACATTCTCCTTATGCTTGCAATACTGAATGTATTCTGCTGTAATGTCAAGATAGAAAACCACTTAGTAACTTTCAGCACCACATCATATTGACCAGAAGCAAGGTAATTATTGGTTTTGTTTTATTGTTATTGACAGGAGTGTGTAATAAAATGTGCCAGAGGAGGGCAGTACAGGAGCTGTATAAAGCTAGTTAGAATTATCAGACAGTATTTATTTTGTAAGGCCCCTTCTATGGGGCCTTTCACAATTGGTGAAAACGTACTTTTTTTGTTGCAGTTTTCATCCTTATAAAGTGGTTGTTGCTCTATCACTGTTAAACTATAAAGGTTGATGATTTGATTGTGGTATGAGTGGTGTGTGTCTGCTGTTGGATAACGGATGGTTTATTTGTTTTTAAAACTGTTTGCTTCTAACGAGATAAGTATTCGTATCGTTGATTGATTGCAGTCTCCAGAAATACATTACTTGTCTTGTCAGGTGATTTGATACTCTAAAATGGTCTAGTAGCTTGTAGGCCTACAGTACTCTCTCACCAGCTACTTACTGTACGCGGGGTGATATGCCGGGTGTAGTATTTTGCTGACGTCATGAACCAAGCTGTCTGTAATGCTTTGTTTGTAATGTGGAAGTTTGGAGTAGACTACCAGCCTACTTCACCAGTCATCAAGAGTAACTACGGTCGAACCATTGTCTGCGTCTTTTCTAGTCCGAGAACTGAACTGGTGAAGTATAAAGAGAATATAATAGATTCGTAATAAATGTCGCCTGGAGGGAACACGCATTTAGGAATCGCTTTAGTTATTTACAACTTCGGATAGGCTTCTTGTTGCTGTTTATAGTGTAAACTAAACTAATTTTCCTCCTGTTGTATCGTTAACCTTTTGAGTCCAGTTTTGAAACAACCCAGGAATAAAGAACTGTAAAGAACCGACTCGTAAGACCGAATGACTACTGTAAATTGTAGCGGCAATGAGGAACTGGACTTCAGACTTATTTTCGGAGAGGACGCGCAACAGCTAGGCCCCGCAGGTGAGTTTTATTTTTTAATTTTTTACAATGTATCCGTATTCCACAAAGCTTTAATATAATTTTACAAAGTTACCAATTTGGTGCAAATGTTCTGTTTGTGTCGCCTTGGCTAGATTGTGGTATCCGGTCAGCTGCATTCATTGACCAATATCAAATCATATTTTATTGGTCACATACACATGGTTTGCAGATGTTAATCCGAGTGTAGCGAAATGTTTGTGCTTCTCGTTCCGACAATGCAGTAATATTTAACAAGTAATCTAACAAATTCACAACAACTACCTTGTACACACAAATGTAAGGGATGAATAAGAATATGTACATATAAATACAGTGGGGCAAAAAAGGATTTAGTCAGCCACCAATTGTGCAAGTTCTCCCACTTAAAACGATGAGAGAGGCCTGTAATTTTCATCACATCATACACTTCAACTATGACAGACAAAATGAGAAAAAAAATCCAGAAAATCACATTGTAGGATTTTTAATGAATTTATTTGCAAATTATGGTGGAAAATAAGTATACTGAAAATAAAGTATGATGAAAATTACAGGCCTCTCTCATCGTTTTAAGTGGGAGAACTTGCACAATTGGTGGCTGACTAAATACTTTTTTGCCTCACTGTATATGGATGAGCGATAGAGCAGTATATACATATGAGATGAGTGATCTAGGATATGTAAACATTATTAAAGTGCCGTTATTTAAGGTGACTAGTGATACCTTTATTAAGAACATTTATTAAAGTGGCCAGAGATTTGAGTCTGTATGTTGACACAGCCTCTCTATGTTAGTGGTGGCTGTTTAACAGTTTGATGGCCTTGAGATAGAAGCTGTTTTTCAGTCTCTGTTCCAGCTATGATGCACCTGTACTGACCTCACCTTCTGGATGATAGCGGGGTGAACAGGCAGTGGCTCGGGTGGTTGTTGTCCTTGATCTTTTTGGCCTTCCTGTGACATCGGGTTCTGTAGGTGTCCTGGAAGGCAGGTAGTTTGCCCCCGGTGATGCATTGTGCAGACCGTACTACACTCTGGAGAGCCTTGCGGTTGAGGGCGGTGCAGTTGCCGTACCAGGCGGTGATACAGCCCGACAGGATGCTCTCGATTGTGCATCTGTAGAAGTGTTTTGGGTGACAAGCCATATTTCTTAAGCCTCCTGTGGTTGCGTCTTCTTCACCACACTGTTTGTGTGGGTGGACCATTTCAGTTTGTACGTGATGTGTACGCCGAGGAACTTAAAACTTTCCACCTTCTCCACTACTGTCCCGTCGATGTGTATGGGGAGGTGCTCCCTCTGCTGTTTTCTGAAGTCCACGATCGTCTCCTTTGTTTTGTTGACATTGAGTGAGAGGTTATTTTCCTGACACCATACTCCGAGGGCCCTCACCTCCTCCCTGTAGGCCGTCTCGTCTTTGTTGGTAATCAAGTCTACCACTGTAGTGTCGTCTGCAAGCTTGATGAGTGAGTTGGAAGCGTGCATGGCCACGCAGTCATGGGTGAACAGGGAGTACAGGAGAGGGCTGAGAACGCACCCTTGTGCGGCCCCAGTGTTGAGGATCAGCGGGGTGGAGATGTTGTTTCCTACCCTCACCACCCGGGGGTGGCCCATCAGAAAGTCCAGGACCCAATTGCACAGGGCGGGGTCAAGACCCAGGGTCTCGAGCTTAATGAAGAGTTTGGAGGGTACTATGGTATTAACCTCTGGGATCTAGCGTCCCACCTCGCCAACAGCCAGTGAAAGTGCAGGGTGCCAAATTCAAAACAACAAAAATCTCAAAATTAACATTCCTCAACCATTGAAGTATTTTACACTATTTTAAAGATACACTTCTCGTTAATCCAACCACAGTGTCCGATTTTCAAAAAGGCTTTTCGGCGAAAGCAGAACATATCATTATGTTAGGTCAGCAACAAGTCACAGAAAGCATTCAGCCATTTTCCAACCAAAGAGAGGTGTCACAAAAAGCAAAAATATAGATAAAATGAATCACTAACCTTTGACGATCTTCCTCAGATGACACTCCCAGTACTCAATGTTACACAATAAATGTATGTTTTGTTCTATCAAGTTCATATTTATATCCAAAAACCTCAGTTTACATTGACGCCATGTTCAGAAATGCCTCCAAAACATCCAGAGAAATTGCAGAGAGCCACATCAAATAACAGAAATAAACTTTGATGAAAGATACATGTTTTACATATAATTAATGTTAAACTTGTTCTTAATACAACCGCTGTGTCAGATGTCAAAAAAGCTTTACAGCAAAAGCACAATATTCAATCATCTGAGAACAGCGTTCAGCCACAAAAGCAAACCATACACTTACCCGCCAAGTTGTGGAGTCAACAAAAGTCATAAATAGCATTATAAATCATCACTTACCTTTGCTGATCTTCGTCTGAATGCACTCCCAGGACTTCCACTTACACAAGAAATGTTTGTTTTGTTCAATTACATCCATATTTATGTCCAAATACCTTTGTTTTGTTTGCGCGTTTAGTTCACTATTCCAAATGCGCGAGCGCAAAATCCAGAATAAAGGTCAAAAGAGTTCTATTACAGTTTGTACAAACATGTCAATGTCAGTGGACCTATTGGGGTGATAAGCAAATTGGAGTGGGTCTAGGGTATCAGGTAGGGTGGAGGTGATATGCTCCTTGACTAGTCTCTCAAAGCACTTCATGATGACAGAAGTGAGTGCAACGGGGCAATAGTCATTTTGTTCAGTTACCTAAGCTTTCTTGGGAACAGGAACAATGGTGGCCATCTTGAAGCATGTGTCGGCTATTGTAGCCCTCTACATAACCTAGGCTATCAATTGAGTAGCCAAATAATCCTATAGTAGCCTACAGATTAAGTTGAATAAGAATGTACTTTTTATATCTTTAAATGTTAGGATTAAGTTTTAACATAAAATACCACACTAGTATTTTATTATTGTACTGTAATCAATGTGCATAACAAGCAGTGACGATTTTAGCATGTAAATCTTGGTGGGGCAATTTTGTTTTACATACATGCCAGCAATGCATGCCACAATACTAAACAATAGATTCATTGCATTATAACGGTGACAAACAGTGCCCACAAACTGTTAGGACCTACATAAAGCTGTCCCAACACCTTACCACTGCTACACCTGGCTATCAGCGTAGCCTTGTCTGGCAGCGAAACAGTTAATTCAGCCTCTTTTACTGCCTTTTAAAAAATATAGCTGATATGGATGACTTGCTTAAACAAATGTGGTTTCTACTGACAATTGAGATGTACAAACTATGGCATAAGGGGACGAAGAGCGGATAAGAGGCAATCCGTAATATCGATTAAGACACAGGCATAGTCAATATAACTGTTTGTTCAGCACTTTTGAAATGTACAGCGACAGAATTCAGACCAAGTCACAACCATAGGATAAATAAAGGGGGCATAGCTGTAGTCTAGTGGTTAGAGCATTGGACTAGTAACCAAAAGGTTGCAAGTTCAAATTCCCGAGCTGACAAGGTACAAATCTGTCGTTCTGCCCCTGAACAGGCAGTTAACCCACCCTAGGCCGTCATTGAAAATAAGAATTTGTTCTTAACTGATTTGCCTAGTAAGATAAAGGTAAAAAAAGAAAAGAAAAGCAGGCAATGGAAGCTCTTACAATATTCAATGATAACTTTTCTCTAAAACAGACTATAGGCTAAATTTGCACCACCAAGTCAGAACAGTAAGTGATGAGGTGAAAAGGGAACAAATTATTAGGGTGAGGAACATGGTCTAATAACAGCTTACTACACAACATACACTTAGTATTACTTTGTTAGCTACAGTTTTCATATCTCCCTGGCATATTACATCATTTATGCAGCAGCAAACAAAACGTTTTTGGACTCACCTTGTTGTGCTGTGCTCACTTGAACAGGAAGGTGGCGCGGCCCGAAATCCCGACTTGGAATTCAGAGTTGGATGACCAATTCCGAGTTTGCAGTTGTTTTGAATGTGGCAGAAGTCATGCTGGATTGACAGCATGGCCAATGTATTCAAACTTTTCTGGCCCATGGCGTTACCCCTTTTTTCGTGATATCAAATTGGTAGTTACGATGTTGTCTCATCGCTGCAATTCCCCTACGGACTCGGCGAAGGTCGAGAGTGAAGCCGCACTGCTTCTCGACACACTGCTCGCTCAACCCGGAAGCCAGCCGCACCAGCTTGTCGGAGGAAGCGATGTGAAACCACCACAGAAAGCACGGAGCTAGGCTAAATCCCCTTCAGTTTGGAGCTGCCTTTCTCAAGAAAGCAAAAAGTGACCATGTTTGTACGTGGCTTTATTAACTCAATTATATATTTAGGATATGTGACACGTATTAATGCCAAAATAACATGCAAACAGAATACAAATATATATAATTATGATCTTTTTTATATATATTTTTTGATATATTAGCTTAACAGCCCTGAATGACGTGTCGTCACTGATAATGACGCACCAGACATCTTGAATGACATGGAGTTTATTACACAGTTGCATTTGATTATATTTAATCAGATCCTGGTCCAGTTTACATTTGGATATATGCAAAATCTTAATGTCTCAATATACAGTATCACTGTGTAATTTGTCGAGTAAAACACTTTTGTATTGACAACTGCCCATTCTGTCATTTGGGGGGTCTTGCACAGAGATTTCAGGAGAAAGGCCTGGGGAAAGGGTCAAATGTCAGTGACATTGTTTTTTTCCCCGCCTTGGCTAGATTGTGGTATCTGGTCATAGAGCCGAACCACGACTGTAGACTGCATTCATTGACCAATGTGTCGGCTACTGTAGCCCTCTACATAACCTCGGCTATCAATTGAGTAGCCAAATAAGCCTAGAATAGCCTACAGATTAAGTTGAATAAGAATGTACTTTTTATATCTTTAATATCTATTGTAATAGAAGATAATAAAACATGATAGCCACCCACTCCCTGTTTTCCATCGGCCATTTCTCTTGTCTGTTTCCTTCCTTATTTCCAACTCCTGTAAATGGCACCCGCATCTCAGTCAGGCGCCAACGCATTCTACCACCCAGCCAGAGGGGCAGCCAAGCCGGTGTTGCATCAGATAACGTTTATATTCATTACATTCATTTTGCAAATAAGTCAAGGCGAAGGGACGTTCTTTTATGTGCTCCATATCGTGGCACACACAGCCCTTTGACATCTCACCATCTTTGCATTTTGTGTGCAGACCAGGCCAGAGCAGGACAGTGTGTGGTTACGTTTGTCCTTGTGTGAACTAGTGTAGACAGTAGGCTGTGGAGTTTAAATGTATCGACACAACCACTTATCGCAGGCATTTTCCTGATATTGTTCATGAAGATAGGTAGCATATACTAGAGAAATGTGAAGTTTGAGGTGAAATAAGTTTGCTAATATGGGTAATTTGGACCATTGATGGCTACAACCATGAAACTAGTAGTAGTAGGATGACTTAGAAAAACATGGTGCACGTGAATGTTATAAATGTATCATTCTATTTATTGTTATGGAATAAATGCAGGCAATTTATCATGATATGGACTTTTGTCCATATTGCCGACCAGCTCTAGAAGGCCGCCGCTTTCGTCGCGGTTGCTCAGTTGACACCGGTGATGACGTACAGTTAGTTAGTTGTGTGATTTAGACTGGTGAGCGAGCGCTGCTGTTGTTAATCTATCCACCGCCAAGCCGCAGGAGCCCCTGCCAAACAGGTCAATCTCTATGTATAGTCTTCCCCACAATTTGTGGAGAGACTCTGAAATGGCATTTATGACAACATTCCCAGTGGGTTATGGATGACTAGTCTAGGCTTTCTGTGTTAAAGGATCAATCAAAAGACAGAGTAGTAGATGGTGAGTAGTTGATCAGAGAATTATCATTTGTTTGCCTGTTATCTCCTCTCAGGAGTAATGCAGGGAGCAACGGCACCAATTTTATCTGCTGCTGTATGCCCTAAAGACTAGACACTTTGCATTGAAAATGAACCTCCCCCTCAATTTGCCTACACTCCTATCTAGAACCAAAAAGGGTTCTTCGGCAGGCCCCATAGGAGAACCCTTTGAAGAACCACATTTGGTTCCAGGTTCCCTTTCCAGAGAGTTCTACGTGGAACCCAAAATAGTTCTATCTGGAACCAAAAAAGGTTCTCCTATGGGGACAGCCGCAGGAACACCTTTTTCTAAGTGTCCTTTTTTTATACCCAGGTCCAGACCCTGGTGACAGCACGCCATACTATACCACCCAGTCTATGGTCAATCAGCCTATTGGCCAAGACTTACAACAGAGCCAGCAGCACCACCAGGCTGCTTCTCAACAAGCTCCTGTCCAAACCTATGGTAACTACCACCCCAGCTCCAGCTATGAAGTTCACAGTTCCAGATACTGTCCCATGGGACACCTCCCCAAGGCGTTCGACTGCCCAAGCATCCAGATCACATCTATCAGTCACAGTCACCAAGAGCTGGGCTCCAGCCAGGATGCCGTGCCCATCAGCGGGGCAGACGGCGGGGGTGAGTGCGGTCGTGAACGGTCCTGGTCCAGGGATCACCTCTACCTATCCCTGGACCCCTGTTACAGGGACTCATCGTCCCTGAACCCCAGCCCTTGCAGCAGCCTGTCCTCCAGGAGCTGGCTGTCCGACGTGTCCTCCTGCGAGTCCTTCTCGCACGTTTACGACGACGTGGAGGCTGAGCTGAACGAGGCGGCCGCCCGATTCACCATGGGTTCCCCGCTGGCCTCTCCCCTGGTCTCCCCTGGCTGCTCCCCACAAGGCCAGGCCGCGGGGGGATTCGGGGTAGAGCTGTGGCAGCAGCAGTACTTCATGAACACCCACTCCCTCTCGCCCCACCAGTCCCCTCGCCAGTCGCCCCGTCAGTCCCCCTGTCACTCTCCGCGCAACAGCGTCACAGATGAGAACTGGCTTAACCCGCGCCCCACCTCCAGGTCCGGCTCAAGGCCCACATCACCTTGTGGGAAGAGACGACACTCCAGCGCAGACGTCTACAGACAGGGACCTTCCCCCTCCCCATCCCCTCATCAGTCCCCCTGCCCCACCCCCAGCCACTCTCCCAGGGGCAGCGTAACAGAGGACACCTGGGCGGTTGGAAGCCCTGGTGCCATGGGGGGCCTCCTATACAACCTCCCTGAGGTAGATGTTCCCTCCAAAACCAGGAGGACCTCTCAGCAGGCTCACATGGGTCTACTGCATGGACAGGGAGACTCAGGGCTGGTGCCCGAAGACCAAGGAGTCGTGTTGCCTCACCTGGACTCACCTGCAGATGAGTCTGGGTCTACTCTAAAACAGGATGGCCTTTTTGAAGAACTCTTTCTCTCGGTTCCCTCACACTTCACCTGGAACAAACCCAAACCTGGCAACACACCCCTTTTCAGGTTTGTTGTTTATAATTACATAAGCATCAATTCTCACGTGTACTTCATCATGCTATCCACCAGGTGAACACTCTCATGTCTGCGATCACTCAGCATGGTGCAGACATTGTACTACCATAGCAACCCTAGCAAGGCCAAGGGCCAGGAGATCATAACTAGAGGTGAAGAACAAGATACCAACCCCTATGCTGAATGACAGTATGTTTATGAGAAATAATGTCTGGGTTGTAGTCGTTAACGCACACTGTAGCAAACATTCTTGCAATGGAAAATTCTAATTTCTTATTGGGCAAGTTCAGGTAATCCCTCCCTGTTTGTCTGTTTTCTTCCATTTGCTACCTAAGTAATATGACCCTGTGTTGCCTTCCCACCCAGGACCTCCTCCCTACCCCCACTGGACTGGCCCCTGCCCAGCCAGTTTGGCCAGTGCGAGTTGAAGGTGGATGTGCAGCCACGGGGCCACCACAGGGCCCACTACGAGACAGAGGGGAGTCGGGGGGCCGTCAAGGCTGCCTCAGGAGGACACCCTGTAGTCAAGGTTAAGAGAAAGTCTTTCCCAACCTCATGACACCAGACCTGGGTCCAAATAGTATTTGCACTTGTTAAGCTCAATCTAGCACAGCTAAAGTATTTAAACACATACTATTTGAATCCAGGTCTGCATGACAAATGTACAGTTGAAGTCCGAAGTTTACATACACCTTAGCCAAATACATTTAAACATTTAAAAATGCCCTGTTTTTAGGTCAGTTAGGATCACCACTTTATTTTAAGAATGTGAAATGTCAGGGCTCTGACCAAGAAGATCAATATGATTGCGCAAAACTTTATGCCTGGTTCACATAACAAGTTGTGTTTTGATAAACTGCTGTTTGCAATTGTAACCTCGAGGTGTCAATCAACACCCTGAGATAAAGGAGGTGTTCTTGTTACAATGAACTGTCTTGAGTAGGCGTTTTGTGCAATTACTCCCTCCCTGTTATTACTTGAAATGTACATTTATTGAACAATGTTATCAGGGGTTTGTGACACTTGTTCATGTATTAGGCTCAGTAAATATGGGGGGTGACGTAGCTTATTCAAACCCAACCAACCACAAGAGCACTGGCGGCCCTAATCTCGCACTGTAGTTTCTCGCTCTCTTGCTCTCCTTCTCCGTTAACGACAGATACATGGTAACCCTCAGACAGACAGCCTGTTATTGTAGCCCAACAGCTCTTCATTTAACACAGGCACGTGCAAGCATGTGTGTGTGTGTGTGTGTACATGTGAGCTTTGTGTTCTGTATATTCAAGTCCACATCAAGCATGGCCTTGGAAGCCATAACTCTAGTAAACAACTAGGCTGTGCTGTGACTCACTACATGAGAGAGGAGGGATCCAAGGTGTATGCATTTAAACCCATGGATGGATCACAGCTCGTACTCTAGTTACTCCTTAGTGCTGCACATACACCAACTACCACACCCTTTGATCTTTTACCATTTTAAGTAGTCTGTGCTCGGGGTATCACACTGGGCATGACACTGGGTATATCACCAGAGCGTATCACCTAACGTTTAGCAGAGCACTACTTGCCAGTGGGGCTGGAATACAATCCCTGGATCAGGGCTCAGAGTATCACCTAACATTGAGCAGAGCTCTATTTGCCAGTGGGTACCGTCTAGCAGAGCACTATTTGCCAGTAGGACTGCAGTGGGACTGAACTACCATCTATGGATCAAGGTGCAGCCAGGCTGGAACAGATGCAGGCTGAGATAAGCAAAGCTTCATTGAGGCCTGGCTCTCATGTAATATATATACCAGCTAGTTTATTTTGGGGTGGCTTCATTACTCTAGTGTTAAAGCCACACAGCTTCACACTCTAGTCCTCTTTAATGCCACAAGCAGTGTTTCCCTGTACATTGCATCACGTAGGCGTGTTGGACATTCCTCAACCTCAGGCTGTCTTTTCAGGGGCACAACTTAGACTTGGTGACCTCAAATGGTTTGAATTGGGTAATTTCATTGTAGGCAATCCAGGATGTACATTGCATAGCGCAGGTCACATTTTTAGACATTGTCTGGGTGTATTGCTATCAGTACAGAGCTTTGGCATTGGTTTTGCATACTGTTTCTAAACAGACCCAAACACACTTATTCAAATGTACAGTGCAGAGAACAAGAGTGCTCATAAGAAGAAGTGAAACATTGTGTATTCATGTATTTGTAAATCAAAATGCGGTAGAATGCGTATATGATTTCTATGGATTGGTGTCATTTTCAGCTCATTGGATACAACGAGAAGCCAGTCAACCTGCAGATTTTCATTGGAACGGCAGACGATCGGTACTTGAGACCACATGTCTTCTACCAGGTGCACCGAGTAACGGGAAAGACGGTGGCTACTGCTTGCCAGGAAAGCGTAATAAGCAGTACAAAGGTTCTGGAAATCTCTCTCCTCCCCGAAAACAATATGTCCACCAGGTACGGGTCATAAACATGTCATATTTATGTTTTCAAAGAATCACAAGGCTAAAAATAGAACATTTGTGCTTGTGATTTATTGGTATTTATTGATCTAAAATGTAAAATGGCTTCCACTGTGAATTCTCATCATTTTTGAACGATTTAGAACAGATGATAGATAGCATGTTAAAAATGGGAATGGGTTTTCGTCTAAGAATAAGCATATTTCTACACCTAGAACAAATAGAAACAGACAGAACATAACTATTTTGTCACGGAAATGTGGCTGCCTTACATAATGGAAGAATCCAGGCATTATTTTCTCGCACTATCTGATACTTATTGGTCACTATTCAACAAACGACATAACATCATAAAATGACATGTGAAGAATGTGAACTATTTAAAGCATTATGGTCATTCTTTATTAAGGGCGGCAGGCAGCCGAGGTTAGAGCGTTGGGCAGTAACCGAAAGGTTGCTGGTTTGAATACCGTTGGGCAGTAACCGACAGGTGGGGGAAAAAATCTGTTGCTGTGCCCTTGAGCAAGGCAATGAACCCTAATTGCTCCAGCGGGGCTGTACAATGCCACCCTGGACATGACCCCACACCCTGCGGGTGTCTCAGGGGGAGTTGGGACAGGCAACAAAAAAAAAAAAACATGTCCATTACACACTTGTGTATAACAGGAAAAATATAAGCACCCCCAAAAGTAGGATTATTATTAGCTTACTGTAAATATTAAAATGGAAATGTTTATATGGCCTTTATATAATGTTGTCTCATGCTTGTATTTATCCCTCTACAGTATTGACTGTGCAGGCATCCTGAAGCTGAGGAACTCTGACATTGAGCTCAGGAAGGGGGAGACTGACATCGGGAGGAAGAACACGCGTGTGCGAGTGGCATTCCGTGTGTATATCCCTCAGCCCAGCGGCAAGGTCCTGTGTCTGCAAGCTGCCTCTATTCCTGTGGAGTGCTGTGAGTACCTTTTATTCAGTAGGCCGGCCTACATACTGTAGTAATAGTACCAGTCCAAAGTTTGGACACACCTACTTATTCAAGGGTTTTTCTTAATTTTTTACTATTTTCTACATTGTAGAATAATAGTGAAGTCATCAAAACTATGAAATAACACATATGGAATCATGTAGTAACCACAAAGGTGTTAAACAAATCAAAATATATTTTATTTGCGACTGCACTTGAAAAAACATTTAAAGTTCTTGAAATTGTCTGGATTGACTGACCTTCATGTCTTAAAGTAATGATGGACTGTCATTTCACTTTGCTTATTTCAGCTGTTCTTGGTCTTGGTCTTTTACCAAATTGAGCTATCTTCTGTATACCACCCATACTTTGTCACAACACAACCGATTGGCTCAAATGCATTAAGAAGGAAAGAAATTCCACAAATTAACTTATAACAAGGCACACCTGTTAATTGAAATGCATTCCAGGTGACTACCTCATGAAGCTGGTTGAGAAAATGCCAAGAGTGTGCAAAGCTGTCATCAAGGCAAAGGGTGGCTACTTTCAAGAATCTCAAATATAAACTATACTTTAATTTGTTTAACACCTTTTTGGTTACTACATGATTCCATATGTGTTATTTCATAGTTTTGATTTCTTCACTATTATTCTACAATGTAGAAAATAGTAAAAATAAAGAAAATCTCTTGAATGAGTAGGTGTGCCCAAACTTTTGACTGGTACTGTACATGCGTTCAAAGATCCACATACATTATTCATATAGTCCTGAGTTTTTCCCGATTATGGGACTTGACCAGAAATAATCTTTATTTATATAATCTATATTTAGTGTTTGGTATAATAATTAGTTAAAGGCTATAACTTGTGACCAGACCTCCTTGTGATCCTTTTTGTCTTCAATTTTCACCTAAAATGACATACCCAAATCTAACTGCCTGTAACTCAGGACCTGAAGCAAGGATATGCATAATATTGATACCATTTGGGAAACAATTTGAAGTTTGTGGAAATGTGAAATTAATGTAGGAGGACATAACACATTAGATCTGGTAAAAGATAATACAAAGCAAAACATTTTTTTACCATCTTTGAAATACAAGAGAAAGGCCATAATGTATTATTCCAGCCCAGGCATAATTTAGATGTTGGCCACTAGAAGGCAGCAGTGCATGTGCAAAGATTTAGACTGATCCAATGAACCATTGCATTTCTGGTCAGAATTTTGTATCAAGACTGCCCAAATGTGCCTAATTAGTTTATTAATACATTTTCAAGTTCATAACTGTGCACTTTCCTCAAACAATAGCATGGTATTATTTCACTGTAATGGCTACTGCAAATTGGGCAGTGCAATTAGATTAACAATAATTTAAGCTTTCTGACAATATCAGATATGTCTATGTCCTTCACTGTTCAGTATATGTAATAGTTAAATGTAATTGACTTGCAGCCCAGCGCTCGGCCACAGACCTTCCCCAGATGCAGAGCTGCAGTCCCCTCAGCTGCTTGGTCAGTGGGGGTGGGGAGATGGTAATTACTGGCTCCAACATATCCCCCGAGTCAAAGGTCATCTTCCTGGAGAAAGGCCCTGGTAAGAGACGCTGACGCCGCCTTGACTTTATAGAGTTCATAGAAAGGCTAGAGGATAAGTCTGGTTTATCCTTGTCCCGAACCATACTCACTTGGATATGTTCTTTCTAGCACCATTCCAGCAACTATAGTAAAGTAGCTTTGCCTTGTGCGAGCCGGACCAGCTCATAGGAGCAAGAGCTCCTATGATCTCAGGGTGAATACTGTAACCATGAGTCCACCGAGTTGGTCCAACAACTATGGTGGTGTATAACCAGGCCAGCACAGTGCAGCTTTACGTGACTTGGCTCAGTAGTGTGAAAAGGGTATAAAAACGATGCCAAAAAAAGTAAAATATTCTCCCATTAACACAATACAACAGTGTGTTAATTGTGATGTTTTATCTCTCCAGATGGACGCACACAGTGGGAAGTTGACGGAAAAGTTATTCGAGACAAGAGTAAAAGAGTAAGTAGAAACCTAAATTACCTGATTAAAGTTAACCTACATGAAATCAACCTCCCAAACCCTGGATCCCTTGAATATATGATAAATCATTTGGAAACATTCTCTTTGCAGTCCAGAATCGTGGTTGAGATTCCTACCTACCACAACACCACTGTGAGCTCTGCAGTCCAGGTGCAGTTCTACGTGTGCAACGGGAAGAGGAGAAGAAGCCAAAGGCAAAACTTCACATACTTGGCTGGTGCTTCTCCACACCATTATCCCACTGCCAGTGACCATGCAGTTGTGGCTCCTCGGGTGAAGCAGGAGCTCACTGACTCAACCTATCTGTCTACTTGCAACAATCTCCCTGGCCTATATCCAACAAGCAGCAAGCAGAATTCTTCTGACGGGGCCTTCTCTCAGGACAGGCCCTTGTATGGTTCCTCTGGTGGTCACCCTGTGCCTTGTGGTCCGCCCTCCCAGCCAGCATACACTCCCTCAGGCTCCTCGCCTCTTCAGCACTCCCCTCACCTCCACAGCTACAGTCCCAGTATGGGATACCAGCGGATAAGCCCTATGCATACACCTGATTCAATGCCACCCCCTCGGACAAAGCCTGTCTACCAGGCCACACGACATAATGTGCCTTATAGTGGCCAGGCCAGCTCTCCCATGAGACTTGGTCCTGCCGCATTCCAGGTCATTCGACCTCAGTCTGCCCAGCCCAGGCCAGCTGTCTCCAGCCCTCATAGGGAAAGTGTGATGTACCAGAGCCTCATTGGACCTGATCTCTCTGTTGCCACTCTCCAGTCTGCCAGAACCCACACCCAGAATGCAACCCAGCTGCAGTCTCTAAAATACCACTTTTCCCACTCAGACTCTGACCTAGCGGCTCTACAGGCTGAGTACAATCTGAGCTACCATTCTGACAAAAACTTGCCTGCTTTGTATTCTCCCACTCCTGGAGTAGCAGCAACCTGCTCCACCTCCCCGTTAGCATCAGGCTCCTCTGGGGGTCCCTTGAGGCACCTGTCCCCCAGCAGCGCTCAGGGCCTGGCCTCTGGTATCGACCCCCAGGAATGTCCCCCGGCACCCCATTCCCTCTTCTCAAACGACAGAGGGAGGGTGAACATCAAGCAGGAACCAGAGGAGAAGCTGCCTCTTGGCTCCATGGGACTCCAGGAGATCACACTAGATGATGGTAAGGGGCTCATATGATACTTCTGGCCATGTAGTGTATGTGGACACCCCTTCAAAATTAGTGGATTCGGCTATTTCAGCCACACCCATTGCTGACAGGTGTATAAAACAAAGCACATAGTCATGCAATTTCGATAGACAAACACTGGCAGTGGAATGGCCCGCACTAAACCAAATCAAATTGTATTTGTCACATGCGCCAAATACAACAGGTGTAGTAGACCTTGAATGCTTACTTACAAGCCCTTAACCAACAATGGAGTTTTAAGAAAATACCAAAAAACAGTAAGAGATAAGAAAAGCAAATAATTAAGGAGCAGCAGTAAATAACAAAAAGCAGAGCTATAAACAGGGGGGTACCGGTTCAGAGTCAATGTGGAGGCTATAAACAGGGGGGTACCGGTTCAGAGTCAATGTGGAGGCTATAAACAGGGGGGTACCGGTTCAGAGTCAATGTGGAGGCTATAAACAGGGGTCAACGTACCGGTTCAGAGTCAATGTGGAGGCTATAAACAGGGGGGTTCAGAGTCAATGTGGAGGCTATAAACAGGTACCGGTTCAGAGTCAATGTGGAGGCTATAAACAGGGGGTACCGGTTCAGAGTCAATGTGGAGGCTATAAACAGGGGGTACCGGTTCAGAGTCAATGTGGCTAGGCTATAAACTAGGGGGTTCAGAGTCAATGTGGAGGCTATTAACAGGGGGTTCAGAGTCAATGTGGAGGCTATAAACAGGGGGGTTCAGAGTCAATGTGGAGGCTATAAACAGGGGGTACCAGAGTCAATGTGGAGGCTATAAACAGGGGGTACCGGTTCAGAGTCAATGTGGAGGCTATAAACAGGGGGTAAGAGTCAGGGGGGGGGTACCGGTTCAGAGTCAATGTGGAGGCTAGAGTCAAACTATAAACAGGGGGTACCGGTTCAGGGGGGTACAGGGGTACGGTTCAGAGTCAATGTGGAGGCTATAAACAGGGGGTTCACAATGTGGAGGCTATAAACAGGGGGTTTCAGAGTCAATGTGGAGGCTATAAACAGGGGGGTACCGGTTCAGAGTCAATGTGGAGGCTATAAACAGGGGGGTACCGGTTCAGAGTCAATGTGGAGGCTATAAACAGGTTCAGAGTCAATGTGGAGGCTATTAACAGGGGGGTACCGGTTCAGAGTCAATGTGGAGGCTATTAACAGGGGGGTACCGGTTCAGAGTCAATGTGGAGGCTATTAACAGGGGGGTACCGGTTCAGAGTCAATGTGGAGGCTATAAACAGGGGGGTACCGGTTCAGAGTCAATGTGGAGGCTATAAACAGGGGGGTACCGGTTCAGAGTCAATGTGGAGGCTATAAACAGGGGGGTACCGGTTCAGAGTCAATGTGTCAATGCGGTGGCACCGGTGTTGAGGTAATTGGTGTAATTATGTACATGCAGGTAGGGTTAATAAAGTGGCTATGCATAGATAACACAGAGTAGCAGCAGCTTGGGGGTGGGGGGTGTAAGTAGTCTGGGTAGCCATTTGATTAGCTGTTCAGGAGTCTTATGGCTTGAGGGGAGAAGCAGTTTAGAAGCCTCTTGGACCTAGACTTGGTGCTCTAGTATCGGTTGCCGGGCGATCTTATCGTTGTCGGTGATCAGGCCTACCAATGATCTGGCCCCCCTGAGGGGCCCCTGTGTTGAGGATCACCGTGGCGGATGTGTTGTTACCTACCCTTACCACCTGGGGGCGGCCCTTCAGGAAGTCTAGGATCCAGTTGCAGAGGGAGGTGTTTAGTCTAGTCATTAGCTTAATCATGAGCTTTGAGATCACTATGGTGTTGAACGCTGAGCTGTAGTCAATAAATAACATTCTCACATAGGTGTTCCTTTTGTCCAGGTGGGGAAGGGCAGTGTGCAGTGCAATAGAGATTGCATCATCTGTGGATCTGTTGGTGCGGTATGTAAATTGGAGTGGGTCTAGGGTTTCTGGGATAATGGTGTTGATGTGAGCCATTACCAGCCTTTGAAAGCACTTCATGGCTACAGACGTGAGTGCTATGGGTCGGTAGTCATTTAGGCAGGTTACCTTAGTGTTCTTGGGCACAGGCACTATGGTGGTCTGCTTGAAACATGTTGGTATTACAGACTCAGACAGGGAGAGGTTGAAAATGTTAGTGAAGACACTTGCCAGTTGGACAGCGTATGCTCGGAGTACACGTCCTGGTAATCTGTCTGGCCCAGCTGCCTTGTAAATGTTGATCTGTTTAAAGGTCTTACTCACATCAGCTGCATAGAGTGTGATCACACAGTCATCCGGACAAACTGATGCTCTCATGCATGTTTCAGTGTTACTTGCCTTGAAGCGAGCATAGAAGTTATTTAGCTCGCCTGGTAGGCTCGTGCAACTGGGCAGCTCTCGGTTGTGCTTCCCTTTGTAGTCTGTAATAGTTTGCCGGCCCTGCCACATCCGACGAACGTTGGAGCCGGTGTAGTACGATTCGATCTGAGTCCTGTATTGACACTTTGGCTGTTTGATGGTTCGTCAGAGGGCATAGCAGGATTTCTTATAAGCTCCTGGGTTAGAGTCACACACCTTGAAAGCGGCAGCTCTGCCCTTTAGCTTGGTGCGAATGTTGCCTGTAATCCATGGCTTCTGGTTGCTGTATGTACGTACAGTCACTGTGGGGACAATGTTCTCGATACACTTATTGAAAAACCCAGTGACTGATATGGTGTACTCCTCAATACCATCGGAAGAATCCTGGAACATATTCCAGTCTGTGCTAGCAAAACAGTCCTGTAGCTTAGCATCTGCATCATTTGACCACTTTTTTTGAAGAGCTCAGGGACTTTCAACATGGCCCCGTCATAGGTTCTGACAAGTCGGCTCATAAAATGTCTGCCCTGCTAGAGCTGCCCCGGTTAACTGTAAGTCCTGTTATTGTGAAGTGGAAATGTCTAGGAGCAACAACGGCTCAGCTGTGAAGTGGTAGGCCACATAAGCTCACAGAACAGTACCGCTGAAGTGCAACTCTCATTACTGAGCTTCAAACTGCCTCTGGAGCAAAGTCAGCACAAGAACTGTTCGTTAGGAGCTAATGAAATGGGTTTCCATTGTCAAGCAGCTGCATACAAGCCTAAGATCACCATGCTCAATTGCCAAGCGTCGGCTGAAGTGGTATAAAGCTCGCCCCCATTGGACTGTGGAGCCGTGGAAACACGTTCTCTGGAGTGCCCGAATCACTCTTCACCATTGGCAGTCCGACGGCTGAATCTGGGTTTGGCAGATGTCAGGAGAACGCTACCTCCCCAAATGCATAGTGCCAACTGTAAAGTTTGGTGGAGGAGGAATAATGTTCTGGGACTGTTATTCATGGTTCGGGCTAGGCCCCTTAGTTCCAGTGAAGTGTAATCTGAACGCTAAAGCATAGAATTACATTCTAGACGATAATGTGCTTCCAACTTTGTGGCAAAGCGAGGTCCATACATAAATGGTTTGTCGAGATCGGTGTGGAAGAACTTGACTGGCCTGCACAGAGTCCTGACCTCAACTGACCTCAAAAAGTTGTTTTATAGTCTTATAGACATATTTTTAACCAAATGTTATTGTTCACAATGCATATTATTGCCCACAATATTTGTTTAGTAATGTCAATGCATATTGTTGTCCACAATACTTCTTTAGTAATGTCATCCATGTGAATATCGAAGACCCCGTGCAACACAGCCTTGGGATTTATACATAGGCCTCCATCAAACCCGATCATTCCCATCAAATCCCATATTTCTTTATTTCTGTAATATTTCACTAAAAGGTGTTCTAAATTCTGTTCATCATGACAATTGGGCATAAGACACAATTTACTTTTGTCAAAACAACTCCAATTTACTACAGCATGCACTGGTAAACATTGTACGGAAATCAACCCCTCAAAAAATATCACTTTATAAATAGTTTTGTTCAAGAGACTGTTCCAGTTAATATTTCATTGTCTGAGAGACCCGATCATCACCACACTGAAAATCCCCACATAATATCGCACGCATAAATAGCAACCGTGTTTCATAAATAATAGCTTTTTCTTAGATGCTGTGTATAAATGTATCACTGTTATTTTCATTTCCTCTAAAGAATCAGTCCAGTATTAACTAATCGATGTCTGCCAAAAGCTAATATTCTCAGCTCATTTAGATTATTTGCTTACCTTCTACTGGGGACTTGGTTTCTCATTTTTCTTTTTAACTTGGCTTTGGATTGAACTGCGTTTGGAAGTGTAAACGGCGTAACTAATTATTGCGGGGAAAGGGAGCAGGGGTTGGAAGGAATCTGTCTCTCTCTTTCAGGGGTCGTGGGGATCAGTACTGAAGTCTGACTCGTTCGCGTCCTCAAAGGACTCTTCTTCCTTGCTCTCACTGCAGCTGGACCTGGAGGATGGATACTCTAGTTGACACCTTCCTGGGAGACCTGGTCTCCTTCACTTTCGTATTCAGCTCCCTCAGCTCCTCTCGCATTCACTGGCACTTGCCACTCAGCTGTGCTTTGACCTGTAGTGGTGACCTCGCGCTCTGCTGTGGCGTGGTGGATGGAACTCACTGTTGAGGTCGGTGGCTCTGTCTCCTCTTCCAGCTCTTCCTCTGGGCTGGATTGGGGACCAGCCCTGGCTTTGTAGGCATAAGACTGGGGACACTTGCAGAAGTCGTGGCCCTCTTTTCCAAACAAGGTGCACTTGCTTGGAGACTCACAGTCCCTGGATTTGTGTCCAAGGTCTCCACATCTCCCAACACTTCACCTCTGGGCAATCCTTGACATGGTTGTCCAGCCCCTGGCAGATGTAACACCGAGGGGTTTGTCCAGGGAAGGAGATCTTCCCCTTGTACGGGTCAAGGGATATTGAGTTAGGGATTGTTATCGACTGCCCACTTGTGGTTTTGCGCACTTTGTACTTGCGTACTCCATACCATATCCCAAACTTATCCACCGGTTTCACTGCAGGTTGTAAAATAGTGCAATACCCATTTAGAAACAGTTCGATGTCATGATCTGGAACTCTTCCCGTCCAGAACTTTACAAAGACCATCTTGACGTCCAGCACAATGGAGGACTCCACTGTCCCGTCCTTCTAATTTGTGGCTGTCTCTTGGGCAAAATGGACTCCAGCAAGCGGCGTAATGGGGGTTCTTCTTTAAAGACGTGCTGTAAATCTCTCCTGTTCGGAGATGCAATGAATCAGTAAACATCAACTGCACAAATCTAATTGGATTGGAATAAGAGTTTCTCTAACATAGTCGCATCGCAACTTGGTTGACGGTGTATTTTAATCTTGCCCAGTATTGACCAAAACGAGCGACATAATGTCGACCACGGATGAACCATACAGCTCTGACAGCTCGGGACTACAAAATTATTATTATGGGAGATAATTGATCTATACTTTGGTTTGTCATGGACAACCGCGATGATCGGCCAGACATAGTGTGTTCACCAAAATCGAATCCAAGTGAATCCAAAACATTACACTGTTGATTTCATGTGTCTCCAAGTGGCCACACGCCTCTCCGAAAGTGTGCACAGTTCCTAAGTCATTTCAATGCACTTTTATGCACTTTTTTAGTTCTTCTAGCTGTGCCGTTGAGGAACTAGAGCACACTTGTAGTTGTTTTGTTTGGAACACAACCCTGCAATCACACAATAACTGTTGTTGTTTACGCAATTGAAAAAAACGGCCCATTATAAATCGCAATTTGGGTCAGGTGAGATTCACTTCAACACTTGTTCTATTTCCCAACTTGACTAGCTAGGTTTAAAAAAAGATATTATCTTACAGTGTTAGGCTTTCACAGAGCAATTCAGAGAAACAGATGGTCATTTTGGGACACATAGAAGGGAGTCATGCATTCAGGTGCGTGTTCCGCTGCAAACTTTCTTTACAATAGACAAACATAGGCACATTCTGTTCAGAACAATCCAGGGCATGAAGCCATGTCATCTTGTAACTGTACATCGAACATAGTGATCATAAACGCTGACACTGTATAGGACATGAGTTTTATGATTATGGAAATGTGAAGTCCACATTTGGACTCACGGGTGTTTGGCTTGCTTGTATTGCATCATAGCTGTATTTATTATAATCCCCAACGTCTCATCTTTCAAAGTACATCGAGTCCTCTTAATTTACAGCATTTCCCTCACTCTTTCAACAGTTTGCTAATGTTGTCCAATTAGCGGGAGAGATGGAGGTAACTTCTAGTCATGTGCCGTGCTCAAGTTCAGAACGGCTGTCAGTCAATAACCATACAGCTCTGTGAAGCACAGAGCCTGAGCTTTGACATCATTTATAGCATGTGCCCCTGATCAGTGCCCCAATCTGACATTTTCAACCCGTATACTGGTAGGAATGTAAAGGGGAACTGTCAATTATCTAAAAACTAGTAAAAACCCACATTTTTTTCATATTGTAGCTTAGATCCTACTTTACATCACCTAAGGTTTTTGTTGTGCCTGCCATCGGTTGAGACACTTGCTCTTGAATACAGGTTTGATGTCATTTCAATCATAGAAATATCATTCTTAGAATGGACCTATCCATTCAGACCACTGCAATTTAGCTGGTACACCATTGAAATTGTAATTGAATTAACATTTTAGTTTCTAATTACTACCACAAAGATGGCCGCCAGTCCACCCACTGTCGAATGTCAACTTCAATGGTCATGTGTTTTCTATTATTTATGTTTCTAGGATCTTAGTAGGTTTCTTATGGAGGATTGACAGTATAATTTAAAAGAACAGATATTCCCATTCAAGTCAACATTCTCTGATGTGTGGACCTCCAAACAGCTTTGTGGTACCATTTTAGTACATTTATGAGCCAAAACATGACACCCATCCTGTATTCAAGAGTATGTTGTGTCTCCACCGATGGCGGGCGTAACACAACAACCTCAGATTATGTAAAATAGGGTCTAAACTACAACATATGTGAATTATGAATAAATCTGAGTACTCGTTTTTAGATAGTTGACATTTAAGGTTTTAAAAAAAATACAAAAAAAAGTGTCTTCAATAGTATGACAGCTCTGTTTGTAAGCTTTTAAATGATATCAATCTCAACCATTTATCTTTTCCAGTGATGTAGACATGGACACCTCGTGGTATACAAAATAGGTAAACTTTTAAAACCTTTATCTCCAAAGAATCACTTTCTGAGCACTTCTACATTGGGCAAATATGTATGGGAGGTTTCATTCAAATCAAAAGAGGTGCTGTCAAAAAGTGATTGAATTCATATGGATTTACCCAGCTTAAAGTAGGGCTGGCTGTAATTACAGGCCTTTAGGGGCCAGGCGATGAACCATAAAGCTCTCAGGATCTCACCATGCCGACCTGATTTTTTAATTAATCACCTCGTGCTGGCCGGACTGTGTTTGTCCCGACAACACAGTCACTGTGGCCCAGTATTCTTGTCACCATATGCCCACTAGGTCTTTGTTTGCTCCTCTACAGGGCTGCATGGCTGCCAGCCCATGTGTGTGCATTTGTGTGTGCGTGCATGCATACGTGTGTGTGCACTTGTGCACATACTGTATGTGTGTATGCGTGCATTATGATGTAGGTTAATTATAGGCAGAGGCCCGGACTGCTAGCTAAGGAGATGACACTTTTAACTGTGTGTATGTTAGTATAGCCCACAAACTATAGTCACATAGAGGAGGCTAAAGATACCTTGCATGCTAATCTGCTTCAGTTACCATCTGTGGCACAGCTGTCACAGGGCAGTAATGACAGACAGGCTTTCATAAGACCCCCAAAACCCCCCCACTACATACGGCTTGAAAATAGGACCCCTGGCCTGAGCTGGGTGGAAGGGTCCTCTTTGAACTTGACTTTCACCCTACAGGGTTTCTGCAACTCTGATACCTAAATTAAGAAACAGCGAGTTTATGTCTCATTAGGTAAGATAAGATAATAATTTAATTGAAAGGATTTAATCAATTTGTCATTTCAAATTAAAGTGATTTAATTGATGTACAGTTGTGGGATCTTTTAGTTTCAATGATTTTGTTTTTCTTAATGACTCATTTTCAGACGTTACAATGTCTTGTATGTGTTCTTGGAGGAAGGGAGCTGGTGCAGTCAAGCTGTCGGAGTTCCTGTTAGTCTATTGGTTGAAAAAAAACAGGGACTGGTTAATTCCGTTCCCTCAGTGCTAGCCTGTTTGTTTACATGTGTTGTCTATCATCTACCCTCATACACGGCTCGGGTTGCAAACACACCTTTTCATGGAAGGGCTATGAGTACGGTGTATATGTGACCATTTGATCCATGTGTTTTTGTTGCACTGTAGGGAATATAAATAGACATCACAAATGCAGACTGGAACCTCAGCCTTCGACATGGATCCCACCCTTTGATAAAGCTCCAAAATGTGTTCTCACCATTCAGCCATCTCTAACCTTTAGACCAGGCCTCAATCCTTGTTGTTTTTTTCATCGTGCAGAGGGAGACTGTTAAAACTAAAAGAAAGCAATGTATGGTATTCAACGTCTGTTCCACATTGGTTCACGTCAAAATAAGTAAACTATACATTTAGCGTTACAACAAACTGTGCACACACACTGGTTGAAACAACGTTGATTCAGCCCGTGTGTGTGACCAGTTTTTTTTTTGTACTGCAAAAATTTATAATTAACTTATTTTGACGTTTTCCGTTTGGTTTAGATTTAGAAGATTCACAATGCTGCCCTCAGATGGCTGAAACAACTATAAAGTAAGACACGACAAGAGCCTTGAAACTAAACCCGGGTGTGTCTGTCTTTTGCAGTGAATGAGATCATCGATAGAGACATATCTCAGCTCGGTGGCGGAGCAGCAGAGTCCAATCAACCAGAACAGGATACTTATGGATGGGATACTGTGATACTCCAGCGATAATGTTCTTCCATTCTGTGGCCTTCATTCGGTTTCTATTAATCATCATCATTACTCAGGACAGGAGTTGAATTGTGTTATCTATGCATTTGGCGGTTCTATTACTAACTGACCACAATATTGACGGCAAAACCCGTTGTGGTTTAACTGGTGCAATTAACCCAGTTGCTGGTAATACATACACATGTGGAGGTGGTTAGGCTGTAGAGAATGTAACCACTGGGCACAGGTGTCAATTCAACGTCTATTCCACGATGGTTCAATGTAATTCCATTGAAATGACGTGGAAACAACATTGACTCAACCAGTGTGCCCGGTGGGTATGCCTGTTTGTTTGCTTGCTTATCTAACAGTCAAACTAAAATATATTTTAAGATGGAAATACTTCTCATACCAAAGATTTTTAATTTGTTGCCCTTAAGGCACAGCTGAAATATGACAACTAATTGTCTGTAAATGCATGAAAATTATGTATTTGGTGTTGAAAGAACATTGATGTCAATGAAGAGGCTGAAAAAGGCCAAATACCAAATGCTGTGTTAATTTAATATTTATTGGTGAAATACATTTGATTTAAATTTATTTTTGATACTGTAGCTCTTGCAGTTGTATGATTCTTTAGAATAATGATACATTTTCATAACCTTCTAATGCCTGGTATTGTATGCCTATTTTCTATTTTAGTTTCCAAAGAATGTACAGTATATTATCAAGATTTATATGATACTTTGGCAGTATGCTTAGGTGTGAAGTAGCTATATCAAAGTCAAAGTTATAATGAACAAAAATATAAACGCAACATGCAACAATTTAATTGATTTGACTGAATTACAGTTCATATGAGGATATCAGTCAATAGAAATACATTCATTAGGCCCTAATCTATGGATTACACATGACTGAGAATATAGATATGCATCTGTTGGTCATAGACACTTTTAAAAAATGGGCCTCGGGATATGGTCCCAGTATTTTGGTGCATTCAAATTGCCATCGATTAAATACAATTGTTTGTTGTCCGTAGCTTATACCTGCCCATACCATAACCCCACCACCATCATGGGGCACTTTGTTCATAATGTTGACATCAGCAAACCGCTTGCCCCCATGACTCCATACACATACGTGGTCTGCGGTTGTGAGGCCGGTTGGACATACTGCCAAATTGTCTAAAAGGACATTGGCTTATCTTGGCAAAGGTGAGATGTTCACTAACAGAAATAGGATTTTTGTGTATGGAACATTTCTGGGATCTTTTATTTCAACTCATGAAACATGGGGGACCAACACTTTACATGTTGTGTTTATATTTTTGTTCAGTGCATTTCATCAGGTTTTTGTTCAATTAAAAAAAAAACCTATTAATAAGCCTGTTCTCTGTGTATCTGTGAGTGGTTTTGAAAACATACAAAAGGAGGGGGTAGGTGTGGTTATACATTTGAAGTTGGACGTTTACATACACCATAGCCAAATACATTTAAACTCAGTTTTTCACAATTCCTGACATTTAATCCTAGTACAAATGCCCTGTCTTAGGTCAATTAGGATCACGACTTTATTTTAAGAATGTGAAATGTCAGACTAGTAGTACAGAGAATACAACTTTGGAAGTATACTTGTGGTCATTGTCCAATTGGAAGACCATTTGCAAACAAACTTTAACTTCCTGACTGATGCTTGAGATGTTGCCTCCCCCTTTTTCCTTCAAACATAACGATGGTCATCATGGCCAAACAGTTTTATTTTTGTTTCATCAGACCAGAGGACAATACTCCAAAAAGTACGATCTTTGTCCCCAGGTGCAGTTGAAAACAGTAGTCTGGCTTTTTTTTATGGCGGTTTTGGAGCAGTGGCTTCTTCCTTGCTGAGCGGCCTTCCAGGTTATGTCGATATAGATACTTTTGTATCTGTTTCCTCCAGCATCTTCACAAGGTCCTTTGCTGTTGTTCTGGGATTGATTTGCACTTTTCCATCTCTAGGAGACAGAACGTGTCTCCTTCCCGAGTGGTAGGACGGCTGTGTGGTCCCATGGTGTTTATACTTGCGAACTATTGTTTGTACGGATGAACGTGGTACCTTCAGGTGTTTGGAAATTGCTTCCAAGGATGAACCAGACTTGTGGAGGTCTACAATTATTTTTTGGAGGTCTTTGCTGATTTCTTTTGATTTTCCCATGATGTCAAGCAAAGAGGCACTGAGTTGGAAGGTAAGACCATGAAATACATCCACAGGTACACCTCCAATTGACTCAAGTTATGTCACTTAGCATTGTCATGTCACTAAAGCAATGACATAATTTTCTGGCATTTTCCAAGCTGCACAGTATGTAAACTTCTGACCCACTGGAATTGTGAAACAGTGAATTATAAGTGTAAAAATGAACAACACAGGAATGGGAGAACTTGTAGAAGTCCTAACCAAAAAATAAAAGCTAACATGAAATTTGTGGAGTGGTTGAAAAACGAGTGTTTTTATTTTACCCCCCTTTTTCGTGGTATCCAATTGTTGTTAGTAATTACTGTCTTGTCTCATCGCTACAACTCCCATACGGGCTCGGGAGAGACGAAGGTTAACACAGCGCGCCTCCAACCCGGAAGCCAGCCGCACCAATTTGTCGGAGGAAACACCGTGTACCTGGCTACCTTGGTTAGCGCGCATTGCGCCCGGCGATGACACAAGGATTTCCCTACCGGCCAAACCCTCCCTGACCCGGACGACGCTAGACAGATTGTGCGTCGCCCCATGGACCTCCCGGTCGCGTTGAATAAGAACAAAACCATTGCAATTGAGACTTTCACCTTACAACCAGAGGAAAACTTTCACCTTGATATTAAAATAATGGATTTGGGATTGTGTTCATTTGCTGTGTTTCATTTGATGATTTGATGATGAACGTTTCAGTTCGATATGTCATGCTGCTCATGTGATGGTGAATACAGCCTGCTGTGTCCTGATGCTTATTGCTAAGTAGATACAGTGCATTGTTTTTTGGCTGTTCAGTATCAGTGAAAAACAAGTTAGCAGGAATGTGTGCTGTGTTTGTCAATGTCAATCATCAGTGAAAGTGGCCAATTTGGATTAGGGCAAAGTTGAAACATTTCAAACAGAATTACCATTGTTACCAATTGAAAGAGAACACTTTGGAGATTCAGACCAAAAGTGAGGACAGAACAGTTCACCTACCACAAGACTGAATCCAAACATTACACGGTTGATATTAGTGCCTTAATTTGTATACATGCATATTTACAGACTTTTCCACATTTTGTTGTGTTACAGCCTGAATTTAAAATGTATTACATTGAGATTTGTCACTGGCCTACACACAATTACCCAAAATGTCAAACTGTATTTTACATTTTTTATTAATAAAAAAAACAAACAACTGAAATGTCTTGTGTCAATAAGTATTCAACCGCTTTGTTATGATAAGCCTAGATAATAATTTAAAAAAGCCTAGGAATAAACATTTGCTTAACAAGTCACATAATAAGTTGCATGGACAAACTGTGTGCAATGATAGTGTTTAACATTATTATTTTTAAATGACTACCTCATCTCTGTACCCCACACATAGAATTATCTGTAAGGTCCCTTAGTCGAGCAGTGAATTTCAAACATAGATACAACCACAACGACCAGGGAGGTTTTCCAATGCCTTGCAAGGAAGAGCACCTATTGGTAGATGGGTAAAAACTCAGAGCGATTGTTTTGGGCCCTGTGCAAGGCCCATTGAGTTTGGGGGGTCCCCCCTCCCCCCTCTCTTATGTCATAAGAATCTCCCCCCAGCCACCCATCCTCTGTTTAGTTAGATCATTGTTTACAGTAGGACAAGTGAATGGGAAAATACGTTTGAAATGTCTTCACCTGTCTGTGTGTTATTTCAACAACAACAAAAAACGTAAAAACTCTGATTGCTAAGGTAATTTTAAGATGTCAGGCTTGAAAACCATTTCAGCCATTTTGGCACAGTAACTCACTACCAAAACCAGACACAACTGGTTTGAAGTGGCCAAGAGACATCATGTGATCTACTACTGCCATCTAGTGGATTAATTGGGAATCAGACAAGTGATATATTTATTTACATCAATGGATAGCTAGAGACTTCAGCTTTCTCTTCATACAGTATGTAAATCATTCATGTAAGACAAAAAATGAAGGCATAGCAATGTTGCACAAACCCTGCACTTTTAAAATGTCTGTGATGCTATGGGAATTTGCACATGTTTAGAGTGCCACTATTCAGTAGAATACCTGACAAAATATGTTTCTTGAATTTCTTTAAAATCCTTTTGGAACAGTAATTGGTGACATATTTTATCTCACACCTAGACTGTCAAATATCTTATTCAAGACATTTAATATCCCTTTTAGCATGGTGAAGTTATTGATTACACTTTGAATGGTGTATAAATAAACCCAGTCACTACAAAGATACAGGCATCCTTCCTAACGCAGTTGCAAGAGAAGAAGGAAACCGGTCAGGAATTCCACCATGAGGACAATGGTGACTTTAAAACAGTTACAGAGTTTAATGGCGTTGATAGGCGAAAACTGAGGATGGATCAACAACATTGTAGTTACTCCACAATACTAACCTAACTGACAGAAGGGAAAGAATGGAAATATTCCAAAACATTCATCTCGTTTGCAACAAGGCACTAAACAAAGTGTTATGTCTGAGGCAAATCCAATACAATACATTACTGAGTACCACTCTCCATATTTTCATGCATAGCGGTGGCTGCATCTTGTTATGGGTATGCTTGTCATTGTTAAGGACTGTTTTTTTCTAGGATAAAAAATAGACTGAATGGAGTTAAGCACAGGCAAAATCCTAGAGGAAAATCTGGTTTAGTCTGCTTTCCATCAGACACTGGGAGATGAAGTCACCTTTCAGCAGGACAATAACATAAAACAAGGCCAAATCTACACTGGAGTTGCTTACCAAGAAGACAGTGAATGTCCGAGTTACAGTTTTGACTTAAACCTGCTTGAAAATCTATGGCAAGTCCTGAAAAGTGTTGTCGAGCAATGATCATTAACCAATTTGTCAGAGCTTGAAGAATTCTGAAAAAAGTAAAAGGGTAATATTGCACATTTCAAGTGTGGAAAGCTCTTATTGTAGACTTACCGAGAAAGACACAGCTGTAATCACTGACAGAGGTGATTATAACGTATTGACTCATGGGATTGAATACTTATCGAATCAAGATATATTTGATTTTTAATTTTTCATAATTGTTTTTCGAATTGTCCCTACACTTTGACATTACAGAATATTTTGTGTAGATTGTTGACAACATTTTTTTTTATTAAATCCATTTTAATCACACATTGTAACACCAATTTTTTTTTATGAAAAAGTCAAGATGTGTGAATACTTTCTGAAGGCACTGTATGTGCATTTGACATTTATTGTACTTTTCGCAACATTTGTCAATAACACAATCAGGAAATACTCTGGATACATTAGTAATGTAAAAATATTAATGTACATTTGGTGGTAGGTGCTACATAATAAAGAACAATTACAAGGGTTGGAGTGAATGGTCTAACTGGTGTTTCTAAGTGGCAACACACCTCTCCAAAATATGCGTGGTTCCTAAGTTATTTCAATGCACTTTTATGACTCAAGGAAAGAGCCTTCAACTATAAGGTGCTTTTTTGAGCTCTCCTAGCTGTGCCGTTGAGGAACTGAAGCAATACACTTGAAGTTTTTTATTTGCAACACAGCCCTTCACCCCTCCACCATCACACAATTACGATTGTTGTTTACCCAATCCAAAAACATTCCATAATAAATCACAATCTGAGTCAGTTGGGCATCATTTTGAAAGCTTATTCTATTGCCAACGTGACCAGCAAAGTTATAAAATACAATCTTACAGTGTTAGGCTTTCATATAAAACCCTTCAGACAAACAGATTGTAATTTTGGTTGCGCACAGAATGGAGTCATGAGTTTCATTCAAGTGCGTGTTCTGCGGAAAATTGTCTTCACAGTATGACAATCAAACGCTCATTCTGTTCCAAATATGTTCATGTGAAGTGCACATTTGAACCCACAGGTCTGTGGTTTGCTTGTATGACATCAAAGCGGTATTATTAAAAAACCCAACATCTCATCTTTCAGAACACATTGACTCCTCTCGATTTACAGCATTCCCCTCACTCAGACAACACATTTGCTAAAGTGGCCCAATTAGCAGAAGGGATGGGGACATGGTTTTGTTGCGCAAGGTACACACGTACACATGAAACCCATACATCGATGTAAAGAAGAGAGCCAGAGCTCTGGCGTCATATACAGTGCTTTCAGACCCCTTGACTTTTTCCACATTTGGTTAGGTTACAGCCTTACTTTGAAATGGATTATTTAAACAAAATCCCTCAATCTACAGACACTACCCTATAATGACAAATTGAAAATCAGGTTTTTAGTAATGTTAGCAATTTATTTATTTTTTAAACAACAGAAATACCTTATTTACATAAGTATTCAGACCCTTTGCTATGAGACTCGAAATTGAGCTTAGGTTCATCCTGTTCCCATTGATCATCCTTGAGATGTTTCTACAACTTTATTGTGGTAAATTCAATAGATTGGACTTGATTTTGAAAGGCACACACCTGTATATATAAGGTCCCACAGTTGACAGTGCATGTTAGAGCAAAAACCAAGCCATGAGGTCAAAAGGAATTGTCCGTAAAGCTCAGAAACAGGATTGTGTCGAGGCACAGATCTGGGGAAGAAAAAAAAATGTCTGCAGCATTTAAGGTCCCCAAAAACACAGTGTCCTCCATTCTTAAATGGAAGAAGTTTGGAACCACCTAGACTCCTAGAGCTGGCCGCCCGGCCAAACTGAGCAATCGGGGGAGAAGGGCATTGATTAGGGAGGTGACCAAGAACCCGATGGTCTCTCTGACTCACTGATGTTAAGAGACATATGGCATGTGGGACACGACGTGTACTGCTCCGACCAAGAGCGCGGGCAGGAGCTGGGCACACAAAGGCATTTATATATTCTACATATATTCTACATTTACAATACCAGTCAAAGGTTTGGACACACCTACTCATTCTAGGGTTTTTCTTTCTTTCTTTCTTTTTTACTATTTTCTACATTGTAGAATAACAGTGAAGACATCAAAACTATGAAATAACACATGGAATCATGTAGTAACTAAAAAAGTATAAAACAAATTAAATATATTTTATATTTGATATTCTTCAAAGTAGCCAAACTTTGCCTTGATGACAGCTTTGCAGACTCTTGGCATTCTCTCAACCAGCTTCATGAGGTAGTCACCTGGAATGCATTTCAATTAACAAGTGTGCCTTGTTAAAAGTTCATTTGTGGAATTTCTTTCCTTCTGAATGTGTTTGAGCCAAACAGTTGTGTTGTGACAATGTAGGGTTGGTATACAGAACATAGCCCTATTTGGTAAAAGACCAAGTCCATATTAAAGGCAAGAACAGCTCAAATAAGCAAAGAGAAACGACAGTCCATCAAGGTCAGTCAATCCAGAACATTTCAACACCTTTTAAAGTTTCTTCAAGGGCAGTCGCAAAAAACATCAATCGTTATGATGAAATTGTCTCTCATGAGGACCGCCACAGGAAAGGAAGACCCAGAGTTACCTCTGCTGCAGAGAATAAGTTCATTAGGAGTTACCAGCCTCAGAATTCCAGCCCAAATAAATGCGTCACAGAGTTTAAGTAACAGACACACCTCGACATCAACTGTTCAGAGGAGACTGTATGAATCAGGCCTTCATGGTCGAATTGCTGCAACAACAAAAAACACTACTAAAGGACACCAATAAGAAGAAGAGACTTACTTGGGCCAAGAAACACAAGCAATGGACATTAGACCTGTGGAAATATGTCCTTTGGTCTGATGATTCCAAATTTGAGATTTTTGGTTCCAACCGCCGTGTCTTTGTGAGACACAGAGTAGGTGAACGGATGATCTCTGCATGTGTGGTTCCCAAAGTGGAGCATGGAGGAGGTGTGATGGTGTGGGTGTACTTTTCTGGTGACACTGTCAGGGATTTATTTAGAATTCAAGGCACACTTCACCAGCATGGCTACCACAGCATTCTGCAGCGATACGCCATCCCATCTGGTTTGCACTTAGTGGGACTATCATTTGTTTTTCAATAGGACAATAATCCAAAACACACCTCCAGGCTGTGTAAGGGCTATTTGAAGAAGGAGAATGATGGAGTGCTGCATCAGATGACCTGACCTCCACAATCCCCCGACCTCAACACAATTGAGATAGTTTGGGATGAGTTGAACTGCAGAGTGAAGGAAAACCAGCCAACAAGTGCTCAGCATATGTTGGAACTACTTGAAGACTGTTGGAAAAGCATTCCTCATAAAGCTGGTTGAGAGAATGCCAGGAGTGTGCAAGCTGTCATCAAGGCAAAGGTTGGCTACTTTGAAGAATATAAAATATATTTTGATTTGTTTAACACTTGTTTGGTTACTACATGATTCCATATGTGTTATTTCATAGTTTTGATGTCTTCACTATTATTTTACAGTGTAGAAAATAGTAAAAATAAAGAAAAACCCTTGAATGAGTAGGTGTGTCCAAACCTTTGACTGGTATTGTAAATGTAGAATATATGTAGAATATATAAATGCCTTTGTGTGCCCAGCTCCTGCCCGCGCTCTTGGTCGGAGCAGTACACGTCGTGTCCCACATGCCATATGTCTCTTAACATCAGTGAGGGGGCCGGAAGGGAGAGAGAGGAGAGGCAGAGGGAGCCCCTGCTGGAGGATAACATGGACCCTGGAGGCCCCAGGCCCAAGGCACGGCCACACCTCAACCAGCACAACCACTTTTTCCACTTTGACAGTGAGGCCCCAAAACTCATCCAGTATCTTCATTTCTCTCCTAGCTGTCAGAACTACTCCATTTAAAGTATATCTCTCATGAATATTCTATGAGCTTGAAGTAACATGTATTTCACCCTTACAAGATTCTCGCATTGCAAGCTGGCCGCCCAATTTCTCATCCCAGCTTAATGCCATGGTCCATTGATCCATGACTTGTGTGCTTCCAGTGCCCTGTGCACTTAGTGAGAGGGGGGGGGGTGAATGGTATCACAATATCTTTAGGACCATCAGATCGGGAGATATTTCCTTGGGTTCCCTACCATCTGGTGCTCCAGGACCTGCAGCTGACCCCTCTGTAGAGGTCACCACTGACAACTTCCTGGTGGGACGCATCGTGGTGCCTTTCCCCACACAGGTCAATCCAGTCCCAGTCCCACCACAAACCCTTTCTCACACAGGTCAGTCCCACATCTCCACCTCTTCATAAGATGTTTGTGTCTGCTTATGTGAGCTTATGTGTCTTCTTGGATGGTAGATTAACATAGGGATGTACTGAAACAGAATTCAGGGTCAATTCATCCTATGAGCCAATATCACATTATTGCTTATAAAATGTTTTGAGTGGGATGCCTGACTTCAACAGTCAATTTGGATGTGGGTGGGGCCAGCGGGACTTCAAAGGTTGTGACCCCTGAGGTGGAGGACTTTGGAGCTCAGGTGCTGCCGCTTCTCCAAGTCAGCCGAGAAGAGATAGAAGATGCTGCAGCAGAGGAAAGGTGAGATACTGCTACGGTCATGCAGGTACTGTGTCTGCTTATTTAAAAGCACTGTTCTCTATAGACTTCAATGGAACACTTCAGGTTCCTAATCTGCTAGCCTGGATTTTCAAATGGCAGTCTATTATGGACAGTGTGAATGATGCCAATTAAAAAGGTTTCCTCCTATTTATTACCTTTCAATGCTCTACTTGTGCACACTTGACTATGGATGTTTTTGTTTGAATATTTTGTCCTGTATGTTACCCTGTGTTTTTTCCATTTAATTTTCTCTATTCCATCGCTATCCATTTAGCTCCTTCTGTTTCTCATGCTCCTGTTAATGGTAGTAATCTATTAGCAGCGCTGGCTAATCAGCCCTAATGATGATGAGGCTCTGGGCAGCATGGACCCCATTAGCACACCCATGTCCTCTGGCCCCATAACATTAACACGTCCGGCTTCAAAAAGTACTTGTCTTTCAAATACTTTGGGCAGTGAATTTGCCAGACGGGCAGGGTTTGCAGTTGCACTTTTGGGAATATTCCATTGGTTCCATTGCACCAGGCAAGCTAAATCGACATGAGCTAAAGGATCCCAACATTAACCACAAGCCTAACCCTAGCTTAATGTTCACACCCCGGTTCAACCCTGACCCTAGCCTCAGCCAGAACCCTAACCCTTTTCGATGTCTCCTCTCGAAGGAGATATCTGAGTAAGAGCCCTGCTGCCATGAACGACGATAATGATGACGAGTACGATGAAGGTATGCCCTTCAGTAAGAGTTATAGGATTATAAATCAGCCCCAGGTTTCCCAGCACCACCAAACCTGCCCCCTCTAGATCCCAAAGTCTTTCTAGGGCTGAAGTAGGCTACTGAATGGACTGTCTCAAATCAAATCAAATGTTATTTGTCACATGCTTTGTGAACCACAGGTGTAGACTAACAGTGAAATGCTTACTTATGGGCTCTTCCCAACAATGCAGAGAGAAAAATCTAGAAACAAGGAATAAATACACAAGGAGTAACGATAACTTGGCTATATACACAAGGTACCAGTACCAAGTCGATGTGCAGGAGGGGTATGTATAGGTAGGGGTAAAGGTACTAGGCAACAGGATAGATAATAAACAGTAGCAGCAGCATTTGTGATGAGAGAGTTAGCGCAAAGAGGGTCAATGCAGATTGTCCGGGAAGCTATTTGGTTCTGTTAGTAGTCTTATGGTTTGGGGATAGAAGCTGTTTAGTGTCCTGTTGGTACTGCTTGCCGTGCGGTAGCAGAGAAAAGTATGTGACTTGGGTGGCTGGAGTCTTTGACAGATTTTAGGGCCTTCCTCTGACACCGCCTGGTATAGAGGTCCTGGATGGCAGGGAGCTCGGCCCCAGTGATGGACTGGGCCGTACACACTACCCTCTGTAGCACCTGGTCGGATGCCAAGCAGTTGCCATACCAAGTAGTGATGAAGCCAGTCAAGATGCTCTCAATGGTGCAGCTGTATAACTTTTTGTGGATCTGAGGGCCCATGCAAAATCTTTTCAGCCTCCTGAGGGGGAAGAGGCGTTGTCGTGTCTTCTTCACTACTGTGTTGGTGTGTATGGACCATGTTAATTCCTTGGTGATGTGAACACTGAGGAACTTGAAGCTCCTGACCCGCTCCACTACAGCCCCATTGATGTGGATGGGGGCATGCTCGGCCCTCTGTTTTATGTAGTCCACAATCAGGAACTACTATCTATCCATTGAATTAGTCTGGCAGACAAGAAATGTGCATAGTAACATGCTGCGTTTTAAATGTTCTGTTTGGGAGCTATAGCCAGACCAGGGACTGGGTTCTGTCATAGATATTACAGCTTTAATCAGTCTCTCTCACCCCAGGAGTACAGAGCATTAATGGCTGGCCTGAATTAAGTTGATGCTCCTGCCGCTTTCACACTTTGGCATTAAATCTATCCATGAGTCATTCTGTCTGTTTATTACTTGATCCAGTGATCCTCAAACTAACAATGTCTTATTAATGTGAGTCATGAAAACAGGACACGATGCATTCTAAAGTGGGTCTATTGAATTCAGTCCTTGAAAGATTCTAGTCGATTATGGCTCTGCTTATACCAAAACAGTATTTGCTTTGGTTCAAAACAGCAGGTCTGGGACAGATAGCATGTCCAGTGAACAGGTCAAGGTTCCATAGCCGCTGGCATAGCAATTGAAACTGGAGCAGCAGCACGGCCAGGTGGACTGGGGACAGCAAGGAGTCATCAGGCTCCATAATTTGCAAATAAATTCATAAAAAATCATACAATGTGATTTTCTGGATTTTTTTCATCTCATTTTGTCTGTCATAGTTGAAGTGTACCTATGATGAAAATTACAGGCCTCTCTCATCTTTTTAAGTGTGAGTACTTGCACAATTGGTGGCTGACTAAATACTTTTTTCCCCCACTGTATAGGAGAAAGCTCTGCCTCCAGCTGTTTGCTTAGAAATTCTAGGGACAATTAGGAGGCCTGCGTCTTGTGACCGTAGTGTAGGTATGTACGGCAGGACCAAATCGGAAAGATAGTTAGGAGCAAGCCCATTTAATGTTTTGTAGGTTAGCAACAAAACCTTGAAATTAGCCCTTGCCTTAATTAGCGCACGGATCCCGTTAATCGACAACATTCGGTGAAGCTGGAGCGAGCCAAATTCAAGTTACAAAATTGTAATATTAAACATTCATGAACATACAAGTGTCCTAAATCATTTAAAAGCTTAACTTCTTGTTAATCCAGCCGCTTTGTCAGATTTCAAAAAGGCTTTACGGCAAAAGCACACCATGTGTTTATCTGAGGACATCGCACCACACACAAAAGCATTAAAAACATTTTCCAAACCAGCACAGGCGTCACGAAAGTCAGAAATAGCGATAAAATAAGTCACTTACCTTTGAAGGGTCCCAGCTACACATCAAATGGTAATTTTGTTCAATAAAGTCTTTCTTTATATCCCACAAGTCAGTTTAGTTGGCGCGTTTGATTCAGTAATCCACCCGTTCCACTAGTTCAACATGCATACAAAGAATCCCAAAAGTTACCAATAAACTTTGTCCAAACAAGTCAAACAACGTTTCTAATCAATCCTCAGGTACCCTAATATGTAAATAAACGATCAAATTTAAGACGGAGAATAGTATGTTCATTACCGAAGATAAATAACCAGAGATAAATAACGAAGTGCGCACCCTCATCCACTCGCGCCACAACATTACAGTCAAAATGAGAGCCACCAAGAAAAACTACAAATTCTAGCTCAGTTTTCAAAAAACAAGCCGGAAACCCTTTCTAAAGACTGTTGGCATCTAGTGGAAGCCATAGGAACTGCAAATTGGGAGGTCTTCGGATGGATTGTCCTCGGGATTTCACCTGCCATATCAGTTCTGTTATACTCACAGACATTATGTTAACAGTTTTAGAAATTTCGGAGTGTTTTCTATCCAATACTACCAATTATATGCATATCCTAGCTTCTGGGCCTGAGTAACAGGCAGTTTACCTTGGGCACGTCAGTCATCCGAATTTCCGAACACTGCCTTAAGAAGTTAACAGTTAACAGGAAGCCAGTGTAGAGGCTAGCTCTGGAATAATATGATCACATTTTTTATTTCAAGTCAAGATTCTAGCAGCCGTGTTTAGCACTAACTGAAGTTTATTTAGTGCTTTATCCGGGTAGCCGAAAAGTAGAGCATTGCAGTAGTCTAACCTAGAAGTGACAAAACATGGATATATTTTTCTGCATCATTTTTGGAAAGTTTCTGATTTTTGCAATGTTACGTAGATGGAAAAAAGTTGTCCTTGAAACAGGCAATTTTGAGCTTCACCATGTTTCATCGAAATGTACAGCTGTGTGTCATCCGCATAGCAGTGAAAATTAACATTATGTTTCCGAATGACAGCAACAAGGGGTAAAATATATAGTGAAAACAATAGTGGTCCTAAAACGGAGCCTTGAGGAACACCGAAATTTACAGTTGATTTGTCAGAGGTCAAACCATCCACAGAGACAAACATATCTTTCTGACAGATAAGATCTACACCAGGCCAGAACTTGTCCGTGTAGACCAATTTGGGCTTCCAATCTCTCCAAAAGAATGTGGTGATCGATGGTAATCAAAAGCAGCACTAAAGTCTAGGAGCACGAGGACAGATGCAGAGCCTCAGTCTGACTCCATTAAGGTAATTTACCACCTTCACAAGTGCAGTCTCAGTGCTATGATGGGGTCTAAAACCAGACTTAAGCGTTTCATATACATTGTTTTGTCTTCAGGAAGGCAGTGAGTTGCTGTGCAACGGCTTTTTTTTTTTTTTGGAGAGGAATGGGAGATTTGATGTAGGACGATAGTTTTTTATATTTTCTAGGTCAAGGTTTGCCTTGAATCAGGTCCAGTTACCAGTATTTCCCTGGGTTAGTTATGTGTCAGATGTTTAAACAGGAAGCATGGAAATCCTGATTGACCATACATACTGGCATGGCTATATACAGAAAAAAATATGTAAGAGAGCTTCCCTGGTGGCGAGGAGGATAAAATACCTGGCTTGGAAACAAAACAATGCAGGTACAAACCCCACATGTGCAGATTGTCAACATATAAAGTATAACAACTATGGTTGTGTTTGTATGATTTAGATGCTGTTCAAATTTCCTATGAATTAAATAATGTACAGATTGTCAACACATGAAGTGTAACAAATGTGGGTGTGTCTGTATGATTAAATGCTGTTCAAATATACTATGAAGGAAATAATGTGCAGAATGTCAACATGTGAAGAATATAGTGTTCAGGTCTGGATTAATGCAGAGGCTTACTGGGACCGTGGGGGGCCCAATAGGCAAAAAAAAAACATATCATATACATGTTTTTTTCTTACACTACAACGGCCAACTACAGGAGGATTCAGGAGCCCACTCTCAACGAGTGTAGCCAGCCTGCTGCTGCCGCACTGCTACTCATCAGATGGGAAGACGAGAGGAGGTAGGGGGCCCACGTGGGTAACCGGGGGGGGGGGGGCATGCCTTGATTGGGAAATGGATTAATAAAGAATGCTGCATATATGCATAATAAATACATGTGACTGGTCAATTGTGTAAGTCGGGCTGGGCTCAAGTGGCAAACAAACAAACAAAAATAGACATAATCCATAGTTGGATTTTGGAAACTCTTACCCTGGCATTTTTTGTGTTAAACTCATGGGTTCACTAGCAATAGCTGTCAGTCCTGATTTGAATGGGAACTATCATCTATGGATTATATTTTCATGCTTGGTTGGGGCTGTCTGTTTGCCTTTGGCTATTTTCTAAATATAATTGAAGACCCAATAGAAAAAAAAAATCTCAACAACTCCCGATTTCTGGCGAAGAGCAGTACTGTTTTTCTAAGTAGCTCATTGTGAGATCGGCCATCAAAGCCCCAGGGCCAGTCCCAGGCACATCGGCCATCAAAGCCCCAGGGCCAATGATTTCTTAATCCGGCCCTGGTTGTGTTTGGATGATTAAAAGCTGTTCAAATGTCCTATGAATTTAATTATAATGCCATGTGTCTCTAGATCACCTTCAAAATGTGAATTGCCATTAAATATGGAGAGAAACATAATGGGGATGTATTCCAATGGGGATGTATTCCAATCTGCTTTCTTACGCTTTAAGGAGCTACACATTTGTATGCTGAGAATGTTGTGGTAATATTAGGTAAAATATAAAATAACATTTTCTAAATGTTCTTGAAATGTTCTGAGGACCTCCAAGGCAAGGTCAAATGTATTAAACCGCGAACATCAATGGAGCATTATGCTAAACCTGAAACATATGCTATGAATGTCATAAAAACTGACTTATTTGCAGTGGTGTAAAGTACTTAAGTACAAATACTTTCAAGTACTAATTAAGTAGTTTTTTTAGGGAGTATCTGTACTTAACTATTTATATTTTTGATAACTTTTCCTTCACTACATTTATTTTTCCTGACACCCAAATGTACTCGTTACATTTTAAATGCTTGTCAGGATAGGAAAATGGTCCAGTTCACACACCTATGAAGGAATGTCCCTCATCCCCACTGCCACTGATCTGCAGACTCATGCTTCATTTGTAAATTATGTCTGAGTGTTGGAGTGTGCCCCTGGCTATCAGTAAATACAAGAAAAAAAACAAGAAAAAGTGCCATCTGGTTTGCTTAATATAAGGAATTTGAAATTATTTATACTTTTACTATATGTATCAATAGAAATTACAAGTACAGTAACAGTCAAAAGTTTGGACACACCAACTCATTCAAGGGTTTTTCATTATTTTTACTATTTTCTACATTGTAGAATAATAGTGAAGACATCAATACTACGAAATAACTCATATGGAATCATGTAGTAACCAAAAAAAGTGTTAAACAAATTAGTGATCCACCGATATTACATACAGGTATCCGATATTTTCCTTGCAAAAAATAAATATACAGAGAACCGATATTTACAATTTTTTGTGGTCTTTTAAGCATTATAGTACAGTTAAATAGTTAACACAAGACACTGCATCTCAGAGCAAGAGGCGTCACTACAGTCCCTGGTTTGATTCCAGGCTATATCACATCCGGCCGTGATTGGGAGTCCCATAGGGCGGCACACAATTGGCCCAGCGTCGTCCGGGTTTGTCCATTGTAGATAAGTTGGAAAATAAAACTTTCCAAATAAATGTATTAAAAATCCTACAATGTGATTTTCTGGATTTTTTAAAATCATTTTGTCTGTAATAGTTGAAGTGTACCTATGATGAAAATTACAGGCCTCTCTCGTCTTTTTAAGTGGGAGAACTTGCACAATTGGTGGCTGACTAAATACTTTTTTGCCCCACTGTATAACAGAAAGGGGTTTTAATCGTTAATCAGTGGTCCTACAAGGGGTTGGAGGTCACAGATGAACGTTTTGGGACATACACATCGGTTGGGCTGGCACAGTTCATGATAGCCATGTGCTGGCCAACTCAGCACTATTTACCAAGGGTCAGGAGGGGAGACTCCTCCCAAGATGGACAGACCTTTCATGGAGTGAATGTGCCACTTGTAATATTAGGAGACGCTGCCTACGTACTTCTTCCGTGGCTGATGAAGCTCTACTCAGAGAGAGAAGGGAATCCCACCTGTGCTTGACCAACTTTAATGAGAGGCTCAGTAGTTCTTGCATGACTGTATAGGGCTTTTGCTCGACTGAAGGGAAGATGGAGGTGTTTGCTTCAACGCAATGACTCTCCCATTGACATAATAAACACACTAATTACAGCACGTTGTGTGCTGCATACATTCTGTGAAATTCATAATGAGACTTGAGGATGATGAAGTACAACAACAAAGAATTCCCAGCAATGCAATTGGAAGGGAGGGCAACTCCCATAACTTAATTAAATGTTCTGGGAACCTTTAAAGAACTTAGAGCAGGTGTTCGTTCTGTCAACATTATTACAACATTGTAGGAATGCAACCTATCGTAAATTAAACATTGTATGAATGTCATCACAACTGAGCATATTGTGTGTTTTGGTACAGTACCTACAGTGCTGTGAAAAATGATTTGCTCCCTCCTTGATTTTCTAAATGTTTGCATATTTTTGATACTGAATGTTATCAGATCTTCAACCAAACTTAAATTAGGTAATGGAAACCTGAGTTTACAAATAACTAAATACAAAAAGTATTTAGTTATTTGTGAAAAAAGTAATTGCACCCTTACATTCTGTAACTGGTTGTGCCACCTTTATCTGCAATGACTCCAACCAAACGCTTCCTGTTGTTGATCAGCCTCTCACGCCACTGTGGAGGAATTATGGCCCACTCTTCCATGCAGAACTGCTGTAACTCAGCGACATTTGTGGGTTTTGAAGCATGAGCTGCTTATTTCAAGTCCTGCCACAACATTTCAATTGGGATTAGGTCTGGACTTTGACTAGGCCATTCCAAAACTTCAAATGTGTTGCTTTTTAGCCATTTTCATTTAGACTTGATTGTGTGTGTTGGGATAATTGTCTTGCTGCATGACCCAGCTGCGCTTCAGTTTCAGCTCACAGACGGATGGCCTGACATTCTCCTGTAGAATACTCTGATACAGAGCAGCATAATGGTCCCTTCTATTAAGGCAAGTGGTCCAGGTGTCGAGGCAGCAAAGCCTCCCCAAAACCATCACACTACCACCACCATGCTGGACCGTTGGTATGATGTTCTTACTGTGGAACGCAGTGTTTAGGTTTTCGGCAGGCATAATGGGATCCATGTCATCCAAGAAGTTGACTCAAGTTTGCCAAAAAACACCTGGATGATCATCAAGACTCTTGAAGGAATGTTCTATGGACAGATGATTCAAAATTATAACTTTTTGAACATTACAGAGAATTACGTAAACAATTAAGTAAATCCAAATCCCTATCTCAGTCCAAGGCTAATTTAGGAGAGGGACAATTTTAAATCGCTAGCCACCGGAGGACAACAACACAACAAAAAATAGTTTGTCAATGACGTTTGGCTTGATGTGATTGGTGTGAAGCCAAATCTAAACTGGCTTCCCTTGACACTTTTTGTGGTGCACAATGACCATTCACAGTTGAGCTCACTCAGTTTAGCTCAACGCTGATTGGCTATTACTGTCTAAAAAAATATCAAGGAGGCCTAATGCTCACTGGCTTTCCTTGCATTCAATACTGCGGACGACAACAATTTCAAACCATTTTTGACCAGAAAGCATCAGATAGATGGGCTACACATACAGAGACAGAGGGGCACTGTTTTGCTCGATCGGATGAGATAAATTCAGCCTCTTGCGAAAAAGAAAAAAAAAGACGAAACACAAAGAGATGAAAGATATATTTTATTGGTACATTTTTTGGGGAAGCCTGGCTTCCCATGGCATACATGGTATTCATGGAGGCCAAGGGAAGCCAGGATCCCCCCCCAAAAATGACCAATAAAACAAAAGATAATTTGATAAGAGAGACGTAAATATAATTAATTGAATGATCTTTTTCTTTAGTTGGTGTAAAAATAAATAGAAATGTATACATTTTAAGGTTGTATCATTAGATTTGGGGAGGGGTCATCAGAAATTCTGGCAAAAAAAAGCAAATGGGGTCACCAGAAAATCTGGCAAAAAAAAACGGGTTCCCCTCTGGAAAACGTTGAATACCACTACTGTAGATATTACTATTGTACTCCGACGGTGACTTTGTGTAATTTGTCACTAGAGGGCAGTAGCAGTACACTACTGTTTACAAGGGAACATCAGCTGTGTACATTTTATGTCTCAATCATCACAAGGTAAACATTTTCCTGAGACTTCCTCAGACTGCCTTTACACAGGCAGCCTAATTCTGATATTTTTTCACTAATTGGTCTTTTGACCAATCAGATTTTTTGACATTAATTGGACAAAATATCAGAATTAGGCTACCTGTGTAAATTCATAAAGCTTCTAGCAATACAATATGTTAAACTTTTCTAAAATCCATGAAGTTTATGTGTCACGGGCGGGAGAAACCAACATCTGATCTTTAGACCAAGAAAACATTTCCCCTTGGGCGACACTGATTTTGAAGTCACAGGCAGGAATACCTCTGCATGAGACAATGAGCCTGAGTCATGTCCACTACATTCGCTCTCTTTGACCTCCTTCCCCATGAGAAACCGTCCAAAGTTGGGCACCATTGTCACGGGAGGGATCTGAACCCAGGTCTCCCACAGGAGAAAACAATGTATTGATCATTAGACCAAAAGGAAATGACCTTTCGGGCCTAGGGTGACACAGATTTTGAAGTCCAAGCAGGGCTACGTCATCACTATACCATGAGCCCGACTCATGTCCACTATGTGTATGTGTGTGTATATGAGGCATGTTGCAATACCTGACCGCTCACCTTGGTGAGATAAGTGCCAAGGAAAAGAGACTCAAATATTTGCTTGTTTTCTCACTGTGAGGAATTCGGAAGAAAAGCAAACCCAATCAATAACTTGATCTGACCACTGTGTTATAGCCTAACAATATTTAGAGAAATACATCTAATAAATATGTTTACATAATTTACACATAGATTACCTACCCCCTTGGGTACACCCAAACATGTTGTGAATTGTGTGATAACAGAAAACATACACTGAGTTGTATTAGCTAGCATAATTAGCCTCTAACCTCTGTAAATTGTCTGTTGATGACACCAGTTTTAGACATAGAGATAGCACTGGGACAGATAAGTGTGACAGCTCCAGTTGTAGAACAGCCTGGTAATGCTGCTGGTATAACATGTTGTTGAGCCTCTTATCAGGCTGACCGGCCTGTCACTCTCTCTGCAGGAAAATGAGCGGCTGAATTGAGTGTTAATTGGTTCTGCTCTATGTTGGGGCTGGGGCACCAGTCCGTCGCTGAGGGTGGCATTTGAGATGCCTGTTGGGGCCAGTAGTGTAACCTACTTAAGTAGTATTTTTTACTTAAGTCGTTTTTTGTGGTATCTGTACTTTTACACGTTTACTTTTTTCCTTTTCCTTTATTTTTGGGGTTCCCGAGTGGCGCAGTGGTCTAAAGCACTGAATCTCAGTGCACAACCGGCTGTGATTGGACCGGGTTTGGCCGAGTGATTGTCATTGTAGTTAAGAATTTTTTCTTAACTGACTTGCCAAGTTAAATAAAAAATAAATCTGGTCGACACACTAAACACACCTGCTTCATTTGTAAGTGATGTTGGAGTGTGCCTGTGGCTTTCTGTAAATTAAACAAACAAGAACATGGTGCCATCTGGTTTGCCTAATATAAGGAATTTGAAATGATTTATACTTTTACCTTTGATACTTAAGTATATTTTAAACCAAATGCTTTTAGAATTGTACTCAAGTAGAATTTTACTGGGTGACTTTTACTTGAGTAATTTTCTATTAAGGTATCTTTACTTTTACTCAAGTGTGACAGTTGGGTACTTTTCCCACCAATGGTTAGGGCTATAACTAGTCTAGCTCTATTTGCCAGACTAATGGCACTCCAGTGGCTGTGGGAAGAGACTATTTGGCTATAGTATCTGGTTTGGCAATCTGGAATCGGGAGTAGACGTAACACAGTAAAAGTCAATCCGGGACACTATAATTAGTATGATATGTTACATTTCGTATGGTGTGTATTCATTTCTGGATGTCCATCATTCATTTTGCATGATATGTCACGAATGATCATTTGTGCGATATGTTATGAATTGCAACCCATACAATATGTTTTCGAATTTGCAAAATGCAAAAAAAATATGTTATGAATTACAATTTGTTGTGGCTAATGTTAGCTAGGTGGCTAATGCTAATGTTAGCTAGGTGGCTAACATTAGCTAATGCTAATTAGTTGCAAAGTAGCTACAAAAGTAGTAAGTAGTTGCAAAATTGTTAATTAGTAAAAATTCTTAAGTTGTCCATGATGAGATTCGAACACACAACCTTTTGGTTGCTAGACGTTCACGTTATACACTGACCCCTCCACCCTGACTTTAGTTTTTGTCTTAAATAACCTTCTGTCTTATTAAAGCTCTATTGGCAAGGGACTAGTTTTACTACAAAATGTAGGTTACGTAATTATTACCCCAGCATGTCCGTTTTTCCAGTGGACGATTCAGACGGGATTAGTTTGACCAAACTGCCCCGGTAATTATTTTTTTCCCCTCATTCACAATTGAACATTATGATGGAAGCATGAAGGCTCTTCTAGGTATAGCCTAATATTGGCCTAATGGCCTTCAGTTTGGAGAAAGTCAAAATAATAATGCAAACGAATAAGAACTATGAACAGTAACCTATGCTGACATTTAATTACCTGACATATTTGGCAATTTATCAATTAATTGGCACAATATTGTCCACTTCATATTTTACAAGAGAAGTATGGCACTAGGAACGTTGATATATGAGAAAACAGATCATTCATCTGCACTTTGTTTTAAGCATTTGTTCCCATGATCTTACCCTTCCTTACTGGTTAGACTGTAAACTCTCCTTCCAGACCCACATCAAACATCTCCAATCCAAAGTTAAATCTATAATTGGCTTCCTATTTCGCAACAAAGCATCCTTGACTCATGCTGCCAAACATACCCTTGTAAAACTGACCATCCTACCAATCCTCGACTTCGGCGATGTCATTTACAAAATAGCCTCCAATACCCTACTCAACAAATTGAATGGAGTCTATCACAGTGCCATCCGTTTTGTCACCAAAGCCCCATATACTACCCACCATTGCGACCTGTACGCTCTCGTTGGCTGGCCCTCGCTTCATACTCGTCGCCAAACCCACTGGCTCCATGTCATCTACAAGACCCTGCTAGGTAAAGTCCCCCCTTATCTCAGCTCGCTGGTCACCATAGCATCACCCACCAGTAGCACGCGCTCCAACAGGTATATCTCTCTGGTCACCCCCAAAACCAATTCTTTCTTTGGCTGCCTCCAGTTCTCTGCTGCCAATGACTGGAACGAACTACAAAAAATTCTGAAACTGGAAACACTTATCTCCCTCACTAGCTTTAAGCACCAGCTGTCAGAGCAGCTCACAGATTACTGCACCTGTACCTAGCCCACCTATAATTTAGCCCAAACAACTACCTCTTTCCCTACTGTATTTATTTTGTTTTATTTATTTTGCTCCTTTGTACCCCATTATTTTTATTTCTACTTTGCACATTCTTCCACTGCAAATCTACCATTCCAGTGTTTTACTTGCTATATTGTATTTACTTTGCCACCATGGCCTTTTTTTGCCTTTACCTCCCTTATCTCACCTCATTTGCTCACATCGTATATAGACTTGTTTATACTGTATTATTGACTGTATGTTTGTTTTACTCCACGTGTAACTCTGTGTCGTTGTATGTGTCGAACTGCTTTGCTTTATCTTGGCCAGGTCGCAATTGTAAATGAGAACTTGTTCTCAACTTGCCTACCTGGTTAAATAAAGGTGAAATAAATACAATTAAATAAACTGCGTGCAACACCTGTTCAACTCTGTAATATCCCTCACAGTGGTGACAATGACGATTCGGGCATGACGATTCGCACCGGATAAGTATTATCAGAGGACCTTGGAGTTTTTAGGGCTGGGATAATAACCTTCCTGCCAATTAGAAATTACTGACATGGCCCCCCCTGTTAAACTAATCCCGTCCGAATAGGGCTTTATGTAACCATATCAAACGTAACACATCATTCTAATTTGAGTGTCACGGATTTACGTTTACTATGTTACGTGTAGTCTATGAGACAAGGCTGGGTTTGGCTGTGATACTAGGAGATACCGATACCATAAAGACCCTGGGGTTATATAATGAAGCAAGCCAGAGGTCCAGGGCTCCCTGGCTAGACTGAGGAATCCTATCTAGGCATTAGGTATGCTCTGCTTTACTGTGTGGACCTTTGACTTGGACTGGGTTCGGTTGAGTAGCCATATCAGAATCCATCATTCTTTCCAGAAGAGGCTATGGTTCAAGAACTGGTGACCCATGTCTCCCAGCAGCACATCCTTTATCATGATGTCTTGAATAATAACATGTCATGAATATTAAAGCTGCCCAAATATGAAATGCAGTCAGAGAATTTTATTCTACCCTTAAAAACAAAAAGTCCAGACCCTCCCTGAAAACAAACCAATTTGCTTAATTAATTATGTGACTGGCTGGTGAACCATTATGCAGTGAATCTACATTGCATCCATGATGTAAATGAACCATCGCTACTGCTGTTTACAAAATCAATAGATCAAGTTTAGTCTTATCTACGCTATATTTCAACCTTAGGAGTTAGTGGGGTGTGCTGGAGTCAAGTTGGTCTCTCACACCTCCATGGTTGAAAGCTCCCCCACATTTGGAGGTAGCGTGCCTCCAAGCGCAGGGGAATTACATTTCAGATGGGCATCGCTCATAGCGCCATGACCTGTACTCAGTTTAGACATGTTGCAGCATGAATAAGAAGTAGAGTGTGAAAGAAAATAGCTCAAACTGCCAGGCCCCAAAAACCTTCCTGTAAGTGATTTTGACCAACAAAAAAAGTTTCTCCGCTGGAAAAGCCACATTCTCTTCACTCGGTTTTGAGAATTCTATTTACCATTTAATTTCTATTGCTTTCTATTGCTGTGTTGGTAATATGATTGTCGTGTTCAATAAGAGGACGATGCTCATCCAAGAGGCTTTCTGGATTATTGGAATAAGGAGCTATGACAGTGGTTGTCCTCCGGGTCATTCTTGAACAGATTAAAAGCTTATTTGAATTATATGTTTTCTTACAAACAAGACAGCTTGTTTACTGGGAAGACTGGATGAGCCATTTTGAATGGTTACAAGCTGTCATGTCTGGAGGCCTCCATCGTGTGGAAAGATATGCAAATTGAATACACGGAAGTGAAATGACTGAATCTTTTGAATGGCTATTTAGAACAATAGCAATAGAGTAAACATCAATCTATTGGTGTGTGCTTCTTATAGATCCAGTTGAAGTATGATTTTCACCCCTAGAACTGCCACCTTCAACAGACATACCCCCACGGTACGGCAGTGCTTACCCTGTGATAATCTAATAACAAATTAAAATGTAATTATATGAATAATTGTCATTATTTTTGCATGTCTAATGTTTTTTTTTCTCAATGGCTGTTTTTTTATGCTCAAAATCTCAAAATTTGCTTAACTGCATCAAAACCTCAGCAAAGGCGCCATTCATCCATTTCTTTCCATCCATTCAAATCATCAGATCCTCAAAAGGTTCTACAGTTGCATCATGGAGAGCATCCTGACCGGTTGCATCACTGCCTGGTACGACAATTGCTCCCGCAAGGCACTACAGAGGGTAGTGTGTAAGGCCCAGTACATCACTGGGGCTAATCTGCCTGCCATCCAGGACCTCTATACCAGGCGGTGTCAGAGGAAGGCCCTAAATATTGTCAAAGACCCCAGCCACAGACTGTTCTCTCTACTACCGCATGGTAAGCGGTACCGGAGTGCCAGGTCTAGGACAAAAAGGCTTCTCAACAGTTTTTACCCCCAAGCCATAAGACTCCTGAACAGGTAATCAAATGGCGACCCGGACTATTTGCATTGTGTGACCCCCCCAACCCCTATTTTACGCTGCTACTACTCTCTGTTTATCATATATGCAGTCACTTTAATTATACATTAATGTACATACTACCTCAATTGGCCCGACCAACCAGTGCCTGTATATAGCTTCGCTACTGTATATAGACTCGCTACTGTTATTTTTCACTGTCTTTTTACTGTTGTTGTTATTTCTTTACTTATCTATTGTTCACCTAATACCTTTTTTGTACTGTTGCACTGTACATTTTTCACTGTTGTATTCGGCGCACGTGACAAATAAACTTTGATTGCGTGCTGCTTTTCCTGACTCCAGTCACTACTTTGCCTAGCTAGAAGTTGCATAATTTGTTGCATTGAACCGATTTCATATTTTGTACATTCGTATTACCTAACAATGTTGTGTGGGTATTGCCGCGGCATCCTCTTTTCCCCGGACGCAGTTATGCCAAAACTCCACCACGTTATTCAGAGGGACGTTCTACTACGCTCCCATTGGCTAGCTAGCATCGTCTCACTCACAGGCAATCAGCGTAGAGACAGTGGCCTTCCAAGGTAAGAATGGAAAGTATAATTGAACAATTATCTGCCTACCGTAATGCAGGCCTATTATCATGATGTTTGGGAACATTTGCCCATGTATTTATTTTCAGTTTCAATGAGTTGTAAAAATGTGTCAGAGAACTCACATTGCTGAATTCCTTAAATTGAAGGTTAGCTAAATTAACCTAGGCTACTTAACGTTACGAGCTCTGTATTTGAAGTTGTAACATTATCATTGAGTCTATTATCAGGTAAAGCATATGCTTATTATTCATAATTTCTCAAATAGTTATTAGCTAATCATTCAGTCGAATATGCTATGCTACAGCCATTGAATCTGTCTTTGAGCATTAAGGGACGTTAATGGCTAGCTCGGTCCACGACATTATGTTATTATATTTTTCAATCTTGAAAAACAAGGGCACACGTTATTAATCAGTGACACGCCCTCTGAATAACGGGGCGTGGCTTTGGCCTAACTGCGTTGGGAAAAAGAAAGACTGGGGTAAACACTGCCTGCTACGGTGCGTTTCCATTTAACTGCCTTGGGTTGATGAAAACAGCTGGACATAATGCGGTTTCCATTATCCATTTAGGCAAATTGCGCATTAATAAATTGGTGACAGACTGTATGCCCTCCCATCTATATGTTTCATGTCTCAGGTGGCCCGCAAAAGCCAGCATGGAGAGAATGCAAGAAATTACTAATATATTTGCCATATTCTAATAATTCTCTGAACCGCTGGGCGGAGCAGGTGAACCCAAATGCAGACTCAGATGAGGAGACAAGGATATGTAACCAATGTATTTATTGAAAAGTGGGAAAGGAGATGGGGTGCAGTCCAGGGGAACTTCGGCTGGGTAGTAGGGAATCCAGACTGAGGCTGGGGGCAAGGAGATTAGGAACTGGGTAAGCGGGTCTGGAGCGGAATCCAATGAAGCAGTAGAGCAGGGATCCAGGGCAGGGAAGCAGGACTGAGGAGATGAGGGACTGGAGACGGGTACCAGTGTCAGAACAGACAGGACTGTAGTGGAGAGAAAAAGCAGTGTGAGGCTAGGGAAAACAGGCACAACAGGATAACAAAATCTATGCAGGAACAAACAGCTAGAAATGCAGACTGACTGAGTAGAGGACCTGGCAGCGGCAGGGCTGAGTATTTGTAGGGTTCTTGATTATGGAGCAGGTTGCAGCTGGTGGGAATCCGCTCTGCTTCCAGCACACCTGTCTCCACACACACAAACACATACACACAGAGGGAGAGGGAGAGAGCACTGGGGGAGTGGTGGCAGGTTTAGGGAGGTTCAGGATGAGAAGTAGAGGGCGTGGCAGGAGCAGATGTAACATTTTCATGTTCCAATGTTTCGCCACAGCCTGTGCATGTGGTGAACATTGCACTCCTGTAGATCTGAAATAATTGGATGATCCAGCCAACCAGTAAAACAATTCAGGCATTCTTGAAAGTCAAGACAATCCTTGTCCTGCAAATAAACATCATTTTTATAGTTGAAAAAATGTATTTAACAAGCAGAGGGCATTTAGAATTATATGTGGAGTTGAGCCACACAATTTCTAAAGAATCTTTGGGGGCACTTTATACTGTAGTTTGTTTACCCGATGACATCCCACGCCCTGTGTACCTTCAAAATTATTCAACAATCATAATTTATTCGAAAAGCACAGCTTCTATCATCATTTGTTGTAATAAATAAAGGTTGACAAAGAAAAATCCCCAATCGAACAGATAAACATTTTGTTGATCTTTAGAACGTTTCGCTATAGCTGCCATTTACATACACATGTCACATTGCTTTTTTTGCGACATTGATTTTGTTGAATAAACCTGGGTCAGGACAGAATGAGATGATTTTTTTGGCCAAATTTCTCATTAATAGCACTTTTACAGCTCCTTTAACAGTGTCGAACAGTAAGGCCCTTCGGAGAAGGCCTACGGATTTATAAAATGATTTATAATATTTTAAATAAACATTTTCATTTCTATTTAATATTTTCTATAATTTAAATGATATTCTGATTTAATCTCTTCAATTGTGTGGGAAAGTGAATGGTTAACACTAGCTAGGTTTCCATCCAATTGGCGACAGATTTTCATGCGAATATTCTAAAATCTGCATAAAAACATTTTCCCACCAGAGATGTTGTTTCCATCTAAGTGACTTGTTGCGGACAAAAGGCTGTGCGTGATGATGTTGTGCACATAAAAATAACTTTTGCAGTTAAATCGCCATGTACCGAATAAAAAATTAAAGTAATAATCTCATCATGTAGGCTAGCCTACCCGCACGGTATATCTGCCAGCTGTTGGCTACAGCACACGTGCCAAGACCAGAGTGGGCACATTTGCCATATATTGCAAAAAAATATACACTACCAGTCAAAAGTTTTAGAACACCAACTCATTCAAGGGTTTTCTTTATTTTTACCATTTTCTACATTGTAGAATAATAGTGAAGACATCAAAACTATGAAATAACACAATCATGAATCATGTAGTAGCCAAAAAAGTGTTAAACAAATCAAAATATATTTTATATTTGAGATTTTTCAAATAGTCAACCTTTGCTGGGATGACAGCTTTGCACAATCTTGGCATTGTCCTTGAATGAGTAGGTGTTCTAAAACTTTTGACCGGTAGTGTATATTTTTTTGCAATATATGGCAAATGTGCCTACTCTGGTCTTGGCACGTGTGCTCTAGCCAACAGCTGGCAGATATACAGTGCGGGTAGGCTAGCCTACATGATGAGATTATTATGTACAAAAGAGCAGCCAAGGATCGATCATCATGTGACCATAATAAGACCCTTGATATTTATTGGAAAGGAGCATCAAGCTCATTGCCGTGCACTTTCACCCTACTGAAGTTCATCATAATTTAACTTATTTAATCTGTAGTTTACATTGGTGTGTATTCATGAATCCCAAGTGAAATCAGGCTTCCCAACAAATCTGACCAAGAAAAAAACAACGGATATTTAGCCTCTGTGTTTCATAATTCTACTTCAATTCGCAAGTGGCTGAATGTATCTCACCTGAGAACTCATCAGAGTACACAAAACAGCGTACCTCTATCTTCGTACGTGTAGCCCATCTATCTGATGCTGTCTGAGAGTATGACATTGTTGCCGCCCGTAGTATTGAATTCAATAGCAAGGATGAAATAACAATAATAGCAAGCGACCATTTGGCCTCCCTTTATATTTTTTTGATGTTGTTGAAAAGAATAACCAATCAGCATTGAACTAACCTGAATGAGCTCAACTGTGAATGGTCCTGGCGCACCCAAAAAAAAGTGTCAATGGAAGAACGTTTGGGATTTGTGTGAAGCCAATTCCAATCACATCAAAACGCAATTGACAGAAAAATGTGAATTGTTGTATAGTTGTCCTCCAGTGGCTAGCTAGCTAAAGTTGTCCCTTTCCAAAATGAATCATTGATGGAGATAAGGATTTGGACTTGTGTACTGGCCAACGATTATAACGGCAATTCTGATCCAACCATAAAATCATACATTGTGCCGCTGGCTTAAGAGGATGGACGTTCAATATGTAGCTAGATGTAGTAGGCTAACTTTAACTCGCTAGCTGGTTCATCAATGCCTATTAGAAAGTGTGTGCCCTCAGGCCTGGAAGGAAGCAAAAGTTTTTTAAAAAGCAGCTGTTTAATACCATCTATTGCATCTGTGTTGGCAAACTGTAAATAAAATGTCATGTAAAAATGTATAGCCAAGTCAAGAAAGCTTACCAGCAGCCAGCGGCACTTGTAGCAATGGTAGCCTATTTGCTGATGCTTTTTTCAAAGCCTATGTCAGATACTCCAGTGGGTGTATTATGCTCAATATTATGAGTTAAGAAATAGTAAGAAGATATTATCCTCTTTTTGACAGTAGGTATGTCATCCAAATTGTGTTAATTATATTATTGGTAGTGATATTCATAACAACATTTAAACAAACACGAACATACTGTAGAACCCTTCATGAGACCTGGAGAATTTTGAAACCCCACAGGATTTTCTAGAATTGGCCATCATCCTCAAATATCGATTTGTCAACTTGTGGATTCATGCTTTATTGGGATAATAATACTGTGTTTTAATCTCACTCTAAATACATACTTCATTATCTTTAAATATTACATTATTGGATCAATTTAAGATGACACATGCATGTTAAAAGATACTTTCTTGATAAAGTGTAAAGGTTGTGGCTTATGGAGGAGATACAGATCCATTGAAGGTTCATTCAAAATGGCTGGTGGTACTGCAATTTGAATGTTATTGTTACAGTTTTAAATTGCAATAAGAGCATAACATTATTATTATTTTTTTGAAAGATATTATCTTTCAAGACGAGAACATCACCTGCAGATAATGAACTTACATTTTTGTCCAAGGCTGCAATAATCTTAGCATCATGCAACTCTAAATATGCAAAAAAGAGTCGTTATCTCATGGAATCAATATTATTGTCATTGTCAGAGAATAATTTATCCATCACCGAGGAGAAAAGTGTTGGACATGGGCTCTCTATCAAAACAGCATATATAGCGGCTTGGATTTTGCCAGTAGCTTTGCGAAGACAAAGGGCTGACTTAACCTTCCAAATACATTTTAGTCATTGAGCAGACTCTCTTATCCAGAGTGACTACATGAGCCATTAGGGTTAAGTGCCTTGCTCAAGGGCACAGACAGATTTGTCCCTAGTCGGCTCGGGGATTCGAACCAGCGACCTTTTCGGTTACTGGCCCAACACTTAATGGCTATAGGCTACCTGCCGCCAATTCAGCTAGTTAGTTATTATGCTGTATACATATTTGGTTGTCACATTCTGGCACAGGAACTTTTCAGACTTCTATATGACTCCAGGAGCAACCTTCTTCCTTTTGACCCACCTCCGGTTTGAACTCTGACTCAACTCTCACAGTCTCACTTAGCATCAGCCATGGCTGAGGGCAAAGTCTTGGTGTCATATGTCAACTCTAGATTTTCAAAATGGAGGACATCTTTTACCAGGCCTAAAGCACCCTGCCCTTGAGTACGGAGTCAGCAGTAAAGGCAAGAACTGGAGGTGAAGTGGACATAGATAGACCACCAGAGTGTAGACGAAGGTCAACCAATACAGCTTCAGGGCAGTTCATGATGTATGTGAATAAAATGGACCTAGAGATGCTGACCTTGAATACTGTTGCACTTACGATTGTTATCGGCTAATGATATAGGTTTTAAAGGTCTAATTATTCTTTCAGATTTTTAAAGACTTGAATGTGCGTTAACATTCCACTGACCAATCTCTATGACCGTTGAATAAAAAACCAACACTCCTTTTTAAAATTGTAACTTTTGCTTTTAGACTGACTTCTACCCTGATCTCCTGCTTGGTGTGAAGTGTTGATGAGGATCAGAAATAGCAGGTTAATGGCTGCTGAATGCTCACACTGACTAACCGTATACAATTATCCCAGAATAGACTAGTGAGAGGAACTCTCTAGGTTATTATATCAGCGTGAGCCCAGGGCAAATTTATTCCATGCTTCTAAACACACATCTGCCGCCCTCTTCCGTTCCGCCCAATGTCCCGTAGCTCTGTAAACAATACAGTATTAATATCTCACAGTAAACACTCCTACTCATCATTAGGGGTTAGACCACTTGTTAGGTATCAAACATGATATAAAGGATTTTGGTTGCTTCTGCTGCTTTGACCTTCGGCAGCCTTTATGAAGGAGTACCGCGGGCAAAAACCATCACGGCAAAGTTCATTTCAAGTCAAAGAGACAATCGCTCTGCTCCTAGCCCCCTTTATTTACATTTTTTTAAATTGAAGCTTTAACTGGCAAGTCAGTTAAGAACAAATTCTTATTTACAATGACGGCCTACCTCGGACAAACCCGGGCCAATTATGCGCCACCCTATGGGACTCCCAATCACGGCCGGTTATGATACAGCCTGGAATCGAACCAGGGTCTTTAGTGACGCCTCTAGCACTGAGATGCAGTGCCTTAGAACGCTGCGCCACTCGGAAGCCCTCACGTGTGAGGGAAGGTTCGTTCAGCATTCCACTCACTGTTTAATATCCATTACTGGGCCAGATTATACGCCCTTTGATCACCCAAACGCCTTCGGAGTATGGGGGTAGGGAGGAGAGGGGGTGTGGGTAAGACATTCTGAGGCAAGGTATGAGCCCCAAAGTGCTGTAGTGACCCTGGACCGTGCTCCGATTGATCATAATTGCATTTCAAACTGGTCAAAACCGTAACAAAGAGACCAATCAAGCGGCCAAATGAGGCATGGCAGGTCACAGACTGCCTCAAGACTTCATTACAGAGTAGGGAAAACCGACAGAGGGCAGTACCAGGGAAAAAACTATTGCAATATGTATGAACACATGACATTGTGAAATGGAGGATTTTTATTCCCTTCTGCGTTGTGTAACGTTCAGGGTCTAGCAATGACTCATCTCTTTGTTATTGTTCGCAAGGTGTTCTTACTTTAAGATTGGCAGTAGCACCTTGGTGTAAGGTAATACTACTGTAGGTACAATATTGTATTGTAATGTCACCCTCGGTGGACTCAGGAACAGTGAGAATAGACAACATGAGCAATACCATACTAATAAGCGGGGGGAACTGGGGAGCAGTAACGTCATACTGACATATGGCTGACTGGTGGGCCTATTAGCTTGGGATATACCATTGTCAGAATTCTTAAATCACTTCATGCATTACATTTCCCTTCGTATAATTTAATGTATTTCCAAGCAACACATCCTGAACAAGCCATAAATTGTGGATAAGACTAAAGTCTGAAGGAGGCCGCCCTCTCTCTCTCCATCCGCTGACAGCAGAAGGATGGGCCTCTCTCTGTGCAGTGTTTGCTGAGATGTTCTTCTAAAGAGAACTCCATTGCTTGGAGTCTGAGTCAGTTGGTTGCGTGCCTAAATAAGGGCATATCTCAACAAGAGGACCAGAGTATCTTAGCAGCTGCAGCGTGCATGGTTTGTTGGCAAGGTAACGGAATATAAATGTATTAAGAGGTCCACCTTTTCAGCGTTTTTGTAAACTTGGTAGATGCAAGTAATAATTCAACATTTCAGAGATGCTTTATTAAGTCCTCGGACTGTATTTACCAGCAACATCTTGGATATTCATTCTTAACTAATGCAATGAAATATGGTAGACACAATCTCAAATGTGTCCATTATAAACAAGCATTGGGACAATTTGTTATGCCATTGGTGTGCACACAAATCCTTGTGTTTGCATGTGTTTACAGAAAATTAAGGTCTTGGGACTGGAAATCTTACAGTATTACATTTCAGACTATTCAAATATAATTCTCTTAATTATGCATATTTTATCATCACAGCATTGTGTGTGTGTTGACTCAGTGGGCGGGCAGAAGACTGATTCTCTCTCATGCTAGACTGACACAGCTGTTCCCATCCCACAGTCAACAACCACACTGCTCAATCCGCTACATTTACCAGAAGAAGAGTTTCTGGCTCCAAAATGCTTCAATAAAATCTCAGTAGTAGTGAACTTCCTCATTCTCTGTTGCAGTCTATTGAAGTCAAATTACGAGTTCGAACAAATGTGTCATGTGGAGAACTCAACATGGATCAGCAGTTTCTAGAGGGGATGGGAGCAATGTTTCCTACTAAAGAAAGCACGCCCGCAATGATTTCTCGCATAAAGAAAACAGCCTACTCGCATTAAGCAAATTAAGATCTGCTGGCAGTACACGATCATCATCTCGTCAGCATTGTCACGTAAACTGTTCTAAGGTACACTCAGCAAAACGACATCATCGATACACAACTGGGGTCGACTTCCTACTTACAGAAGCCAACAGAAATGACATAATTAAAATCTGTCAAAACACAATTGGCTGATATTGTTTTCTGTAAGTAGGATGCCCCTCTGAGTATGACGACGTCATCTTGTTGAGTGTTTAAGATGTACTGGTATGTTGGAAATGAACCCCATGGATAGAGCTAAATTGAAATGTTTCTCACAGAGGAAATTTGAAAAGCATATGCATAACCATGGCAGTGGTAGCAATTGAAAGGGAACTGTTTGGGGATTATGGGACAATTATTATTTCGAAGGTGAGGAAAACAGTTCACCTGACACAAGACTGATGTCAAACATTACACTGTCGATTTTATTAGCATTTTAGAATTACTGTACTTTTCGCTGCATTTGTTGATAAGGAAATGTGAAAATACTCTGGATACATTCAGTAACAGGAGAAGAATATCCCCAGAACATGTGGAGTAGGTGCAACATAAAACAACCAATTTACAAGGGTCTAAGTGAGAGAGGACTTAACTGGTGTCTCCCAAGTGGCCACACACCTCAGCACAGTCATGTCAATGCACTTTTATGACTCAAAGAAGAGTCTTCAACTCTAAGGTGTTTTTTGGAGCTCTCCTAGCTGTGCCGTTGAGGAACTAGAGCGAGCACACTTGTAGTTTTTTTGTTTGGAACACAACCCTGCATCCCCGCCATCATACAATTACGGATGTTCACGTAATCCAAAAACGGTTCATTATAAATCTGTCTGGGGCTTGTGGGCATCGATTGAAAGCTGGTTCTATAGCTAACGTGACCAGCTAAGTTCTAAAATACGATATTACACTGTCAGGCTTTCACAATGCAATTCGGGGAAACGGATCATAATTTTGGTGCACATCGAAAGGAGTCATGAGTGCATTGAGGTGCGTGCTGTTTCTTCGCAATAGACAAGCATAGGCACATTCGCTTCAGAACAATCCAGGGCATGAAGCCATGTCATCTTGTAACTGTACATCAAACATAGTGATCATAAAATTGACACTGTATAGGACATGAATTTTATGATATGGAAATGTGAAGCACATCACATCATTGATTCCACAGAATACAATTAAACGCCATGCTGATTTCAACTTCATCTGGAATTGCACTTAGAATGTACTGTACAGCTTTAAACGTGTACTGTAGGCAATGCTAATCTAATAAAAAAAAACATGTTATGAAAAAGGTGTTATGAAAAGCCATCCTCTGGGACGTCCCCAGGACAAACCGGGAACTAGACAAAACCTCCGGGGGACAATGACACAACGTCCCAAGAACATCATAAACAGCCTCAGGGATGTCCCCGGGACAAACCGGGATCTAGACAAGACACCCAGGGAACCATGGCACAACGTCACAAGAACATTCTAAAAGTGTCTTCGGGGAAGTCCCCGGAACAAACAGGAAACTAGAAAAAAGATCCCCAGAGAACATTACCTTGGGAACATCACACGACATCCTAAGAACTAGTAAAATGAAAGTTCTGAGAACATCCTAAAAAGGTTTATACATGGTCCTCAGTGATTTTGTGGGAACTTAGAGGGAACTACCCTGCAAACAACAAAGAGCCGTTAGGATGTCCCCGGGACGTCACGAAATGGCGGCCTGAAGTCGTCAGGACGTTGTGTCACGGTTTTGTCTAGTTTCCGGTTTGTCTTGGGAACGTCCCCCGAGGACGTTTTTAGTACTTTCTTGGGATGTTGTGTCAGGGTCCCCTGAATGCTCTTTGGACATTGTCATGATCCCATGGAAGTTTATCTCCAGTTCTTGGTTTGTCACCTGATGTTTGCAAAAATAATCATACATTTTACCCAGGGCATTCACAACCTAGTTTCATTACACATCACCCCTTGTTACTTTTACCAAGTCCATCAAGGCCCTGATTGGTGAACCACTGATCCAGTCACAGCTCTTTGTCCTTTGGATATGCTAGGGCCACCAACACCCCCACACAAACAAACAGTGCTTTTCAACTTACATATTTGACACACTGACATATAGTGCCTCATAAAGTATTCACACCCCTTGACTTTTTCCACATTTTGTTGTGGTACAGCCTGAATTTGAAACGGATTACAATTAGATATTTTGTAATTGGCCTACACACATACCCCACCCATAATGTCAAATTGGAATGATGTTTTTTGAAAATTTTACAAATTAATAAAAAATCCAAAACTGAAATGTCTTGTATTCAAACCCTTTGTTATGGCAACCCTAAATAAAAAATCTGATGGACTCACTGTGCAATAATAGTGTTTAAGATGATTTTTGAATGACTACCTCACCTCTGTAACCCACACATGCAACTACAGTGCATTCAGAAAGTATTCAGACCCCTTGAATTTTTCCACATTTTGTTACGATACAGCCTTGTTCTAAAATGGTTTAAATGAAAAATGTTCCTCACCAATCTACAGACCATACCCCATAATGACAAAGTGAAAACAGGTTTTTAGAAATTGATAAATGTATTACAAATAAAACCTTATTTAAATAAATATTCAAACACTTTTCTATGAAACTCGAAATTGAGCTCCGGTGCATCCTGTTCCCATTGATCATCCTTGAGATGTTTCTACAACTTGATTGAAGTCCACCTGTGGTAAGCTCATTGTCATTGGTTACACTAATTACACTGTGTGTTTATATAACCTGGTTCAAGTATTTATGACGTTACCCTGAGGAAGGCACAGTGATGCCGAAACATTGTTGGGAGATTATACATGGAGTGTGTGACTTTCTTTAATTTGATAGTTTATTCACCTTTAGTCAGCACCTCCACACTAACTATTTTCTGGGTGTGCACCAGCTCATGTTTTTTAAGTTCAATTGCATGTCAGAGCAAAAACATAGCCATGAGGTCAAAGGAATTGTCCGTAGAGCTCCGAGCAGGATTGTGTCGAGGCACAGATCTGGGGAAGTGTACCAACACATTTCTGCAGCATTGAAGGTCCCCAAGAACCCAGTGGCTTCCATCATTCTTAAATGGAAGAAGTTTGGAACCACCAACACTCTTCCTAGAGCTGACTGACCGGCCAAACTGAGCAATCGGAGGAGAAAGGCCTTGGTCAGGGAGGTGACCAAGAACCTGATGGTCACTCTGACAGAGCTCCAGAGTTCCTCTGTGGAGTTGGGAGAACCTTCCAGAAGGTCAATCATCTCTGCATCACTCCACTAATCAGGCCTTTATGGTAGTGGCCAGATGGAAACCAGTCCTCAGTAAAAGGCACATGACAGCCCGCTTGGAGTTTGCCAAAAGGCACCTAAAGACTCTCAGGCAATGAGAAACAAGATGTTCTGGTCTGACGAAACCAAGATTTAACTCTTTTGCCTGAATGCCAAGTGTCACATCTGGAGGAAACCTGGCACCATCCCTACGGTGAAGCGGGTTTGTGGCAACATCAGGCTGTGGGATGTTTTTCAGTGGTAGGGATTGGGAGACTAGAAAGGATTGAGGGAAAGATGAATGGAGCAAAGTACTACACAGAGAGATCCTTGATGAAAACGAGTACTCAGACTGGGGCGAAGGTTCACCTTCCAACAGGATGACCCTAAGCACACAGCCAAGACAACGCAGGAGTGGCTTCGGGACAAGTTTCTGAATGTCCTTGAGTGTCCCAGCCAGATCCCGGACTTGAACCCGATCGAACATCTCTGGAGACCTGAAAATAGCTGTGCAGCGACACTCCCCATCCAACCTGACAGAGCTTAAGAGGATCTGCAGAGAAGAATTGGAGAAACTCCTCAAATACAGGTGTGCCAAGATGGTAGCGTCATACTCAAGGCTGTAATCGCTGCCAAAGGTGCTTCAACAAAGTACTGAGTAAAGGGTCTGAATACGTATGTAAATGTGATATTTCATTTTTTTTTTTTTTTTTTTAATAAATAATAACATTTGCAAACATTTCTAAACCTGTTTTTATTTTTTTTATTTTGGGGTATTGTGTGTAGATTGAGGGAAAAAACTATTTAATCCATTTTAGAATAAGGCTGTAACGATAACAAAATGTAGAAAACAAATCAAGGGGTCTGAATACTTTCCGAATGCACTTTATCTGTAAGGTCCCTCAGTCGAACAGTGAATTTCAAACACAGATTCAACCACAAAGACCAGGGATGCCTAAAATATTCCAATGACCTTGTCATTGGCCACAGATTAAATGACGTCAAATAACGTTATATCTACATCCAAAATCGTTATATCTACTTTTCAAAATCTTAGCTAGACAAGGAGTCATCATAAATCACGTTGACAACCTACTGGCAAATACTTTTTAATCTTTGTTCATCTGAAGAGATATTATAGATAAAACGTATCGGTGCTCATCGGCCATTGAACATAAACATTACACGAGTTGGAAAACGAAATTAAACAATGAGTGGTTTGGAAGGAATCTAACTGCAAGCATTGCAAAGCAATCCCTATTTTGCTTCCCTTGCCTGCTATTCGGTGGAGAGTGTGTTTGGTCCAAGTCTTGGTCCATGTCTGTGCTTCTACATCTGCATTACTTGGAGGTTTTAGGCTGGGTTTCTGTATAGCACTTTGTGACATCTGCTGATGTAAAAATGTATTTTCAAAGCGTAAATGGGTTCAAATTCATAAGCAACACCATGGGCCAGAAAAGGTTGGCCCTTCTGTCAATCCAGCATGACTTTTGCCACGTTCAAAACAACTGGAAACTCTGAACTGGGAAATCTCAGGTTACAGTGAGTTCAAAGACAACTGTGAACTCCAAGTCGGAATTCCAAGTCGGAAACTCAGGAGTCTTTCGAGGGCTCCGACCTGAAGATCACTGATGTCATAATTCAACCTAGTTTTTTCCAGAGTTCCCAGTTGTCTTGAAAGCACCATAAATTCTGAGCATGCCAGACTTTGATGACAAGGTTTCATGAATTTGCCCACTAGGACCACCGTGCCACCTTCCTGTTCAACTGAACACAGCACAAATGTGAGTCCAAAAATGTCTTGTATGCTGCTGCATAAATGATGTAATATGCCAGGGAGATATGTATATCGTAGCTAAGAAAGTAATACTAAGTGTATGTTGTGTAGTAAGCTGTTAGAAGCACATGTGCCTCACCCTAATAATGTGTTCCCTTTCCCCCTCATAACTTAGCTTACTGTTCTGACTTGGTGGTGCACATGTAGCCTATAGCCTGTTTTAGAGTAATGTCATCTAATATTGTAAGAACTTTCATTGTCTGCTTATATGCCTGTTATGGGATTTTTATGAATGACTAAATTATGTATACATTTAACTTAGAACTACAAATAAACAGAATACTACTCTGTTACTGTATGAATGTATGAATCGTATTATAATCATAATACTGAATATAAGGTGTGTAGTTTTAGTCAAGAATTAGAACAAGGACTTTCTGTTCCTTGTTAGAAACGAATGGAGCTATCGTCAGACCGGCTGGAATACTGTGTTCCTTACAGGACATTCTGTCCCCACCCAGGGAGGGGAGAGACCTTGGGCTTGTAGTAGATTGTTTAACAGGTGGCAGACAATGTGAGAAGGCTTGTGAACTATATTGCCATTGTATCTGAGAGGAGGGACATGTATGACGAAATGTGAGGTATATAAACCAATGTACATGGTATTATGACCAGAGCTCTCGGGAATAAACGCTATTGATTCATTTTGAGACTGATCTTTGTCTATTTTATGCAATTAAGAACCTTACAAATTCTTAGAACCGGACAAAGTGTTTTGCTTTGTTATAATTGAGTTGGTTAACAAACATATAAGTATTAAATTCCTCTAACAATGCCCCCTTTATTTATCCTACAAATAGTTAGATTAACTGATAACTAAAATATCAATGCAGATGGCATTCTTTTGCCATCTGCGCAGAGATGTATTATAGGTAATGCATGTGTAGTGGACTTCTGAAATTGTACAGACTTTGTGAAAGATCAGCGTAACCCAAATCCACATGTTATGAGTTAAAGTCCCAGTTCAAGTCCCAGGTGGGGTCATATGGAAAACAAACAGTACTAAGTGATCATGCCAAATGTCATCATATTGTCCTTGATTAAAGATTTTTACGCTATTTTAGTTGAACAGCTTACCATTTACCTTAAAACCCACATACCATTCATTACCGGACCATCAACATGATAAAAACCTCCAGGGGACCATGACAACATCCTAAGAATGTTCAGGGGACCATGACACAACGTCCCAAAAACGTCATAAAAACGTCTCAGGACAAACCGGGAAATTAAAACACGTCCCTTGGGACCATCACACGGTGTCCTAAGGACTAAGAATGTCCTAAAAAGATCCTGACATGGCCCTCAGTGATGTCCTGGTAACTTACAAGGAACTACACAAAGATCCCCCAGAGAAAACATGGCTGAATGTCCTCAGGACCTCCTCTGTTTGCAGGGGAAAACTGAGATTTTGAAGGACCCTATTAGAGTAACACGCTACCTAGGGAAACAAGAATTAGCATTTTGTGGTAATGATGCGAGTACAAGCTCATGTAATCTTGGCAACTATGTAGAGTTATTGGATACCATTGCTGAAAAATGTGAAAGGTTAGCAAGACACTTGAGACTTCCACTGTGTTTCCAGGAATATCAAACAGAATACAATATGATTTCATTGAAGCAGTCAGGGATGTGATTTGAAATGACATTGAAGAGGAGATTAATGCAGCCACGTTTGTTGCAGTAGATGAGACAACAAAGGCCAGATCTTTATGATTTTGCATAGTGGCTAAAAGTGAAGTCAAGGAGGCGTCTTTGGTATGATGATGTGTGCGATGACAAACAAGCTGTGGCCTTGGTGGACTATGTATTGGGAGTGTTGGGGAAGTACAACTGCGCCATCCTAGGCCCTCATGTCAACTGAGACTTTTCAAACTCAAAAGGAATCAAGACTTCAACGCTGTCACCGAGAGGTTCACCCTGATGTACTTCATTTACAAGTAGGCCTCTTTTTTTTGTGTGTGTGGGTTAGGCCACTGTTGAATGAAAAAAGAGAATGGTGCTGCTGTCCATTCAGCACCATGGAGCTAACCAGTAGGCTATCATATGAGCGAAATAATTGAATTTCTAGCTTACTTCCTCATTTTCGACCATTGCCTATACTTTAGCGTGTTTAATATGTGCATTTAATTTCCTAAAGCGGTCTAGCTGTACGGTTTGGATTTACGAACAACATCCCAATGATGCATTTGATTTATCAAGCTTGAATTTCGCTTTTGATTAAACAAGTTTTGAACTGCGTTTTTCAGTCATTTCGATTGTTGATATGGAAATTTCGTTAGAACCGTATTGATTATATATGTGTGTAATAACATTTCATAGCTTCTAAAACCATGACATAATTTTCTTGGAATTTTCCAAGCTGTTTAAAGGCACAGTCAACTTAGTGTATGTGAACTTCTGACCCACTGGAATTGTGGTACAGTGAAATAATCTGTTCGTAAACAATTGCTGGTAAAATGACTTGCGTCATGCACAGAGTAGATTTCCTAACCGACTTGCCAAAACTATAGTTTGTTACCAAGAAATTTGTGGAGTGTTTGAAAAACGAGTTTTAATGACTCCAATCTAAGTGTATGTAAACTTCCGACTTCAACTGTATCAAGTGTGCAATCTATAAATCGAGGTAGTTTCAATCAGCCTTTCATGCCACAGGCTCCTTCAAAGCCCAACCAGTTTTAGTTTAATATTTCCATACATTTAATAACATAGTACTGCACTAGTCTGAAATTCTGATAACACAACATACAAATATATATCTCAGCGTTCAGTTGTTCACATTATATGGTTGCAAAATGTTTTATTTTTATTTTTTACAATTGGCCACAGACATACAGTTTCAAACTTTTCTTAAATAATTCCCTATTTCTTCTAAAATAAGATGACATTAAAAAAATATATTTTGTCAATATTGCAGAACTATTATTTTTGTCAACATAAGTTTATGCTTCTTGTAACCATCAAATGAGCTTTCTGTACCTTTCTACTAGCAATTTGACCCACTTTTCAGAAGAAAACTGCTGTAATTATTCAACATTTGATGGGTGCCCTTTACCAACCGCTTGCCATATTGGACCTCGCCGTAGGTTTTGGATGTGATTCAGAGCTGTACTTTTCTCTGGCCACTCCAGAACAGTCCAACATCTCTTCTTAACCATGCCTGGGTGCTTTTTGATGTGTGTTTGGGGTCGTTGTCCCGCTGGAAGACACAACCTTCAATGGAGACCCAGTTTTTGGACACTGGGTTGAACATTGGATTGTGCACATTCAAGGTCCCCAGTAACAGAGGCAGCAAAGCAACACCACAGCATGATTAAACCTCCCTTATCTTTTATTGTAGGGAGGGTTCCTTTTTTCATTGAACGCTTAATTTGGCCAGTAAACCGAACGCTGATCTGTATTGCCAAAGAGCTCTAATTTTGTTTCATTGGCCCACAGAGCATTTCCCCCAGGATTTAGCCTTGTTTAGGTGGGTTTTTGAGAAGTTCAATCAGGCTTACTTGTCTCCTTCAACAGTGGGGTCTTCCTATGTTTACCAACGACTAAAACCAATTATGGAGGAGGTTCAATAATGATGTGGGATTGCTTTGCTGCCTCTGGTACTGGGCGCCTTGAATGTGTGCAAGACATGAAATCAGCAGATTATCAAGGGTGTTTTTGGAGTGCAATGTTCAATCCAGTGTCCAAAAACTGGCTTCCACAGTAGGACAACAACCCCCAAACATACAGAAATCACCCTGGAAAGGTTCAAGAAGAAATCTGTTCTGGAGTGGCCAGATCTGAATCATAACCTATGGCGAGATGTGAAAACAGTAGAAGTGTGCTACAATAAGCATTTCTTAGCAGTTATCTTGGACAAAGGCTGTGCAACTAAGTACTAGCTCCGGGGTGCCAATAATTGCGTCCATGCCATTGGTCTTTATTTTTTAAATAAAAATGTTAAACTTATATTTACAAAAACAAAATAGGTTCTGCAATGTTGAATATACCAAAAACAAGGTGTGGAGACCAAACTTTATTTTTCAGCTTATTGTAGAATAAATAGGCAATTATTTAAGAAAAGTGCAAGGGTGCCTATATATTTGGCCGCAACTGTATGGGTAATGGGTATCTGATCCATTGACATACTCAGCTTCTCAACAACAAAGAGATATCATAACTGTGCCACATCAAAGGATTATGACATGTTCACATGTACTGTATGACAGAGAGAGAGTGTAGGTAGTAGGTACAGTATGTATACAGCCATGAGCAGGCCTCTCCTCAGTCCTCCTCCTCTGTTGTGTCCCCGTGCCAGTTCAACAAGGGCTTCCGCTCAGGGGGGAGGGACGGCTCGATCCTCTGCCACCGATTGGGCGGCCAGATGATGTGGGAGGCACGGCCGTGGACCAACCCCAGAGACACCTGCGGAGAGGAATATAGGGAGGAGAAGACCCTGGTCAAAGAACTATGATACTATCGCTCATTCTAAGTGATCATTAGAATAAAGGGGCAGTTCCTTGGCTGCAGAAGGCTTGATGGCAGAAACTTGTCCATTGTGAATAGTGCTGCTCGTCTTTTTCAAGACAAATATAACATGGAAACTGATTCTAATAAAACAAAAAGTTATTTTTTAAGATGGAATTGATTCAATTATTATTTTAGCTGTGACGTCACGACATAAGTTAAATAGACTTTAATATGTGGACTGTTAAGCACATTAAACTGCAAAGGTTTGTTCTTGTTTTCCCAGACAATCACATCTATGTCAATTAAGCGGTTAGCACAAAACACACTGACCAATATCAACTGCCTGTTATTTACAAGCTAGAAACACAATTATTCTGTTCTCCTTGAAGGTAAGGCAGAGTTTGGCTCATGCCACAGGGCTTGCTCTGTGAGTACGAAATTTGCGTCTATTCCCTAAATAGCACACTACAATATAGGGAATACGGTGCCTTTTCAGACTCGGATAGAGGAGGTGGCCTTTCTGACTCCCTTGGTAATACATGTCCTGGGGGGTGATATCAGCACAACATAGGTCTCTGGCCATGGATAATTTAAAAAAAAACATTTAAACTACCAATACCTTAATTCTGGCCTGTCAAGATTGAAATATAATTAAATTAATGGATTAATGTATTCTTCTTCTCTACTTCAATTGAACTACACTAGTTCCTGGCTGATAAATAGATTAAGTAATATTCCCTTTAAAATTAATTTGGCCCATGCTTCATTCCCGGGTATTGGCACAGAAAAAATAAATAAATACATTTGGTCAGTATTTCCAAATATATTGTCCTACCAGACATAATATACAACAGACAGAGATCCAGTACAGTGCCATTCCATTACAGAACCTTCCTTCAATATTCCCCTAATACACTGAACAGAAATATGCAACATGTGTTTATATTTGTTGCTCCCATGTTTCATTAGCTGAAATAAAAAGATGCTATACATTTACCATATGTACAAAAAGCTGATTTCTTTCAAATGTTGTGCACAAATGTGTTTACATCCCCGTTAGTGAGAATTTCTCCTTTGCCAAGAAAATCCATCCACCTGACAGGTGTGGCATTTTAAAAAGATAATTAAACAGCATGATCATTACACAGGTGCACCTTGTGCTGGGAACAATAAAAGGCCACTCTAAAATGTGCAGTTTTGTCACAACACAATTCCACAGATGTCTCTGCAGAATGTCCACCAGCAGCTTCCGATGTTATTTTAGAGAATTTGGCAGTACGTACAACCGGTCTCACAACCGCAGACCATGTGTAACCACGTCAGCCCAGGAACTCCACATCGGCTTCTTCACCTGCGGGGACATCTGAAACCAGCCACCCGGACAGCTGATGAAACTGTGGGTTTGCACAACCAAAGAATTTATGCATAAACGGTCAGAAACTGTCTCAGGGAAGCTCATCTGAGTGCTTGTCGTCCTCCCCAGTTTCTTGACCTGACTGCAGTTTGGGCAAATGCTCACCACTGATGGCCACTGGCACGCTGGAGAAGTGTGCTCTTCACGGATGGATCCCAGTTTCAACTGTACCGGGCAGATTTCAGACAGTGTCTATGGCGTCGTGTGGGCGAGTGGTTTGCTGATGTCAGCGTTGTGAACAGAGTGCTTCATGGTGGCGGTGGGGTTATGGTATGGGCAGGCATAAGCTACGGGCAACAAACAACATTGCATTTTATCGATGGCAATTTAAATGCACAGAGATACCGTGGCGAGATCCTGAGGCCCATTGTCGTGCCATTGATCCGCCGCCATCACCTCCCGTTTCAGCATGAAAAAGCACTGCCCTTGTCGCAAGGATCTGTACACAATTCCTGGAAGCTGAACATGTCCCAGTTCTTCCATGGCCTGTATACTCACCAGACATGTCACCCATTGAGCAGGTTTGGGATGCTCTGGATCGACGTGTACAACAGTGTGTTCCAGTTCCCTCCAATATAAATAAAGGTATATAAACTTCGCACAGCTATTGAAGAGGAATGGGACAACATTTCACAGACCACAATCAACAGCCCGTTCAAGTGAAGGTGATGTGTCGCGCTGCATGAGGCAAATGGTGGTCACACCAGAGACTTTTTAAAATTTTATCCACGCCCCTACTTTAAAAAAAAAAGGTATCCATGACCAACAGATGCATATCTGTATTCCCAGTCGTGTGAAATCCACACATTTGGGATTTGGGCCTAATGAATTTATTTCCGTTGATTGATTCCTTATATGGACTGTAATAGTAAAATCTTCTTAAATTGTTGCGTTTAAATTTTTGTTCAGTGTAAATCAAGTCATCTCCCCTTGCAGCAGCACATTGTGAGAGGAGAGCTTTAGAGTTGAGCCCTGGCCTGGGGATCAGAGTGTAATTTCCCTCACAGCAGCCAGCATAAACACTTCAATTCCACAGAGGAGAGGCGAGGTGGCAAGAAGAGACAAAGGCCATGTCCCAAACGGAACCTAGCCAGAGACTGTGAAGGGGGGCTCCCTTCCATCACCATGCAGGGGGCTGCTGCTGTGCTGGGTGGAACTGGGGCTGGAACTGAATTATCCAGTAACTGGTAGTTTTGGATGAACACCATCATGATAATAAAGTAACTGTCAAAACCATTTAAAAATAGGCCTAGCTACATTCATTTTAGGATAAAAATAGGCCTACCTACATTCATTTTAGGATAAAAATAGGCCTACCTACATTCATTTTAGGATAAAAATAGGCCTAGCTACATTCGTTTTAGGATAAAAATAGGCCTACCTACATTCATTTTAGGATAAAAATAGGCCTACCTACATTCATTTTAGGATAAAAATAGGCCTACCTACATTCATTTTAGGATAAAAATAGGCCTACCTACATTCATTTTAGGATAAAAATAGGCCTACCTACATTCATTTTAGGATAAAAATAGGCCTACCTACGTTCATTTTAGGATAAAAATAGGCCTACCTACGTTCATTTTAGGATAAAAATAGGCCTACCTACATTCATTTTAGGATAAAAATAGGCCTACCTACATTCATTTTAGGATAAAAATAGGCCTACCTACGTTCATTTTAGGATAAAAAACGTTTCCTAATAGCAGGAGTGTTTAATGATTACAAAATCTTTTGGTAACTTAATCTGTCTATGAAACTGACTACTTCACCTCCTCTTTCCAACTGTCCTTTGATGCTTGAGCAGCCAAATCGCTAGATTCACTGGGGGGGGTAGAGCACTATAGGCATTTCAGTAAAGACTTGATTTTATACCATGCATGTTTTCATTGCTTGCTAGTAAATACATCATTTGGCCTTTAAAAAGGTTGGATGTGTCTGACTATTCATGAATTATGTATAAACAGCAGTTGACAAGGTTGTTCAGGCTCTGAGGCCTACAATGCACTAATGTTGTGTCAAATGGACAATTCTCTCGAACCTGGCATAGTATAATTTGATACAGACTGCATACACTGATCAGGCCCGACCGATACGCTGACCTCCTATCCCTGCAAAGTAAAACAGTAGCCTCGGCTATACAGTGTCGGCCCGCAATGGACCTTTTATGAATGCCCATGCCGTAGACAACCATTTGTAAAACAGACAATTTACTATTATTCCCTGTCATTTGGTTACATTAATTTCTCTTCATGCATGTATTAATTACAGTCGCATACCATTCGCATTCTCAGAGTGGAAACACTGATTGCAGAGTTCACAACCTGAGACACTTGTGAGAAAGTCTCGGTTTATTTCATACCATCATTTACACGCTCCACGTGAGCAACGGGTCTGGTTTATCTGCCCTGTTAATGTTGATGTTGATGGAGAGCACGCGCGCCTGAGCGCACACAGAAGCACCTGGCCTGGAGAGCACGCGCGCCTGAGCGCACACAGAAGCACCTGGCCTGCTTCTCACAAATGTCAAAATGTAGGAAAGTGCCCACCCATGTGGTTGGGCTAATAAGCCAGGGTTCTCAGTCATTTATTTTCTTCGCGTCACATGTTGCAGTAAGTCAACAAAGTGAATGATAGTCAATTTAATCTCCATAGTATAAACCATCCCCGTCATACCTTACTTGTCGACTCATTATATTGTAGCCTACTTTCTTGAAAACATAAGGTAGGCCTAGATTGTTTTAAAACACATTTTAAGGAAAGGAGAAATATTTGCTTGTGTCTGAAACACGCTGGCGGTTTTGATTGACGGGTGCATTTACAGGGGTGTGCGTGAGTGAGTTTGCTGATTCTTCCTGTACCCATATGTCCATTCAGAACGTTTCCCCACACTGCATTCAACGGGAAAAGAAGAGCGTCACAAGGTTGACGCTTACGTCAATGCACCGCAGTCAATGCGAAAAGGTAAGTGTCACCCAATTGACGCCTATGTCAATTCACTGCATTCAATGGGAAAAGATGTCACAGGGTTGATGCTTATGTCAATACATTTCATTCAATGAGAAAATATGAGTTTCAACCAATTGACACTTACGTCAATCCATTTCATTCAATGGGAAAATATGAGGGTCACAGGCTTGATCCTTGTGTCAATACATTTCCAATCAATGGGACATGAGTGTCAACCAATTTCAACTCTTCACAGTGAAAACTAGGTCCCACAGAGAACAAGGCCTTTCTTCCATATAAAATCATTACCTACAGCCCTCACATAACCGTGGACTGCAACTGAGCTAGCTAACCGTCCTTCCACACAACCCATCATGACCTTACAGGGATGCTCTCCTGTGTTGAGGTTCAGCTTACTGCGGCAACAGGAAGTAGCTTAATCCATCCTCAACATGGTGCTCCATTCTATTCCTGCGGACCGGGGGACCGCCAAATTAAATTTGAAGTCAATCGACGCAAAAGCATTTTAAGCTTTTCTTTTTTTTTAAACCTCCATTGGATACAATGGTCTTGCAGTTCTAGAAACCAAGAGCCTTAAAACTGTATGTGTCTGTGTGCATGCGTCTGTCTGTGTTGCCTGTGTCAATATTCTGTCATTGGAGGTGGGAAAGAGGAGAGAAATGAGACGACGGGGAGGGAGGGAATGAAGGAGAGAGAATGGAGGGGAGGAGGGAGACAGAAGGGGGAGAGTGAGGGAGGGGGAGAAAGAAATGGATAGGGTGAAGGAGGGAGGGGGTGAGGAAGGAGGGGAGAGAGTCAACAGACAAAGGTGGGTGAGAAGAGGGGGAGGGGAGGGAGAGAGAGATGACATGGGGACGGAGGGAAGAAGGAAGGAGAGGGTAAATGAGGGAGGGATAAGAGGATGGACGGGAGAGAGCAGAAGGAGGAATAAGAGAGAATGGACGGAAGAGAGAGAGAGGGAGATGGGAGAGAGAAGAGAAAGAGGGGAGAGAGAGACCCTTCACTAAGCCCGAACCCCTTGGTTACTGTTGCAACCTCTGACAACATTTTTCCAGGAATCACAATTCACCATTTTCAATTAACTTGCAAACATTTCTAAAAATATTTTTTCTCTTTGTCATTATGGGGTATTGTGTTTATCTATTGAATCCATTTTGAATTCAGGCTGTAAGACAAAATTAGGAAAAAGTTAAGGGGTATGAATACTTTCTGAAGGCACTGCATCAATCAGCCATTTTGGGATAATGATATAGAAAGACAAAAGCAAGGTGTTTAGGTGCATTAAAAAAAATCTGACACACAAAGGACTGGAGACGGATGCCAAGGCTTTCATAAATACACAATATAATCTTCAAATAACATTTCAAGGCTATGGGAGTGAGGCAAGGGAGCGTAGAAGGCTAAACTAGCTTGTCCACTCGGTCCTTCACAGGAGAAATGAGTGCTACGGCCTTGAAGACATCAGGGGTATCTGACAAATGGCTCCAGAATACCAACACTCCTTCCTCAGAAGGATTAGTTTAGAGACTGGGAGTGAGAAAAGAGCCACTAAAGGTTGTCATATAGGGATGGATTTGTTACACAACTCACAAGCTTATTGCTGTTGTTGGGTGGGTGATAACCACTATGCCATTTACTGACTTGATCTGGACGACGACTATGCTTGCTTTTTAGATTTTAGTTTTAAATGTCATTTTAAATGCCGCTGACAAATCTGTGACCTGGAAAAGAGTAAGACATTGAAGCCCCGCAATACAATAAAGTTACATTTGTTTGTTTGTACTCCCAAAACTTGTATGCAAAGCAACCGTTGTACGCCATTTCAGGCATTCAGCATATTTCAAGCTACAAGACAATCTGATTTTGGCAAAAGGTATGACTGTGATATTTGTTTAGGTCTATCCAACCTGACAGCTCACTCAGCAACTTCATCTCACGCAGCACTTTATACAACACCTGGCTCTCCAGGGAGTCCAAAGAGCCTATGGGGTTTTAGACAAGTATAAATAACAAAGCGAAAGAGAGAAAGCGAGAGAAATAGAGAGAGGGGGGAGAGAAAGAGAGGAAGGGGGGTTGGAGAGAGAGAAGAAAGAGGGACAGAAGAGAAAGAGGGATAGAAGAGAGAGAAAGAAAGCGAGGGAGTGGCAGGTATGCGCTTTACTGAGAGGCTTGTTAATTCACTTCCTAGTGAGAAATATACTTACATTTAGGAGCAAAACAGGGTTCAGAGCACCCATTTAAAATTAAGTCAAGACAACAGAAAATTGGAACATTTCTTCCTCTTTGGTTGTTCCACGTACATTTTAGGAACAAAGAACATTTCACGTCAGTGGAACACACTTTCTGTGAAATGTAAATCAAGACCGGATTTACATTTCACAAAAAAATATATATTTTTATGCCTTCAGAAAGTATTCACACCCCTTCACTTTTTTCACATTTTGTTGTGTTACAGCCTGAATTTAAAATGGATTCAATTTATATTTTTTTGTCACAAGCCTACATACACTATAACGGCGCCGGAGGGGATGGCTGCCGTTTCACGGGCCCCGAACCAAATGTTCTATTTTGTTACATTTTATCACATTGTTTAACTTATTTTGTACATAAAGTTGTTGCTACCGTCTCTTATGACCAAAAAGAGAATAAATCCCCGCAGTCGCGTGAAGAAAAGGCGGAATACAGAGGGAGAAGGTCAGGATTCGGAGATGAGTGAGTAAATCGCCACTACCATCCATTCTATTGGCAATCACTGGAAAACAAACTCAATCTATGGTCGAGACTATCCTACCAACAGGACATTAAAAACAGTAACATCTTATGTTTCACCGAGTCGTGGCTGAATGACGACATGGATAATATACAGCTGTCTGGGTTTTCCGTGCGTCTGCAGGACAGATCAGCTATGTCTGGTAAGACGAGGGGGGTGTATTTGTCAATGCC